>NC_092397.1:42139964-42455029 GCF_030028105.1 Mobula birostris
GAGAGAGAGAGAGAGAGAGAGAGATTGAGAGACACGTGATGTAGTTGCAGGCCCAGTTCCTTCTCCCATGCCGGGAGAGTGACTGAGACACTGACACCAGCGGAGATTCCGTGCCTCACACCCCAAAGCCCGATTCTGCTGAGTTGATTGGGAACTGCTGAAAACCTATATGAGAGACTTGAGAGACGGATCCGTCTCTGGGGATGGACTGCAGGGGGAGGATATATGATAAACTACCCGGTGGCATTGCCGACTGACCTTCATTCAGTTATCAGCCACAAAACTACAAGTTTATTCACACAAAGCACCAACATTAAATATGTACAAGAGAGTGAAATCAAAATATGCACAACTGCCTGGGGTCACCGCTCCAGGAAATGCCCCTCTGTACCCACCGCGACCGCATTCTCCCTCTGCAAGGACAGCCGGGCATGTCCAAAGCAAACAAAACGGTAACAGCCGCAGCAGCGGTACATGGCTGGTTTGTGGGAGAAGTGAAGGGCCAGGTGAGACCCTGACGGGGAGGAAGCGCGTTCATCTCCTGTCCCTCGCTGAATTAACCTGTCGGCACAGAACAGCTGATGATCGCGGTCAGTCAGTGTAAAACCGAACAACCCCATCAGGAGGGCAGATCGCCACTACAATAATACTATGATCAGCAAGCGACAGCCCTTTCCTTTGCTGTGGTAGTGGCTCTTAAAAGAGCCTTTTCTTGGGTTTGTTGTGGAGGCCGGGTTTAGGCGCGCTCCCCGCGGATGCGGCGGGCCAACTGGATGTCCTTGGGCATGATGGTGACTCGCTTGGCGTGGATGGCGCACAGGTTAGTGTCCTCAAACAGCCCGACCAGGTAAGCCTCGCTAGCCTCCTGCAGGGCCATGACGGCCGGCTCTGGAAGCGCAGATCGGTTTTGAAGTCCTGAGCGATCTCCCGCACCAGGCGCTGGAAGGGAAGTTTGCGGATGAGCAGCTCGGTGGATTTCTGGTAGCGCCGGATCTCCCGCAGAGCCACGGTGCCGGGCCGGTAGCGATGAGGCTTCTTCACTCCGCCGGTGGCTGGAGCGCTCTTCCGCGCCGCTTTGGTCGCCAACTGTTTACGAGGAGTTTTCCCTCCGGTCGATTTACGCGCTGTCTGCTTGGTCCGGGCCATTCTCCTTCAGAACCGAGAACACAGGCTGAAATACAGGAACAAGATAGACAAAACGGGTTCAGGGACATGATTATGATTATTTGAGAAGGGCCGTCCCGTCGCCTCTGATTGGCTGTACATCAAGTGTCTATTAAAGGATCTAGTTGCTGCGACTGGTTGATTCATTTCATGCAGGTTGACAGCGAATAACAAAGAAGGGCCAAATGGGAAATTGTTAACTGGCGGTCGAACTTCATCCGATCAGAATGCAGTGTGATTAGCGCGGGATTAATTTCAAATCGCCCGCCAATTTCAGAGCAGCCAGGTCATTTAATAAATTTAATATCTAATTCCCTCAGTTAAGACTTAAATGCATAATTACGGATTCGTATCTCTAAATGAGTGAACTTATTTCTGTCCGAGACGGATAAAAGGATCAACAATGCATTCAGATTTTATTGTAATCACGGACTGGAATGGCAGGTTTGCAGGTAGATTTCAAGCGGAACCGATTAATCTGTTGCAAATGTAACTCAGTTGAATATATCGATAAAAAATAATCAAAAGTGTGTGGATACGGCTCCGTCTGTGAGGCGGTGGGTGGCTCTTAGAAGAGCCTTTGTTTTGAGCTCGGGAGGAAGTGGGAGTTTTTCAGCCGCCGAAGCCATAGAGAGTGCGGCCCTGGCGTTTCAGAGCGTACACCACATCCATGGCAGTGACCGTCTTGCGCTTGGTGTGTTCAGTGTAGGTGACCGCATCCCGGATCACATTCTCCAGGAAAACCTTCAGCACCCCGCGGGCCTCCTCGTAGATCAGACCCGAGATCCGCTTGACGCCGCCACGGCGAGCCAGACGGCGGATGGCCGGTTTGGTGATGCCCTGGATGTTATCACGGAGCACTTTACGGTGCCGCTTGGCTCCGCCTTTGCCCAGTCCTTTCCCTCTGCCAGACATGGTGCTGCTTCACTCAGATCGCTGCTAACTGACAAACTGCCTGCTGCTGTCTCCTTTTATACACAGCGCCCCGACCTGCCCGAGAAACGCGCAGAGAGACAGAGGCGGGGAGGGGAGGAGACAGAGTCAGAGTGACGGACAGAGCCGACAGCGGCCTCTCATCGTCCAGCTCCGCCTTCACTTTACCACAACCGCCAATTTCCAACGATTTATCCGACACAAAGTGCTCCAGCGAAAACAAAACTCCCTCACACACCACGTACATACTGGAGGATTTCTGGGAATTTGTCGATTCTACTGCTTTAAATTATAGGAAGTGCTTTTCCATTCTACAAATCCCCGAGGACCTCGGTCTGTCCCTCCCGGCCCCATGACCAGTGCGAGCGCCCTCACACACAGCAGTTGGTGGGCGAGGGTGCAGTCACTTCTAGTGATGAGAGGGTTGATTCAGTAGAACAATTGTTCCTCTGGGTCGCCAGGGAAATGAAAGACCGGTCACATACAGGAACAGGATACATAACCAGATATATAGACCTCGTTTCTGGCGCCTTCTGAAGCCCAGGTAAAGAAGTGGCTGAGGAGCTGGTGTGAGGTGGGTGGGGGCTTTAGGTACAAGGATCATTGGACTCTCGAAATGAAGGGGAGACGGGTCCAAGGAGGAGGGGAGACAATATGTTTTGGGGAGGTTTCCTCGAGCTACACGGAAGGGATCAAACGAGCAGGAATTAGGTCCTACAAAGTGATTTTGGGGAATTTTCGGTGAAAAAAGCAGGACTTCCAGGATTGTAATCTCGGAATTGTGACCATGTGCTAGTGTGGTGAGAAATCGATATTTCGTGCAGTTTAAGATGTTGCTGAGGAACTGAGCAGGAGGGAGGTCTTCAGATTTATGGATCAATGGGCACCTTCCAGGCAGGTGGGAGACCGGGACAAAAAGGATCATTTGCATCTGAACAGGAGGGGAACCAATATCTTCACCAGGAGTTTTTATGTTGTTGGACAGACAGGGCTGGCAGCTCAACATTCCTGGGTTTGATTGTTTTACATGTGAGTGGGGGGTTAAAAGATTCAGAGGTTACCCCACGGGGAATGTCACAGCAAACTGGAAGGTTCATTTTCAGAGGCAATCTGCAGTTACACTGTTGGGATGTTTGTATTGGCCCCACAATAATCAGTGGGGGGACTTTATCTTCCCTAGAATTGACTGGGACTTGTTTAATTCTTAGATGCACAAGATTTCTTCAGTGAATCCGAGGAGTCTTTGAAACATTATGTACAGAGTCCAACCAGAGGTGAGAACAGATGGAAATTAGTTTTTGGAAATGAGCAAGGCCAGGTGACAGCTAAGAGTCAGTGAACATTTTGGGAACAGTGGTCACAACCTTTTTTTTCTTAGTTACAAGTAAAAATAAAAGAAGATCCTGTATGAAGGTACTAAATTGCAGGAGGACAGGTCAGGACAGAGTAAGACAGAAGCCAAGGGGCATTGATTGGGAGCAGCTACTGTCAGACAAGTCCACATCTGACATGTGGGAGTTGTTTAGAGACCAGCAACTCTGAGTTCAGGATCAGCATGTTCTGGTGAGGAGTGAGAAGGATGTTAAGTAAGGGATCTTTAGACAATCGGAGAGATCCTAAATTTAGTCAAAAGGATATGGAAGGTTTATGAAGCTAAAGTCAGACTAGGTACCTTTGGAATATAAAGATAGCAGGGAAATGCTAAAGCAGGTGATAGGAAAGGCCAAAAGGGGCCACAAACTGTCCTTGTAATGTGGGACCAAAGATAATCCCAAGGCTTTTTGATTTGTATTAATAAGACGAGGATAACCAGAGAATGGAAAGGTCAACTCAAGATTAAAGGAGGAATGATGTGGTTGAAGTCAGACCAAGTGGCTGAGGTACTGAATGAGTACGTTGTGTCAGTATTTACCAAGCTGAAGGAATTGAATGGCAATGAAAACAGAGTGGGGCATGCTAATGTGCAGAGATGTGTTGAAATTAAGGAGGCGATTGTGCCAGAATGTCTGAAAAGCAATAAGATGGATAAGACTCCAGGGCCTGAAGGCATATACAACGGTGAAGCAAGATTACTGGGGTTTTGACAAGGTTCTATGTGTCCTTGATCACAACAAGTGAGGTCCCACAGGACTGGAGTGTAGCAAATGTTAGAGATTTGATCAAGAAGGGAAATAACAAGAATCCAGGAGCTGCAGCTCCTTATGGACGGTGTTAGGGAACTGGAGATGCAGCTCGATGACCTTCGTCTGGTCAGGGAAAGTGAGGAGGTGATAGAGAGGAGCTATAGACAGGTAGTTACTCTGGGGCCTGGGGAGACAGATAAGTGGGTAACAGTCTGGAGAGGGAAGGGCAAGAGGCAAATGCTAGAGAGTACCCCAGTGTCTGTCACACATAACAATAAGTACTCCTGTTTGAGTACTGTTGGGGGAGGGGGAAAAACCTTCCTGGGGGAAACAACAGTGGCCACGCCTCTGGCACAGAGTCTGGCCTTGTGGCTCAGAAGGGCAGGGAAAGGAAGAGGATGGCAGCAGTGATAGGGGACTCTATAGTTAGGAGGTCAGACAGGCGATTCTGTGGATGCAGGAAAGAAACGCGGATGGCAGTTTACCTGCCAGGTGCCAGGGTCCAGAATGTTTTTGATCGCGTCCACGATATCTTGCAGTGGGAAGAACAGCCAGAGGTTGTGGTACGTATTGGTACAAACGACATATGTAGAAAAAGGGAGGAGGTCCTGAAGACAGTCAATAGGGAGTTAGGAAGGAAGTTGAGCAGCAGGCCCTCAAAGGTAGTAATCTTGGGATTACTGCCTGTGCCATGTGACAGTAAGCATAGGAATAGAATGAGGTGGAGGATAAATGCCTGGTTGAAGGATTGCAGCAGAGGGCAGGGGTTCAGATTTCTGGTTCTTTGGGATGTCTTTTGGGGCAGGTGTGACCTGTACAAAAGGGACGAGGTGCACCTGAATCTGAAGGGGACCAATATCCTAGCGGGGAGGTTTGCTAAGGCTTCTGGGGAGAGTTTAAACAGAATTGCTGGTGGGTGAGAACCGAACTGAAGTGACGGGGGAAAGGGAGGTTGGCACTCAAATAGAGAAAGCTTGGAAAAGGAGGATAGGCAGGTGATAGAGAAGGAACACACTCAGACCGATGATTTGAGATGACTCTATTTTAATGCAAGGAGTATTATGAACAAAGTGGATGAGCTTAGAGCGTGGATCAGCACTTGGAGCTATAACGTTGTGGCCATCGCAGAGACTTGGATGTGCAGGGGCAGGAATGGCTACTTCAAGTGCCAGGCTTCAGATGTTTCAGAAAGGACAGGGAGGGAGGCAAAACAGGTGTGGGGCATGACACTGTTGATCAGGGGTAGTGTCACAGCTGCAGAAAAGGAGGAAGTCATGGAGAGGTTGTCCACGGAGTCTCTGTGGGTGGAAGTTCGGAATAGGAAGGGGTCAATAACTCCACAGGGTGTTTTTTTACAGACCACCCAATAGTAACAGGGACATCGAGGAGCAGATAGGGAGACAGATTCTGCAAAGGTGTAACAATAACAGAGTTGTTGTGGTGGGAGATTTTAATTTCCCCAAATATTGAATGGCATCTCCCTAGAGTGAGGAGTTTTGATGGGGTGGAGTTTGTTAGGTGTGTTCAGGAAGGTTTCTTGATACAATATGTAGAGAAGCCTACAAGAGAAGAGGCTGTGCTTGATCTGGTATTGGGAAATAAACCTGGTCAGGTGTCAGGTCTCTCAGTGGGAGAGCATTTTGGAGATAGTGATCACAATTCTATCTCCTTTACCATAGTATAGGAGAGGAATAGGGACAGACAAGTTAGGAAAACATTTAATTGGAGTAAGGGGAAACATGAGGCTATTAGGCAGGAACTTGGAAGCATAAATTGGAAACAGATGTTCTCGGAGAAACGTATGGAAGAAATGTGGCAAATCCTCAGGGGATATTTGTGCGGGGTTCTGCATAGGTACGTTCCAATGAGACACGGAAAGGACGGTAGGGTACAGGAACCGTCGTGTACAAAGATGGATGTAAATCTAGTCAAGAAGAAAAGAACAGCTTACGAACGGTTCAAAAAAACTAGGTAATGATAAGAATCTAGAAGACTATAAGGCTAGCAGGAAGGAGCTTAAGAATAAAATTAGGAGAGCCAGAAGGTGCCATGCGAAGGCCTTGGCAGACAGGATGAAGGAAAACCCCAAGGCATTCTACAAGTATGTGAAGAGCAATAGGATAAGACTTCAGTAATCACTATGGAAAATGATCCTGGCGATTGTAGGGACAACTTGCTGGCGACTGAAAAGCTTGAGCATATAGATATTAAGGATGTACTGGAGCTTTTGGAAAGCATCAAGTTGGATAAGTCACTGGGACCAGACAGGAAGTACTGCTGGCTACAGTTGGAAGTGAGAGAGGAGATTGCTGAGCCTCTGGCGATGATCTTTGCATCATCAATAACGACGGGAGAGGTTTCGGAGGATTGGAGGGTTGTGTACATTGTTCCCTTATTCAAGAAAGGGAGTAGAGATAGCCCAGGAAACTATAGACCAGTGAGCCTTACTTCAGTGGTTGGTAAGTTGATGGAGAAGATTCTGAGAGGCAGGATTTATGAAAATTTGGAGAGGCATAATATGATTAGGAATAGTCAGCATGGCTTTGTCAAAGGCAGGTCATGCCTTACCAGCCTGATTAAATTTTTTGAGGATTTCACTAAACGCATTGATGAAGGTAGAGCCCCAGATGTAATGTATATGGATTTCAGCAAGGGATTTGATAAGGTACCCCATGCAAGGCTTATTGAGAAAGTAAGGAGGCATGGGATCTAAGGGGACATTCCTTTCTGGATCCAGAACTGGCTTGCCCACAGAAAGCAAAGATGGTTGTAGATGGGTCATATTCTGCTTGGAGGTCGGTGACCAGTGGTGTGCCTCAGTGATCTGTTCTGGGACCCCCTACTCTTCATGATGTTTATAAATGACCTGGATGAGGAAGTGGAGGAATGGTTTAGTAAATTTGCTGATGACACAAAGGTTGGAGGTGTTGTGGATAGTGTGGAGGGCTCGCAGAGGTTACAGCGGGTCATTGGTAGGATGCAAAACTGGGCTGAGAAGTGGCAGATGGAGTTGGACCCAGATAAGTGTGAGGTGGTTCAGTTTGGTAGGTCAAATATGATGTCAGAATATAGCATTTATGGTAAGACTCTTGGCAGTGTGGAGGATCAGAGGGATCTTGGGGTCTGAGCCCATAGGACACTCAAAGCTGCTACGCAGGTTGACTCTGGTTAAGATGGTATCTAGTGAATTGACCTTCATCAACTGTGGGATCGAGCTTAAGAGCCAAGAGGTAATGTTGCTGCTGTATAGGACCCTGGTCAGACCCCACTTAGAGTACTGTACTCAATTCTGGTTGCTTCACTACAGGAAGGACGTGGTAACCACAGAAAGGGTGCAGAGGAGATTTACAAGGATGTTGCCTGGATTGGGGAGCATGCCTTATGAGAATAGGTTGAGTGAACTCGGCCTTTTCTCCTTGGAGTGACGGAGGATGAAAGGTGACTTGATAGATCTGTACAAGATAGTGAGAGGCATTGAGCATGTGGATAGTCAGAGGCTTTTTCCCCAGGGCTGAAATGGCTAGCATGAGGGGCATAGTTTTAAGGTGCTTGGAAGTAGGTACAAAGGAGATTTTTTTTATAAATGCAGAGAGTGGTGAGTGCGTGAACTTGGCTGCCAGCGGCGGTGGTGAAGGCGGAAATGATAGGGTCTTTTAAGAGACTCCTGGATGGATACATACGGCTTAGGAAAACAGAGGGCTATGGGTAAGCCTAAGTAATTCTGAGGTAAGGACATGATCGGCACAGCTTGGTGGGCTGAAGGGCCTGTATTATGCTGTAGGTTTTCTATGTTTCTACAGGCAGGGCAGCCTCATTTCAGTGGTAGAGAAGCTACTGGGGAGGATATTGAGGTACAGGATTCATGCACATCTGGAAAGGCATGGCCTGCTTAGGGACAATCAGCATGGTTTTGTGTGGGCAGATCACGCTTGACAAAGTTGCTCGAGGTTTGTGAGGTGGTGATACAGACTATAAGGTATAGGAGAAGAATTAGACCATTTGGCCCATCGACTCTGCTCCGACATTTCATTGCAGCTGATTCATTTTTCCTCTCAGCCCCAATCTCCTGCCTTCTCCATGTGTCCCTTCATGCCCTGACCAATCAAGAATCTATCAGCCTCTAACTTAAATATACATGAAGTCTTGGATCAAGAGCTGCCTGTGGCAATGAATTCCACAGATTCACCACTCTACGGCTCAAGAAATTCCTCATCTCCACATTCTACAAGGATCCTCTATACTGAGCCTGTGTCCCCTGGTCTTAGATACTCCCATCCTCTGCACATGCAATTTATCAAGGCCTGTCACCATTCAAAATTCCAGTGAATCAGGCCCAGAGCCTTTAAACGCTCTGCATATGACAAGCTGTTTAATCCTGGAATCAATTTCGAGAACATCCTTTGAAACCCATCCAGCTTAAGATAAAGGGCCCAAAACTGCTCACAATACTCCAAGTGAGACCTCACCAGTACTTTATGAAGTCTGACCATTATTATGATTGGCGCAGATATTGTGGGCTGAGGGGCAGGTTGCCATCTATTCCAAATTGTGTATTGACGAATATGTTTGATCTAACAGCTATTGCAAGGACATGGTTAAGGAGACTGGGACTGGGAATTCGACCTTCCAACATGTTCATTGGTCCACACAGAATCGGCAAAATGGAAAGGAGCAGGGTGAATTTGTTCATAACGTGCTGGTGAGGGGGTGGATACAGTGCCTATAGTATTTAGTCTCACTGGACGTTTTCATGTTTTATTGTTTTACAACGTTGAATCATCGTGGATTTAATTTAAAACACTGATCATCGGAAAAGACTGTGGTGTCGAAATGAGAAGATCTTTACAAAGGGATTTAAATTAATTACAAATATAAAACATAAAATGATTGATGGATTAGTATTCACCTCCATCAATTCAGTAATTAGATGATGCACATTTGGCAATAATCATAGTAGACTCTGTGTGGATAGGTCTCTATCAGCTTTGCACACCTGGACACTGCAATTTTCCCCCTTCTTCTTTACAAAACTGCTGAAGATCTGTCAGAATGCATGCAGTTTGTGCGTGAACTGTCCATTTCAAGTCCAGCCACAATTGGATTGAGGTCTGGACCCCGACTTGGCCACTGCAGGACACTAACTTTGTTTTAAGTCGTTCCTGCGTCGCTTTGGTTTTGTGCTTGCAGTCATTGGCTTCCGCCAAACTTAGTGTTCAGTTTGATGATCAAGAAGGGCAATTTTGTTTATGTTAGACCATAGAAACTTCTTCCAGCTGACTTCAGGGTCTGTCATTTCTTCTGGCAAATTCCAGGCAAGGTTTCATGAGAGTATTTTTCAGTGGCTTTCTCTTCACCACTCTCCCAAAAAGCTGTGACTGGTAAAGCACCTGGACAACAGTTGTTGTATGCACAGTGTCTCCCATCTCAGCCGCTGCAGCTTGTAACTCCTCCAGAGTTGTCACAGGTCACGTGGAGCCTCTCTCACTGGTCCCCTTCTTGCACGGTCACTCAGTTTTTGAGGATGACCTGCTCTTGGCAGATTTACAGCTGTGCCATATTCTTCCCATTTCTGGATGATTGACATAACTGTACTCCAAGGGTATTTAGTGACTAGAATCCATCTCCTGACATGTGTTTTTCAATTACCTTTTTGCAGAGCTGCTTCGAGTGTTAATTTGTCTTCATGGTGTAGTTTCTCCCAGGATACTGACTCACCAGTAGTTGGACCTTCCAGATACAGACATATTTTTACTACCATCAATTGAAACACCTTGACTACACATGGTGATCTCCATTAAACTGATTATGTAACTCCCTAAAACCAAGTGGCTGCACCAGTGATGATTTGGTGTGTCATATTAAAGGGGGTGAATACTTATACACGCAATAGTTTTATGTTTTTATATCTGTAGTTAATTTAGAGATCTTTGTAGAGATCTGTTTTCACTTTGACACAAATGAGTTTTTTTTTACCGTTGATCAGTATGAAAAAAAGCCAAATTCAATCCACTGTGATTCAATGTTGTGAAACAATAAAAGATGAAAACTTCCAAGGGACATGAATACTTTTCATCGGCACTTTACATGTAGGGACAGTGATGGTGAAAAGGGGAGGGAAAGGAGACATGGGGAGGAGTGGTCTCAAGATCCTCAGGTGTTCCTCCCGATGGGATAAAGCACGAAGAGGGGAAATATCAAAGAGAGATGAGAATGGAACTGTGATTGTCATGAGAGATTTAATCAGAAGCAGATTAGGGTAGTGCTGCATCGAGTATCTTTGCTCTGTGAACTGCAACAACCACAATTTGCTGGTGGCAACCCATTCCAATTGAGTTTCCCATTCACATACTGACATATCAGTCCCTTACAGCTGTTTTAACCGATGGTGGGGTGGTAATGGGACAAGCTCCCACTTCCCATTAAATGCTGAGAATGGTGTGTGCCTCAAATTGCCTCTGTCAATCAAGTCCAGCTCCTGGCTTTTACATATGGCTTAGCTACTACACCCGATGAACTGTTTCCAGTGACGGGGAAGGTGCAAATGCGTTTACTGGTGTCATATAACCAACCACTATGGACAGATGGGGCTCCTCAGCCATACTTGGCAGCTTAACAAGTGGAAGAAAAATTCTGGTCTCAAACCTCCACCGGCCTGTGGCTAGACCCATTCATGGGGAAGACTTCAGGAGTAAACCCTGAGGAACAATCTGGAGCTGGATTCCCTGTTGGTCCTATGTTCAATGCAGACTGGCAATCCTGCAACACCGCTGGTGCCTGACTGCATCGGTCTCTGAAGTTACTTTGGAGTTTATCAGCTGTGTGGAGAGCAGGGGCCCCTGCATGGGCAACTGCTTGCTTTACATATCGTAATTCCCTGACTTACATATCAACTTCAACACTGGGGTGCAATATCCATGGTCGACCCTGACCAGCGGAGGGCCATGATCAACATGTCTGTACACGACCTCCTCTCCTGCAACAGTGAGGCCGAGTACAGGTTGGATGAGCAAATCTCATATTCTGACTGTGTGGTCTCCAATCTCGATGGCATGAACATTGATTTCTCCAAATTCAATAAATCACTACCCTCTGCTTCCGCACCCCCCCCCCCACCGAACTACTACTTTTCTTCTGACATTTCCCCCATTCTGATGGCCATTTAACCCCATCACCTGTCCTCACGCACCTTCATGACCTGCCCATCAACTCTCTATGGTTCTCTATCTCCTCCGTGTCATTCTCTCCTATTAGATTTCTTTCTCTTCATCTCTTTGCCTTTTCTGCCTGTCACCCAGCTCCTCACATCATCATCCCTCCACAAACCACACATTCCCCACCCCTCACTTGTCCTCCTCCCCCTCCCCCTTATTCTGGCTTTTGTCCCTTTCTTTCTAATCCCAATGAAGGTTCTCAGCCTGAAATGTCGACTGTTTGCTGAGTTCCTCCAGCATTTTCTGTGTGTTTGCTTCAGTCTCTGTATTGATTAAGCTAATCAAACTGGTACAGTGGAAGAGGATTTTGTGGAATTGTCAGAGACAGTTTCTTACAGCAGTATCTTATCCACGAACGGGTCATTTCAGATGTAATCTTTGTAATGGAGTGGGATTACAGAGAGATCTTGTGGTGAAGGATCCCTGAAGAAGTGATCACAATGTGGGAGATCTCCAGATCACAGATTGAAGGAGAACACCAGGGTCCAGAACCAGTGTCCTCAACCTAAATAAAGTCAATTACAGAGACGTGACAGTGGAGTTGTCTGGGGCAGATGGGGTAAATAGGATCAGGGACGGGTCAGTAATGAGCAGTGGCAGATGTTTAAGGAGAGTGTTCGTAACACTCAGCAGACATTGATCCCGATTAGACAGAGGGATCACAGACAGCAAAGAACATTCTGTGTCAAAGGAGGCAGACAAGAGGATCAGGATTTTTCCAGGAACCAGTGCTGAGACAAAATCTAAAACTAACAAGGAAAAAGCAGAGAAGTTAACTCCAATAATTTGCATTAGTGTTCACAGTGGGGGCACACCAAACATCTCACAGATATCTGATGGTGACATTTCAACATGTGTAACAATTACCATCACGAGGGAAAAAAATAATGGGACTAAAAGCAAATATTACCTGGTCCCAATGACCTGCACTGGAGGCTTTCACAGGAAGTCTGGAGAGAAAGTAGCGACATAATCTATGAAGAAATAATGTCATTTAGAGAAGTTTAATGTCATTGAACTAAGTCACCAGGGTTTACAGTCAGATTCACACAGCACAGTAACGAGCCCTTCAGCTCAAATGGTCCACAATGACCAAAGTTCCCATCTGAGCTCGTGGTCTGTAACCCCCGCACCACCACATTATGAACAAGGTTGTCCTCCCTCCTTGTCCCGTTTCCCTCCATTTGGCCCACATCCTGAAAAACCTTTCCTTCCCAAGTGCCTTTTTAATGTACCTGACTCAACCACTCCCCCCAGCAGCTCATTCTGTTTACTGACCAGTCTGTGTGTGGAAAAGTTGCCCTTCAGGTCCCTATTAAATCTCATCAGAAACCAATGCTCTCCAGTTCTTGATTCTGTTGGAAATCTTTTAGATGATTATATGTGGGATAGATAAAGGGAATGATGTCCATGTTGTATATTTGGACTTTCAGAAGGCCATTGACAGGGTGCCACATATGAGGCTGCTTACCATGTTACGAACCCATGGTGTTACAGGAAAATTACAGGCATTGACTGATTGGTAGAAGGCAGTGAGTTGTGATAAAAGGATCCATTTCTGATTGGTTGCCAGAAAGTACTGGTGTTCTGCAGGGGTCGCTGTTACATAGAACATAGACTAGTACAGCACAGTACAGGCCCTTCGGCCCACAATGTGCCAACCCTCAAACCCTGCCTCCCACATAAGCCCCCACCTTAAATTCCTCCGTATACCTGTCTAGTAGTCTCTTAAACTTCATTAGTGTATCTGCCTCCACCACTGACTCAGGCAGTGCATTCCACACACCAACCACTCTCTGAGTAAAAAAACCTTCCTCTAATATCCCTCTTGAACTTCCCACCCCTTACCTTAAAGCCATGTCCTCTTGTATTGAGCAGCGGTGTCCTGGGGAAGAGGCGCTGGCTATCCACTCTATCTATTCCTCTTATTATCTTGTACACCTCTATCATGTCTCCTCTCATCCTCCTTCTCTCCAAAGAGTAAAGCCCTAGCTCCCTTAATCTCTGATCATAATGCATACTTTCTAAACTAGGCAGCATCCTGGTAAGTCTCCTCTGTACCCTTTCCAATGCTTCCACATCCTTCCTATAGTGAGGTGACCAGAACAGGACACAGTACTCCAAGTGTGGCCTTACCAGAGTTGTATAGAGCTGCATCATTACATCACGACTCTCAAACTCTATCCCTCGATTTATGAAAGCTACCACCCCATAAGCTTTCTTAACTACCCTATCCACCTGTGAGGCAACTTTCAGGGATCTGTGGACATGTACCCCAAGATCCCTCTGCTCCTCCACACTACCAAGTATCCTGCCATTTACTTTGTACTCTGCCTTGGAGTTTGTCCTTCCAAAGTGTACCACCTCACACTTCTCCGGGTTGAACTCCATCTGCCACTTCTCAGCCCACTTCTGCATCCTATCAATGTCTCTCTGCAATCTTTGACAATCCTCTACACTATCTACAACACCACCAACTTTTGTGTCATCTGCAAACTTGTTAATAAAAATCACGAAAAGTGGAGGTCCCAAAACCGATCCTTGTGGGACACCACTAGTCACAGCCCTCCAATCCAAAAGTACTCCCTCCACCACGACCTTCTGCCTTCTGCAAGCAAGCCAATTCTGAATCCATCTGGCCAAACTTCCCTGGATCCCATGCCTTCTGGCTTTCTGAATAAGCCTACTGTGTGGAAGCTTGTTAAATGCCTTACTAAAATCCATATAGATCAGGAGTCCCCAACATTTTTTGCACTGTGGACTGGCCGACCCGGCGGGGGGGGGGGGTGGGGGGTTGTTGTTTCAAGTAGGGTTTAAAAATTCACCTCAATATGTCTTTTACAGTTAGGGATGCCAACTTTCTCACTCCCAAATAAGGGGCAAAATTAGCAGTCAAATTCCGGGACACTTGCATTTACCCCATGAAAGACTACCATGACCATGAAATCTTGCACGGGCATCTACGTGCGCATGCGCGTACATGCTGATTTCTTTTTCACTCAAATCAGTTTTGCCTTAATCTTCCCAACTATACCGTACATACAGTATTTCTACTTTATGTAGGCTGTGTATTTATCGTATCATTCCTGCTTTTACTATATGTTAGAGTTATTTTAGGTTTTATGTGTTATTTGGTATGATTTGGTAGGTTTTTTTTAAAATTAATGGTAATTCCTGCTTCGCTTTACACCATTCCGGCATGAAAGGTTTCATAGGAATGCTCCACGTAAGCGGGGGAAATATGGGACAAGAGCAGTCCCATATGGGACAAATCAATTTAGCCTGTTATACGGGATGTCCCGGTAAATACGGGAAAGTTAGCAACCCTATGTTCAAGTTCAACAGTGTGTGACAGGGAATGAGGCAAGGTGCAGCTGACTCATATCGTTTCCTCGCGGCCCGGTAACACATGCTTTGTGGCCTGGTACCAGACCGCGGCCTGGTGGTTGGGGACCGCTGATATAGATCACATCCACTGCACTACCCTCATCCATATGCCTGGTCACCTTGTCAAAGAATTCTATCAGGCTTGTTAGACACGATCTGCCCTTCACAAAGCCATGCTGACTGTCTCTGATCAGACCATGATTCTCTAAATGCCTATAGATCCTATCTCTAAGAATCTTTTCCAATAGCTTTCCCACCACAGACATAAGGCTCACTGGTCTATAATTACCCGGACTATCCCTACTACCTTTTTTGAACAAGGCGACAACATTCGCCTCCCTCCAATCCTCCGGTTCCATTCCCGTGGACAACGAGGACATAAAGATCCTAGCCAGAGGCTCAGCAATCTCTTCTCTCGCCTCATGGAGCAGCTTGGGGAACATTCCGTTAGGCCCCGGGGACTTATCTGTCCTAATGTATTTTAACAACTCCAACACCTCCTCTCCCTTAATATCAACATGCTCCAGAACATCAACCTCACCATCATCAAGTTCCCTCTCATTGCTGAATACCGAAGAGAAGTATTCATTGAGGACCTCGCTCACTTCCACAGCCTCCAGGCACATCTTCCCACCTTTATCTCTAATCAGTCCTACCTTCACTCCTGTCATCCTTTTTTCCTTCACATAATTGAAGAATGCATTGGGGTTTTCCTTTACCCTACTCGCCAAGGCCTTCTCATGCCCCCTTCTTGCTCTTCTCAGCCCCTTCTTAAGCTCCTTTCTTGCTTTCCTATATTCCTCAATAGACCCATCTGATCCTTGCTTCCCAAACCTCATGTATGCTGCCTTCTTCCACTTGACTAGATTTTCCATCTCACTTGTCACCCATGGTTCCTTCACCCTACCATTGTTTATCTTCCTCACCGGGACAAATTTATCCCTAACATTCCGCAAGAGATCTCTAAACATCGACCACATGTCCATAGTACATTTCCCTGCAAAAACATCATCCCAATTCACACCCGCAAGTTCTAGCCTTATAGCCTCATAATTTGCCTTTCCCCAATTAACAATTTTCCTGTCGTCTCTGATTCTATCCTTTTCCATGATAATGCTAAAGGCCAGGGAGTGGTGGTCACTGTCCCCCAGATGCTCACCCACTGAGAGATCTGACCCGGTTCATTACCTAGTACTAGATCTAGTATGGCATTCCCCCTGGTCGGCCTGTCCACATACTGTGACAGGAATCCGTCCTCGACACACTTAACAAACTCTACCCTATCTAAACCCTTGGAACTAATCAGGTGCCAATCAATATTAGGGAAGTTAAAGTCACCCATGATAACAACCCTGTTATTTTTGCACCTTTCCAAAATCTGCCTCCCAATCTGCTCCTCGGTATCTCTGCTGCTACCCAGGGGCCTATAGAATACCCCCAATAGAGTAACTGGTCCCTTCCTGTTCCTGACTTCTATCCATATTGACTCAAAAGAGGATCCTGCTACATTACCCACCCTTTCTGTCACTGTAAGAGGATCCCTGACCAGTAATGTCACCCCTCTTCCCCTTTTTCCGCCCTCTGTATCCCTTTTAAAGCACTGACCGCTTCTTTTTATGCTGGATACCAATGATATAGATGATGAAATACAAACAACAGGAATTCTGCAGATGCTGGAAATTCAAGCAACCCACATCAAAGTTGCTGGTGAACGCAGCAGGTCAGGCAGCATCTGTAGGAAGAGGTGCAGTCGACGTTCCAGGCCGAGACCCTTCGTCAGGACTAACTGAAGGAAGAGTGAGTAAGGGATTTGAAAGTTGGAGGGGGAGGGGGAGGGGGAGATCCAAAATGATAGGAGAAGACAGGAGGGGGAGGGATAGAAACCCGGACTCCAGCAACAACCATGGACACCTTCACAGCGATTGTGCAACCACCAACTGCAACTCCAGCCTTGAACTCCAGGCCAGGTCTTTATGTGCTGCTGTCGTGACTCCCGTCTCCCCTTCCCCCACCACCACTCTGCAGCCCCGGCTTCCTCAGATCCCACCGTCAGCCCCTGGGCCCTCAGAGGCTCCATCTTCCTCTCACCCCAACCCTCCCCTCTCCACTGACACCCCCAGCCTCCCCCTCCCCCCTCTGATCCCAGCTTTCATCCGTGCCGGGTCTTTACCATCCCCTCTGACCTTCAACTGTCGGAGGCAGAACGCTCTGTTCTCAGTAAGGGCCTCACGTTTGTCCCCCTTCGCCCACACCTCAGCGAGTTCCGTGTTCGCCATGATACGGAACTTTTCTTCCGCCGTCTCCGTCTTCGAGCCTACTTCTTCAGCAAGGACTCTCCCACCCCCACCAATGACCCCTTCTCCCGTCTTCAACCCTCCTCTTCTTCATGGACACCCCGCTCTGGTCTTCTGCTTGCTCTGGATCTATTTATTGCTAACTGCCGACGGGACATCAATCGTCTCGACTTCACCGCACCTTGACCCCATTCCAACCTCACTCCTTCAGAACGCTCTGCTCTCCACTCCCTCCGCACTAATCCTAACCTTATTATTAAACCCGCCGATAAAGGGGGTGCTGTTGTAGTCTGGCGTACTGACCTCTACCTTGCCGAGGCACAGCGACAACTCGTGGATACCTCCTCTTATTTACCCCTCGTTCGTGACCCCACTAAGGAGCACCAGGCCATTGTCTCCCACACCATCACTGACTTTATCCGCTCAGGGGATCTCCCATCCACTGCTACCAACCTTATAGTTCCCACACCCCGCACTTCCCGTTTCTACCTCCTACCCAAGATCCACAAACCTGCCTGTCCTGGCCGACCTATTGTCTCAGCTTGCTCCTGCCCCACCGAACTCGATTCTGCATACCTCGACACGGTTTTATCACCCCTTGTTCAATCCCTTCCGACCTATGTTTGTGACACTTCTCACGCTCTTAAACTTTTCGATGATTTTAAGTTCCCTGGCCCCCACCGCTTTATTTTCACCATGGATGTCCAGTCCTTATATACTTCCATCCCCCATCAGGAAGGTCTCAAAGCTCTACGCTTCTTTTTGGATTCAAGACCTAATTAGTTCCCCTCTACCACCACTCTGCTCCGCCTAGCGGAATTAGTCCTTACTCTTAATAATTTCTCCTTTGGCTCCTCCCACTTCCTCCAAACTAAAGGTGTAGCTATGGGCACCCGTATGGGTCCTAGCTATGCCTGCCTTTTTGTTGGGTTTGTGGAACAATCTATGTTCCGTGCCTATTCTGGTATCTGTCCCCCAGTTTTCCTTCGCTACATCGACGACTGCATTGGCGCTGCTTCCTGCACGCATGCAGAACTCGTTGACTTTATTAACTTTGCCTCCAACTTTCACCCTGCTCTCAAGTTTACCTGGTCCATTTCCGACACCTGCCTCCCCTTTCTAGATCTTTCTGTTTCTGTCTCTGGAGACAGCTTATCCACTGATGTCTACTATAAGCCTACTGACTCTCACAGCTATCTGGACTATTCCTCTTCTCACCCTGTCTCTTGCAAAAACGCCATCCCCTTCTCGCAATTCCTCCGTCTCCGCAGCATCTGCTCTCAGGATGAGGCTTTTCATTCTAGGACGAGGGAGATGTCTTCCTTTTTTAAAGAAAGGGGCTTCCCTTCCTCCACTATCAACTCTGCTCTTAAACGCATCTCCCCCATTTCACGTACATCTGCTCTCACTCCATCCTCCCGCCACCCCACTAGGAGTAGGGTTCCCCTGGTCCTCACCTACCACCCCACCAGCCTCCGGGTCCAACATATTATTCTCCGTAACTTCCGCCACCTCCAACGGGATCCCACCACTAAGCACATCTCCCCCCCCCCCCCGCATTCCGCAGGGATCGCTCCCTACGCGACTCCCTTGTCCATTCGTCCCCCCCATCCCTCCCCACTGATCTCCCTCCTGGCACTTATCCTTGTAAGCGGAACAAGTGCTACACATGCCCTTACACTTCCTCCCTTACCACCATTCAGGGCCCCAAACAGTCCTTCCAGGTGAGGCAAAACTTCACCTGTGAGTCGACTGGGGTGATATACTGCGTCCGGTGCTCCCGATGTGGCCTTTTATATATTGGCGAGACCCGACACGGACTGGGGGACCGCTTTGCTGAACATCTATGCTCTGTCCGCCAGAGAAAGCAAGATCTCCCAGTGGCCACACATTTTAATTCCACATCCTATTCCCATTCTGACATGTCTATCCACGGCCTTCTGTACTGTAAAGATGAAGCCACACTCAGGTTGGAAGAACAACACCTTATATTCCGTCTGGGTAGCCTCCAACCTGATGGCATGAACATCGACTTCTCTAACTTCCGCTAAGGCCCCACCTCCCCCTCGTACCCCATCTGTTACTTATTTTTATGCACACATTCTTTCTCTCACTCTCCTTTTTCTCCCTCTGTCCCTCTGAATATACCTCTTGCCCATCCTCTGGGTCCCCCCCCTTGTCTTTCTTCCTGGACCTCCTGTCCCATGATCCTCTCATATCCGCTTTTGCCTATCACCTGTCCAGCTCCTGGCTCCATCCCTCCCCCTCCTGTCTTCTCCTATCATTTTGGATCTCTCCCTCCCCCTCCAACTTTCAAATCCCTTACTCACTCTTCCTTCAGTTAGTCCTGATGAAGGGTATCGGCCTGAAACGTCGACTGCACCTCTTCCAACAGATGCTGCCTGGCCTGCTGCATTCACCAGCAACTTTGATGTGGGTTGTTAGATGATGAAATAGATGGCTTTGTTGTCAAATTTACAGATGATATGAAGATTGGCGGAGGGGCAGGTAGTGTTGAGGAAATGGGTCGGATGCAGAAGGACTTAGACAGATCAGGAGATGGGCAAGAGAGTAGAGAATGAAATACAATGTCAGAAAATGCATGGTCATGCTCTTTGGTAATAGAAATAAATGTGCAGACCTTTTTCTAAATGGACAGAAAATCCAAAAATCTGAGATGCAAAGGGAATTGGCAGTCCTCGTGCAGAACAACATTAAGGTTAACTTGCAGGTAGAGTTGGTGGTGAGGAAGACAAATACGACATTAACATTCATTTCAAGTGGTCTCAAATCTAAGACCAGGGATGTGATGCTGAGGCTTTGTAAGGCACTGGTGAGGCCTCACCTTCAGTACAGTGAACAATTTTGGGCTCCTCATCTAGGAAAAGATGTGGTGGTATTGGGGAGAGTTCAGAGGAGGTTCATAAGGATGATTCCAGGATTGAGAGTGTTATCCTATGAGGAATGTTTGAAAGCTCTGGGTCCGTACTCACTGGAATTTAGAAGGATGAAGGGGGATCTCATTGAAACCTTCAAATGTTGAATGGACTAGACAGAGTAGATGTGGAAAAGATGTTTCCCATTTCCCATGGCGAGGGAGTCTAAGACAAGTGGGCACAGCCTCAGGGTAGAGGGGGGCCCATTTAAAACAGAGGTGCAGAGAAATTTCTTTAGCCAGAGTGTGGTGAATTTGTGGAATTTATTACCAGAGGCAGCTGTGGGGGTCAGGTCGTTGGGTGTATTTAAGGCAGAGTTTGATAGTTTCTTGATTGGATGAGGCATCAAAGGCTTCGGGGAAAAGGCCGAGGAGTGAGGCTGAGGAGGAGAAACAAGGGTCAGCCATGATTGAATGGTGGGGCAGACTCGATGGGCCAAATGGCCTAATTCTGCTGCTACATCTTATTGTCTTACTCAGTAAATCCAAGAACCACAACATAATCAATGAAAGACTGCACCCAACTCGGTAACCAAATAATCAATGTGTAAACCACAACAACATGTGTAAATATAAGAGAGAAAATAATAATAATCATACAGAAATGAGAAATAAATAGAGGACATAAGATGCAGAAGTCGTGAAAGTGAGTCCATAGATTGTGGGAAACAGTTCAGTGATGAGTTAAGTGAAGTTAAATTGAGTTATCTCCACTGGTTCTGGTTTAAGGTGACACTGGTGAATCTCTTTTTCTAGTAAGTGAATAGTCTGTAACTTCTCTTTGGACTTGGAGACAATTTGATGTTGCAGAACAGAGGTGAGGCAGCCGGCCCGTCACTGAGAGTGAGGAAGACATGAAGTACGGTTGATTTAAACGTCGGGCCGAAATGGAGAAGTCAGGTACAGGCCAAATCGAGGCAGCGGGGCCAGGCCCCAGATCGTATCGAAGCAACTGAACCCAGTGTTTGGATGATGATTTAGGTGCCAGGCCAGATTGAAATGGTCAGTGTGTTGGGCCCGAGGCCACGGATGAGCCGGTTCAGCTCGCTGCTCCATTCTGCGCTGAACTAAGCATCTGTGGACAGACTCTCTGAGGATTTCAGCTCAAAATGCTACAGTATTTGCTTGCGTTTATTGCTTGCATGATTTATTTTCCTTTCTGCACATTGGGTGTTTGGGTGTTCTTATTTTAATAGTGCATTCTTTTGGCTTTCTTTGTTTTATGGCAGCCTGTTTCGAGCAAACCTCAAGTATGTAGAATATAAACATAAAAAATATAAATAATAAATGTACTTTGAACTTTGGTTCAAAAACCTGACGGTTGAGGGTTAAAATAACGTCAAAAATTTAAGAAAACTCAAAACTGATGCTCTTTTAATTACAGGCCAGGATGTAGAAGAGTGGAAAATGACAAATATTCTTCCCCTTTTTAAGAACTGCAATAGGGACAGGACAGGAAACTATACCCTGGTGACTCTTACATTAGTGGTAGGGTATTTTTGGAAATGATTTTTAACAATAGGATCAACTTGTATCTGAGAAAGCATAAACACATTCAGAGTAGCGAAAATCTCTTTGCATGGACAATGTCAAGTCTTGCAAACTTGGTTGAATTTTTTAAGTGACAAACTCAATTGCTGAGGGCCAGGTAGTGGATATAAAGCATGTGGACTCTGGTGAAGCTTTCAACAAGGGCCCTGATCAAAAGCAAGAAAGCACATGGGCTGAATAGATATTTGGAAGAATATATTCAAAGTGTAGCTTGGTCAGAGAACACAGAAGATAATGGTTGAGGGGTCTGATTCTGACTGGAGACCTGTGAACAGTGGTACGCCACAAGGATCAGTGCTGGGAACTCTGCTCTCTGTGAAATGATCTGGATGAAAATGAAGCTGGGCTGATTTGTAGGTCTGCAGAGACACAGAAATTAGTGGAGTTCTGGATTCAGAGCAAGGTTCACAAAGGATTCAGCAGAATACAGACCGCTGTAAACGTGGACAGAGAAATGGCAGATGAGCCAAAGAAAGGAAGTCAGATTTCAGAGGTTTTCTTTGGAATTCCTCTCCCTGTTGGAGTAGTTAAAATGGCATTTATGGCAATGACAAGCTCCACCTCAAGATGTGGGAGATCAGGGAGTCAGTCAGTGTCCCCGACAACTTCACATCAGGGAAATGCACCATCTGCAGCTCCTGACTGACCGTGTGAAGGAAACTGAGCTGGAGATGGACAGATCTAGAGTTTTCAGGATGCTGAGACCACAGATTCAGTGAGTTGGTCACACCTGAGATCAGGCTGCAGATAGTTTAGTGACCACCATGACTGGAAAGAGGAAGGGACAGACAGTGCAATGTCTCCCTGTGGCTGTACACTCCTTTCGATATCGCTGAGAGGATGACAAACCAGAGCACAGCAGCCCGTCAGGTCGGTGGTACTGACAGCCCGGTCTGATGCTCTGCGTGAGGAAAGGACAAGCAGAGCAGTAATGACAGCACTCTCACAGTACAGGGGACATGCAGGAGATTCTGTGGCAGCAATAGAGATGCCAGGATAATGTGTCGCCTCCTGGGTACCAGGGTCAGGTATCTCTGAGGTATGCAGGATTTCCAAAAGATAGACTTGCCGGCAGAGTCGGTGGTGAGGAAGCCAAATGCAATGTTAGCTTTCATTTCCAGAGGACTACTGCACAGAAGCAAGGATGTAATGCTGAGGATTGATGAGGCATTGGTCCGATCACACTTGTAGTATTGTGAAATGTTTTGGGCCCCTTATCTAAAAAAGTATGTGCTAGCATTGGAAAGGGCCCAGAGGATGTTCACAAGAATGTCCCCAGCAATGAAAGGGTTAATGCATGAGGATGTTTGATGGCTCTGGGCCTGTCTGTACTCACTGTTTAGAAGAAAGAGGGGATCTCATTGAAACCTATCAAATATTGAAAGGCTGAGATAGAGTGGACGTGGAGAGGATGTTTCTGATAGTGGGGCATCTACAACCACAGGGCATATCCTCAGAATACCAGGACATCCTGTTAGAACAAAGATATGGAGTAATTTCCTTAGTAAAGGGTAGTGAGTCTGAGCAGCCTATGTCAGGATGCTGTTCATTGAATACAGCTCAGCACTTAACGCCATCATTCCCACAATCCTGATCAATAAGCTACAGAACCTGGTCCCTCTGCAACTGGATCCTCGACTTACTAACCGAGAGACCACAATCTGTGTGGATTGGTGATAATATCTCCCCCCTCGCTGATGATCAACACTGGTGCACCTCAGGGGTGTGTGCTTAGCCCACTGCTCTACTCCCTATATACCCATGACTGTGAGGCTAGACATAGCTCAAATACCAGCTACAAATTTGCTGATGATACAACCACTGTTGGTAGAAACTCAGATGGAGATGAGAGGGCACAGAGGAATGAGATATACCAGCTGTGGTGTCGCAGCGAGAACATTGCACTCAATGTCAGTCAGACAAAAGAGCTGATTATCGACCTCAGGAAGGGTAAGATGAGGGAACATGAACCAATCCTCATGGAGGGATCAGAAGTGGAGAGACTGAGCAATTTCTAGTTCCCGGATATCAATATCTCTGAGGATCTAACCTCGTCCCAACATATCGATGCAGCTACAGTATAAAGAAGGCAAGTCAGCAGATATATTTCATTAGGAGTTTGAAGAGATTTGGTTTGTCACTTTAAGCACTCAATAACTGCGATTGACGTACCATAGAGAGCATTCTGAGAGGCTGCATCATTGTCTTGTATGGGGAGCGGGGAGGTCTGAAAGAATCTACAGAAAGCTGTAAAATTAGACAGCTCCATCTTGGGCACTAGCCTCTGTAGTATCCAACACATTCTCAAGGACTGGTGCCTCAGAAATGCAAAGTCCATTATTAAGGCCCCAATCCTCCAGGACGTGCCGTCTTCTCATTGTTACCATCAGGTAGGAGGTACAAAAGCCTGATGGCACGCACTCAGCAATTCAGGAAAAGCTTCTGCCCCTCTGCCATCTGATTCCTAAACCGACATTGAAGCTTCGGACACGACCTCACTTTTTAAAAAAAATATATATTTTATCAGTCTCTGCACTATTTTTACTCTATTTTATATACGTATAAATCATTTACTGTCATTTATTTATTCATAGAAAACAGAAATCTACAGCACATTACAGGCCGTTCGGCCCACAATGTTGTGCCGACCATGTTACCGACTCCAGAAACTGCCCAGAAATTCCCGAGTGCATAACCCTCTATTTTTCTAAGCTCCACGTACCTATGCTATTAAAAAACACACTATTTTATCCGCTTCCACCACCATCGCCAGCAGTGCAAAAAACTTACCCCTAAGAACCCCTCAGTACCTATTTAGTCATAGTCATACTTTATTGATCCCGGGGGAAATTGGTTTTCGTTACAGTTGCTCCATAAATAATAGTAATAGAATCATAAATAGTTAAACAGTAATATGTAAATAGTGCCAGTAAATTATGAAATAAGTCCAGGACCAGCCTATTGGCTCAGGGTGTCTGACCCTCCAAGGGAGGAGTTGTAAAGTTTGATGGCCACAGGCAGGAATGACTTCCTATGATGCTCTGTGCTGCATCTCAGTGGAATGAGTCTCTGGCTGAATGCACTCCTGTGCCGAACCAGTCCATTATGTAGTGGATGGGAGATATTGACCAAGATGGCATGTAACTTAGACAACATCTTCTTTTCAGATACCACCGTAAGAGAGTCCAGTTCCATCCCCACAACACGCTGGCCTTACGAATGAGTTTGTTGATTCTGTTGGTGTTTGCTATCCTCAGCCTGCTGCCCCAGCACACAACAGCAAACATGATAGCACTGGCCGCCACAGACTAGTAGAACATCCTCAGCGTCGTCCGGCAGATGTTAAAGGACCTCAGTCTCCTCAGGAAATAGAGATGGCTCTGACCTTTCTTGTAGACAGCCTCAGTGTTCTTTGACCAGTCCAGTTTATTGTCAATTCGTATCCCCAGGTATTTGTAATCCTCCACTATGTCCACACTGACCCCTTGGATGGAAACAGGGGTCACCAGTACCTTAGCTCCTTAAATTTCCAGGTACCTTAAATCTATGCCCCCTTGTGTTCACCATTTCAGCCCTGGGAAAGGGCCTCTGACTATCCACAAGATCAAAGCCTCTCATCATCTTGTACACCTCTATCAGGTCACTTCTCATCCTCCATTGCTCCAAGGAGAAAAGGCCAAGTTCACTCAACTTATTCTCATAAGGCATGCTCTCCAATCCAGGCAACATCCTTGTAAATCTCCTCAGCACTCTTCTTCACATCCTTCCTGTAGTGAGATGACCGGAACTGAATACAGAACTCCAAGTAGGGTCTGACCAAGGTCTTCACCTCACAGCTCCTGAACTCAATCCCACAATCTCCTGTCACACTCACCTCAATAATAAGTAAATGCTTTAAGAGGCTGGTCAAGGACTACATCTGCAGTGTGCTGTCACCCACACTTATATAAACATACAACAATTACAGCAGGGAAACAGGCCATCTCGGCTCTTCTAGTCCATGCCAAACTCTTACCCTATCCTAGTCCCACCGACCTGCACTCAGCCCATAATCCTCCATTCCTTTCCTGTCCATATATCTATCCAATTTAACACTCACAACATGCTGGAGGAACTCAGCATGTCAGGCAGCATCCGTGGAAATGATGAGTCAACATTTTGGGCCAGAATCCTTCGTCAGGGCTGAAGAGGGAAGGAGCAGAGGCTGTATAAATAAACTTTATACTTTATTGTCACTAAACAATTGATACTAGAACGTACAATCATCAGAGCGATATTTGATTCTGCACTTCACACTCCCTGCATTACAAATACTAAATACTAAAAATAGTTAAAATTAGTAAATATTAAATATTTAAATTATAAATCATAAATAGAAGATAGAAAAATGGAAAGTAAGGTAGTGCAAATAAAAATGAGAGGCAGGTCCGGATATTTGGAGGGTACGGCCCAGATCTGGGTCAGGATGTGTTCAGCAGTCTTATCACAGTTGGAAAGAAGCTGTTCCCAAATCTGGCCGTACGAGTCTTCAAGCTCCTGAGCCTTCTCCTGGAGAGAAGAGGGACAAAACGTGTGCTGGCTGGGTGGGCCGTGTCCTTGATCACCCTGGCAGCACTGCTCCGACAGCGTGCGGTGTAAAGTGAGTCCACGGATGGAAGATTGGTTTGTGTGATGTGCTGTGCCGTGTTCACGATCTTCTGCAGCTTCTTTCGGTCTTGGGCAGGACAACTTCCATACCAGGTTGCTTTCTATGGTGCATCTATAAAAATTAGTGAGGGTTTTAGAGGACAGGCCAAATTTTTTTCATTTTCTCAGGAGGTAAAGGTGCTGGTGGGGCTCCTTGGCAGTGAACTCTGCTTGGTTGGACCAAGTCAGGTCATTTGTGATATTGACCCCGAGGAACTTAAAGCTTTTGACCTGTTCCACTTGCGCACCACGGATGTAAATTGGGTCGTGCAGTCCGCTACTCCTTCTGAAGTCAACAACCAATTCCTTCGTCTTGCTGACGTTGAGGGATCGGTTATTGTCTTCGCACCATGCCACCAGGTTCTTAATTTCCTTTCTGTACTCAAACTCATCATTACCCGAGATATGGCCTACAATTGTTGTGTCATCAGCAAACTTATATATTGTGTCTTTGCAAACGTGTTTCTCAAACACTTTGCCTTATCGTTGTCCTTTGCATCAAATTTCCATTCTCCACTAATACTGGAATCTAGTTATAACCTCTGACACCATTCATCTTCCTCAGCATTCTCCACAACACTGTCAGAGGATCATGGGATGGGAGGCCTCGGGAGAAAGAAAGGGGGAGGGGGCAATCCCAGAGGATAGGCAAGGAGTATAGTGAGAGGGACAGAGGGAGAAAAAGAGAGAGAGAAAGATATAGAAACATAGAAACATAGAAAATAGGTACAGGAGTAGGCCATTCGGCCCTTCGAGCCTGCACCGCCATTTATTATGATCATGGCTGATCATCCAACTCAGAACCCCGCCCCAGCCTTCCCTCCATAACCCCTGATCCCCGTAGCCACACGGGCCATATCTAACTCCCTCTTAAATATAGCCAATGAACTGGCCTCAACTGTTTCCTGTGGCAGAGAATTCCACAAATTCACCACTCTCTGTGTGAAGAAGTTTTTCCTAATCTCGGTCCTAAAAGGCTTCCCCTTTATCCTCAAACTGTGACCCCTTGTTCTGGACTTCCCCAACATCGGGAGCAATCTTCCTGCATCTAGCCTGTCCAATCCCTTTAGGATTTTATACGTTTCAATCAGATCCCCCCTCAATCTTCTAAATTCCAATGAGTACAAGCCCAGTTCATCCAGTCTTTCTTCATATGAAAGTCCTGCCATCCCAGGAATCAATCTGGTGAACCTTCTTTGTACACCCTCTAAAGCAAGGATGTCTTTCCTCAGATTAGGGGACCAAAACTGCACACAATACTCCAGGTTTGGTCTCACCAAGGCCTTGTACAACTGCAGTAGTACCTCCCTGCTCCTGTACTCGAATCCTCTCGCTATAAATGCCAGCATACCATTCGCCTTTTTCACCGCCTGCTGTACATGCATGCCCACTTTCAATGACTGGTGTATAATGACACCCAGGTCTCGTTGCACCTCCCCTTTTCCTAATCGGCCACCATTCAGATAATAATCTGTTTTCCTATTTTTGCTACCAAAGTGGATAACTTCACATTTATCCACATTAAATTGCATCTGCCATGAATTTGCCCACTCACCCAACCTATTCAAGTCACTCTGCATCCTCATAGCATCCTCCTCACAGCTAACACTGCCACCCAGCTTCGTGTCATCCGCAAACTTGGAGATGCTGTATTTAATTCCCTCATCCAAGTCATTAATATATATTGTAAACAACTGGGGTCCCAGCACTGAGCCTTGCGGTACCCCACTAGTCACCGCCTGCCATTCTGAAAAGGTCCCGTTTATTCCCACTCTTTGCTTCCTGTCTGCTAACCAATTCTCCATCCACATCAATACCTTACCCCCAATACCATGTGCTTTAAGTTTGCACACTAATCTCCTGTGTGGGACCTTGTCAAAAGCCTTTTGAAAATCCAAATATAGCACATCCACTGGTTCTCCCCTATCCACTCTACTAGCTACATCCTCAAAAAATTCAATGAGATTCGTCATATATATAATAATAATAAATAAATAACGGATGGGGTGGTCCCATGATCCTCTCATATACCTTTTGCCAATCAACTGTCCAGCTCTTGGCTTCATCCCTCTCCCTCCTGTTTTCTCCTATAATTTTGGGTCTCTCCCTCCCCCTCCCACTTTCAAATCTCTTACTATCTCTTCTTTCAGTTAGTCCTGACGAAGGGTCTCGGCCCAAAAGGTCGACTGTACCTCTTCCTATAGATGCTGTCTGGCCTGCTGCGTTCACCAGCAATTTATGTGCGTTGGAAACTCCGGTCTGTTGGGGATGACGACATTAATTTACCGGAATAGGACCTGCAGCAGAGTGAGGAATGATCCGACAGAAAGCAGCTCGGGGACTGGTCGAATCACATGGAACTATGGGAGACGCCTCACTACTCGGATGCTTTCCTACGTCATTGAGCGATGGTGGTATAGTGGTGAGCATAGCTGCCTTCCAAGCAGTTGGCCCGGGTTCGATTCCCGGCCATCGCAGGTTGTACAATTTTAGACTACATAACATATGAACCTCTGACATAGACACGATCTACGCAGAACTCCATGGGCCAAGTAATCGACTCACGCTAATTCACGCTGTGGGTGTAAATTGATTCATTAATTATCATTCACTGGTCGTAGATCAGGGTTGGAATTAACATCCCTCAAGAGTTTCTCGTTAAATCCTGTTCTGACTCTATTCCAGATTCTACAAGAATGGACACTTCACAGAAAGGATTTGTAAAGTGTTGCCTGATTAAAGTGTTTGAGCTTGTTTGCCTTCATTGGAATGTCGGAGCCTGAGAGGAAACTTGACCAAATTATCAGAATCAGAATCCTTTATTAACGACAAGTATGAGGACACATGCAGGGAATTTGATGCCGGTTTCCCTGAGCTCTCGCTGTACAGAATCAAAAAGCAAACAAAACAATAGTGCAAATAACCGTGAACTATATACAATGAGGTGCTGTACACCAGTGTATGTACAGGTGGACTTGGTTTATAATAGACTAAAATTCAGGTGGTCATAAGACTGATGGCATACAGAAAGAAACTGTTCCTGTACCTAGGTGTCCTGGCATACAGTGATCTAAAGCGCCTACCAGAAGGAAGGAGTTGGAACAGGTGATGTCCAGGGTGTGGTGGGTCTACAGTGATGCTGCTTGCTCGCTTCCTGACTCTGTGAGAGACATAGATTGGGCAGATGGTCAGAATTGGTTTCCCAGGGTAGGGATTTGAAATTACAGCGGAAATGAATTTAAGGTCGGAGTGGGAGAGAGTTTAAAGAAGATGTGCGGGTCACGTTTTTACACAGAGTGGGGTGGGTGCTTGGAACGGGCTGCCAGGTTCAGAGACGGAAGGGTGTACAATGTTTTTAGATAGACACATGAATATGTTAGTGTGGAGCGACATCGATAGAGGCACAAAGAGAAAATCGCAGATGATGGAAATCCAAGCAACACAGAAAATGCTGGAGGAACTCAGCAGGTCAGGCAGCATCTGTGGGAAAAATTACAGTCGACGTTTCGGGCCGAGTCCCTTCATCCGTACTGGAGAAAAAACCGATGAGGAATCAGAGTTAGACGGTGAGGGGAGGGGAGGGGAGGAAGAAACACGAGGTGATAGGTGAAACCGGCGGGAGGGGAGGGGGTGGCTGGTAAATTAAAGACCTGGAACTTTGATTGGTGAAAGAGATACTGAGCTGGAGAACAGGGAAGGAGAGGAGGCCATGGAAGAAAGAAAAGGGGGAGGAACACCAGAGGGAGGTGATGGGCAGGTAACAGATAAGGTCAGAGAGGGAAAAGAGAATGGGGCTTCGTGAAGGTGTAACACTTGTTTCACTTGCAAGAATAAGTGCCAGGAGAGAGATCAGTGGGAGGGACGGACGCACTTGGGATTCACATGGCATCCCTGCAGAGAGCAGAACGTAGAGGAGGGAGGGAAAGATGTGTTTGGTGGTGGGATCCCGCCGGAGATGGCGGAAATTACAGAGAACTGTGTGCGGGATGCGAAGGCTGGGGGGGGGGGGGGGGCGGTGGGGGAAGATAGGTGAGGACAAGACAAACCCTCTCCCTGGGGGAGGGAACGAGGATGCGGTGGGGGAAGACGTGAGCAAAATGGAAGAGATTCTGTTGAGAGAAGCTTTCATGGTGGAGGAAGGGAAGTCCCTTTCTTTGAAAAAAAGACGATATCTCCTTTGTTCTTGAATGAAACGCCTTATCCTGAGGGCAGCTGCGGCGGAGACGGAGGAATTGAGAGAAGGGGCTGGTATTTTTACATGTAACGGGGTGGGAAGCGATATAGTCCAGGTAGCTGTGAGAGTCTGCGTGGTTGTAATAGACATCAGTAGACAAGCTGTCTTCAGAGATAGAGACAGAGAGATGGACAAAACGGAGGGAGCTGTCGGATATGGGACAAGTAAACTTTTGGGCAGGGTGGAAGTTGCAGGCAAAGCTGGTGAAGTGGACGAGTTCCACATGGGTGCAGAAAGAGGTAGCAATGCCGTCATGTATATAGTGTAGGGAAAGTTAGGGAGCGACACCAGTGTAGGCTTGGAACACAGACTATCCCACGTAGCCGACACACAGGCAGGCACAGCTGGGACCCATGCCAGTGTCCATGGCTCACCTTGTGTTTAAAGGAAGCGGGAGGACAAATTCCGCCAGACAGAGGTGAGTGGTGGTGGACGGGAGCTGGTTGGGTCTGGTTTCCGATGGAAGCGGAGAGCTGAGAGACCTTCCTGGTGCGGGGGGAGGGGGAGGTGGGTGGTTTGCTGGACGTGTATAGGGATTGGACATCCATAGTGAAAATAAAATGATCGGGAACCTATGTGGGATGAAACCAATTAGACTCCAACTGAATGATCCAAAATTTAATCAGGACCACGACATTAGATCCGGCAAGTCCGTTAGTTCCAGGGATGTCGATCAAGGAAACACACACTTATGGTCAAAGAGAATGGTCAAGGAGTATGTAACTTACACACTCCTGACAAAAATATACCATGCGCCCCGGGTACTGTACTCTCTCTTTTCCCTTCTTCTATCCGGCTGAAGGTACAAGACAGCACGTACTACAGGCTCGTGGATAGCTTCAACTCCGCCGGTATGTCTACTGGATGGTGCCCGAGTCGATAAGATGGAGCCTTGACCTCATAATCTACCTGTTATGATGCGGCACCTGATTGTTTACCCGCACTGTGCTGTCTCTGTCGCAGTTACATTTCATTTTGAATTCTGTTATTGCTTAACGTTGTTCTGTCTCAATACGTTGCGCAATCATTTGATCTCCAGGAATAGTGTGAAAGAGAAGCTTTCAAAAAACATTTTAATTCCCACTGAAGTTAACGCTGCAGTCGCAGGGTCTCCGGTCAGCGCAGCGTTACCCAGCTGGCAATATAACGCTCTGCAAAAACAACTGGATCACCAGCGTCCCTGGGTGGGCTCGAACCACCAACCTTTCGGTTAACAGCCGAACGCGCTGACCGATTGCGCCACTGAGACAAGGTGGAAAAGGAGACTATGAATGGTCTATTCCGGGGTTGGAAGATGGTGACTGACAATCGATGCTGTGAGCCGGCTTTTCACATATCACAATCACAACATTGGAATTAAACTTGAACTTCCACCAACGGCAGCTGACACCGCGGCTTTCCCGGAATCCTAAAGGCTGAAATAAAAGGATAGTTAACGTCTTCTATCGCCAGATGACTGGATACACCATTTCAGTGAGAGTCTGTGATTTCTGTTGTTCCTGAATTTACAGCTCCATTAGACACTCTGAGCTGATGCATTAAAAACGGCCTCGATTCAAACAGAGCATCAATCTCCAGCGATACGGTCAAACACTTCACTAATTGTCTTCGTGACGGCACGTGAACAAACACTTTAATTAAACACCATGGTCTCTGATGTAAACATTGGACGATTGAAGACCAACACATCACAATTCTTGGGTATTACTTCAGCAGAGTCTTTGGTGGCAATGAGGCCGGCAGATTTAATTTTGAACTCTAGATTTGTCACGGAAGAGCTACTTTTACAGATTTCATTATTTTTTGTTTTATAATTATTGCGCTACAAATGGAGACCAGCGACACTGAACGACCCATATCTCGTGTCCCTGCAGTTTCCCATGTTGAAATGTCCTTCAGTCCTGCAACTCCCTCCTGGTCACACGCACAAACAGTCTGGAAACACAGATACGAAGAAAAATGTAAGAGAGAAAATAAGGTCGGGATAGAAACCGTCAAATAACGACGTTCCTGATGTACAAACACGAGAAAATGTGCAGATGCTGCAAATACAAGGCAATACCCAGACAGTCTGCTGAGTTCTTCCAGCATTTTGTCTGTGATATTGCTGATATAACAGATTTTATGAGCATCTCAAATCTGACAAAGGTCAAAGGGAATTGTGTTGAGCCGGAGGGTGGTGAGTCTGTGGAATTCTTTGCTGTCGACGGCGATGGAGCCCGAGTCACTTGGTATGTTTAACGCGGAGGGTGGTTACTTGCTCAGTAAGGAAGTCAAAGACTGGGGAGAGAAGGCGTGAGAATGGAGTTGATGAGGATAATAACGCAGCCAAGATGGAATGGGGCAGACTGACTCTGCTCCCTTCTCTTACGGTCTTCTGACCGTATCCCATCAGCGCCTGGGTTCAAGTGTACAGAGTTGTTCGCACTTCTGTTTATGTTTTCTCAACGTCGTATTTATTGTTCTGTGTTTAGCAGTCTGCATTTCACGGGTGGTGTAGAAAACCGCAAAAAATACAGCGTGATATAATCAGTTGCAGGTTGACTGTGTAGTTAAGAAGGCATACGATGTATTTACCTTCATCAACCGTGGGACTGAGTTCAGGAACCGACAGGTAATGATACAGCTATATAGGACCCTGATCAGACCCCACTTGGAGTACTGTGCTCAATTCTGGTCACCTCACTCCAGGAAGGATTGGAAACCATAGAAAGGGTGCAGAGGAGATTTACAGGGACGTTGCCAGGATTGCGAGCGTGCTTTATGAGAATAGGTTGAGTGACTCGGCCTTTTGTCGTTGGAGCGACGGGGGATGAGAGGTGACCTGATGGAGTTGTATAAGATGATGAGAGGCATTGATCCTGTGGATAGTCAGAGGCTTTTTCCCAGGGCTGAAAAGGCTCACGCGAGAGGGCACAGTTTTAAGGTGCTTGGAAGTAGGTACAGATGGGAAGTCAGGAGTAAGTTTTTTTTACGCAGAGAGTGGTGAGTGCGTGGAACTGGCTGCCGGCGACGGTGGTGGAAGCGGATGTAATAGGGTATTTTAATAGACTCTCGGATAGGTACATGGAGCTCAGAAAAATAAAAGGCTCTGTGTCCCCCGAGGTAATGTCAAAAGTAAGTCCATGTTCGGCACAGCATTATGGGCCGAATGACCTGTATTGTGCTGCAGGTTTTCTATGTTTCAATGTTTCTGTATATAGAAAGTTAACACAAATGTTAGAGTGGACATCGGAAGCTGGAAATGGGAGGTATTAACAGGGGACGCAGAAAAGGCGGACGAACTTAATAAGTATTTTGCGTCCGTCTTTTATGATGAGGATACCAGCAATATGCCAGAAAGAAGAGAGGGTCAGGGGAAGTAAGTGAGTGTAGTTGCTATTACTAAGGAGAAGGTGTTTGGAAGCTGCAAGGCCGCAAGGGAGATGTCCCCTGACCAGATGGACTACAGCGCGGGTTTCTGAAAGGAGCTGACGAGATTATTGAATCGTTAATAGTGATCTTTCAGGAATCTCGGGCTTCTGGAATGGTTCAGAGAACTGGAAAATTGTAAATGTCATTTTACTCTTCTCGACGGGAGGGAAGGAAAACACAGAACACTACAGACCGGTTAGCAGGGCTGGCCTGGTTGGGAAAATGCTGGAGTCCATGAGGTTTCTGGGTGCGTGGAGACACCTGTTAAAATAGGCCGGTCAACATGGTTTCTTTCAGGGGAAATCTTACCTGACAAATCTGTTGGAATTCTTTGGGGAAATAACAGGCAAGATGGACAAAGGAGCGTCAGTGGATGTTGTTTACTTGGATTTTCAGAGGCATTTGTCAGGAGCCGCAGATAAAGCTGCTAAACAATATTAGAGCCTATGGCATTACAGGAAAGATAAGAGCACGGACAATATATTTGTAACTGGTGCGAGGCAAAGGCTGGGAATAAATATGGACTTCTCAGTTGTTTGTCGGTAACTAGTGGTGTTCTGGAGGGGTCTCTGCCTTGTATGATATATGTCGATGCTCTAGATGACGAAATTGATTGCCTTGCATGTGACAGAAAATTAGGTGTAGGGGCTGGTAGTGTTGATGTCGCAGGAAAATCTTAGAAGGACTTCGTCAGATTTGCAGAATGGACAGATAAGTGGCAGATGGAATACAGAGTATGGTAGGGTATGGTCATACACTTTGGTAGAAGGTATAAAAATGTGGACAACTTTCCATATGAGGAGCGATTTCGGAAATCGGAGATGTAAATGGACTGGGGAGTTCTCGTGCAGGATTCTCTAAAGGTTAAGTTGCAGGTTGAGTCGATGGTAAGAAAGGCAAATGCGGTTTTAGTATTCATTCCGTGAGGACGAGCATTTAAAAGCAAGGATATAATGAAGATGTAAGACTTTGATCAGATTCATTTGAAGTATTGTAGAAAATTTGGGCCCCATTTCTGATAAAGGGTGCGCTGGCGTTGTGTGGGCACAGAGGAGTTTCACGAGAATGATCTCGGAATGAAACGGCTAAAATACGAGAAGCGTTTGGTGGCTCCGAGCCTCTGCTCGTTGGATGGAATTTAGAAGAATGAGGGAGGATCTCATTGAAACCTATCGAATATTGAAAAGCCAATAAAGAGTGGATGTGGAGAGTATGTCAGCCCAGCTTCGATGACCCTGACGTTGATGTTGAGCCGAATCGCCCTGGAACATAGTGATGAGTTCTTTTGAAAAAATGTCCTCCTGCCTCCCAGGCTGAGTGTCGCAGCTGTCATGGCCGAGGGATGAGGGCGGTAGACCAGAAGTTCATTAAAGTTTCAGCGGGCATGTTCCACTGCGGAGGGAATAACCCGTATCCACTTAATTTCAACTTATTTTATTCCGTCTCCCAAAGAGTTAATTTTGTCGCCGTCTCTTGATAAGACTATACAATAAAGAAAAGAAAGCTATTTATTTTATTGCGCTGTAAAGCTCTTGTTATGAATTCAGGGCGTTCATTGGAAAATCCATGGATTGAGTGACTCTGGTCACTCTAAACATGCGGATGATCATCTGCCGCCAACATGGACTGAACTGCTTTCCTGTTGAGCCGTACATCTTCAGAGTTGGTCCCGACTCCTGATCTTGTGGCTCAGTGAGTTTGCAAAGGAATGGGATTATACCAGAGAGTATCGCTCTCCTGACCGGACAAACCTTATGACCCTCTGCCCCATCCCCTCGGCCGTTAAAGATATCTTTCCTCAGGCAGGCAGGAGAGCGGGGTTGTTTGGGTCTACCTTCCTCAGGCGGCGATAGAGGCCACAGGAGGAAATAGCCTACTTTGTGTCAATTCAGCTGCAGCTCAGCCCCTGTCCATTGATATTTATGCCGAAGGACAGCCCGGAGACAAAGAGAGAGAACGCGGAAGAGACACGGTGGAAGATGAACAGAATGTGTGACAGCAGGGCCACTGAAACTGGGTTCAATAAATAATGTGCAACACATTCATTGCTGACATGTCGGGAACAAGGTTTCCGAATGGGTCGGAGCACAGACAGCACAGAGATAATATCAGGATGGGGCAGGAGATAGCAAATACGAGAAGAAAAGCAGAGAGATAAATAAATCAACAAAGAACAGTTAATAAAGGAAGCATTTATAAAGGAAGCCCTCTATTGGAGTTAGAAAAATAGAGGGCAATGGGTAAGCCTAGGTAATTTCTAAGGCAAGGACATGTTCAGCACAGCGTTGTGGGCCGAAGGGCCTGTATTGTGCTGTAGGTTTTCCATGTTTCTATGAAACGATGTGACGTCAGCAAAGAATCGACAAATAAAAATGAAGAGAAGAATGAGCGACGTCCACAACGGAGCAGCGCGTCACCACGTTCAGACAACAGCAGAGAGGCGCAGCGGCAGCGTGCTGGGCCCATGGGCGTCCATTCGGTCGGTGGATTGACGATTGTTTCCATGGAGAGCTCTGGAGGTGTCGGAGCTCCTATCAAATTAACCCGGGTTTATCAGGATAGTAGGAAACTGTTCTGACGTGTGTAAACTTAGAGAGCATCACATGGAGTACTTCATGCCGATGTTTTTGGAATCTGGAACCCATGCCCGACTGGCTGGTGAGGCAGGTACACTCACAACATTGGAGAATTGTCTGGGCGACCACCTGAATCATCAAGACACTGAAGGCAACAGCTAGTAAGCGAGCCCTTTTCTGGTGTGATCGGTAGTTGATTGTCAGCGTGACATTGTGGGCCGAAAGGCCTGTTTTAGGGCCGCATGATTCAGTGAATCTATATTACATCTGTGAATCACAATAAAGGGTTTTATTTACTCTGGTAAAGGGAGAGGGGGATGAGAGAGATCCCACTGTGTATAAATAGAGTGGATGGTGAGTAGACTGACGGTACTCAGTGTGAACACATCATATACATGATTTGATGTGTCCTAGTTGGCTGTGGGAATCTGGGTTAGAGTAAGAGCAGGAAGCTGCACTGATCGGTTCACGGGGGAAAATGCGAGGGACAGCACTTCAATCCTTGATCCACTGGCCAGCCCAGGGTGAATAATAATTTTACACTCACCCGTCGATTTAAATAACTTCGGAAATTCGTACCCGAGTTGTCAGGGTTGGACCACTCGGACGCTAGAAGTGTATGACTGTGGTTCGAGCTGTTTTCTGAATGTGGTCACTGTGATTCCTCACTCTGGTGCAGTTCCTGTTTTGTCCGGTTGAGGTCGCCATCCTCCGAGAGACCGGAGATACACAACACCCAGTGTTTCAATGAAGTGGGAGTGATCGCTTCAGAATTGGATTAGCTGCATATCGTTTCCCGCTTGTCGCACTAAAAAAACAGAAATATAAATATATAACTGTGATTGAAAATGTTGATTCCAACAACACGGATTTGGGCTCGAATGAGAGCAGTTCCTTTCGCTAATCCTTGAACACAACAGGTGACTGAATCGCTGGAGCAAACTGAGACACTGCTGTGGGAGGGACACGAGTGAAAGGCTCCAGTATTACAGCTAAGAAACATTAAGGTAATTCTGTTCATCCTCTTGTCCTCTTAAATGTGCATGACATGAGCTACAAACAGCAATTCCTCGTTAGTATAGTGGTTAGTATCCCCGCCTGTCACGCGGGAGACCGGGGTTCAATTCCCCGACGGGGAGATTATGATTTTACTTCATTATTCAACGGGAATACTGAATTCAAAAGACAAATAAAAGCGGACAAAGAATTGATGTTTACGCTAATCAGTCCATTGGGATTTGGGAAGGATGGAATTGCTCGGGCTGCTGTGAACCTTCCGAGAAGAAAGTGGTGTTATTGTCAACCTCTTTCCTCAAGTATCCCCTGAGAATCTATATCTCAGCACCGTTCTTTGTTACTTGTTCGTTGTTACACAGAGTCCATAATTCCGAGCATATTAATCCGGGGCTTTTGCTGTCAACTATGAGTTCCCGCATGTTCCCACCACAGTCGTAAGGTAACTAACTAATATCAGTCCAGACGAAGGGTAGCGGTCGGAAACGTCGACTGTTTACTCTTTTCCATCGATTTGCTTGGTCTGCTAAGTTCCTTCAGCATTTTGTGTGGGTTGCTTGGATTTCAGCATCTGCAGATTTCTCTTGTGTGTGGCCAATATTAAGTGTCATCCTGGAACACTTCGTTTGCATCCTCATTTTGCTTTGGTGTGCAAAATGGCTCCAGTCCCCTGCTGTGCAAAGGGAAACTCTGCTCTTCAAAGACCTTTCTTCCCTGGGTTGACTGCACACTGTCTGTGAACTATCCTTGCCGAGGCGCTACATTAACTTGACTTGCTGTAACATCCACAGTCCCCACTTCCCTTTCCGTCCTGTAAAGGACCACATGAATTGTGGATGCAGCTGAATTGCACAGAAAATTCGAGTCTCCCCAGTGATCCTGTCATCGTCTGTCTGCAGAGTAGGATTGCTGAACGATAGGAGACAGCTGTCCTTCGGGTCCTCTCTCCACAGAGTGCTCTCAGTAAGATATCTAAACAAGTTTCAACACCAGCAAGAATATAAACCCCCTTGCCCACTATACACTGGAGTTACACAAACTTCCTGGCAGAGAATGAGGCTAATCAGAAGGGTTCCAAAGCTGATGATAGAGTCGTATGTAACTCCTGCCCAAACTTCTTCACTTTAGCAGCTTCTAACGGGATCTGCACGGATAAAATCGACGATGTTTTGCATCATTTCAGTCCAATAATGACACAAGTTCCTCCCCTCTCGGCCAACAGGAAGTTTAATGCTGTTCAGATTTGTAAGGCCATGATACAGCTTGCTGCCACTTTGTTAGAAATGTCTTTGATGACCAGACTTGTATCATGTAGCACTACAGCAGTGTTGTTAGCCGATCACTGCAACACTGGGGTCATACTGATGTTCTCACGATCCCATCTGGTAGATCTCCAGAACAGGAACACTACAATCCAGTAACGCTCATCATTCTCCTCATCCGTCAATGCTGGCAGGTGTTACGTATTCGCTGCTACATATGCCAAAGAACAATAACCCCTTGACAGCTCTTGTTCGGGCCAAGTATACCATTTAAAGGCAAAGGGATACCCTTGGGAAACAGCAGTAGGCCTGCCAGCCAATACTGTAAGTGCCATTAACATAAATTATAGGATCACTGGTGACATGGACATTGCACGTAATGTTACCTAAATCTGATCCCATTACCTGGTAGTTGCAGTAACAGACTTCACCCTCATCCTCATGAAGCAGCTTCAGAGCTGAGGATTCATGCAGTCCATGATGAGAAGTTTATGGCCATCGTTCAAAGCAGTTCCATTGGCAAGTGTGATTTCTCTGGGCAGTGCAGTCCAGTGCTCCCTTCACAGCTCTAATCTTCTTATCAAAGTGGTAAACAGAATCAAACTCAGTACAATTGAGGGGTAGAGATTGCACTGTTAACCCACCTTCCGAATGTCTGGGCCCCCTACAGCACACTCAACAATTCGACCGTTTAGTCCCAACATGCATTCATAACTATGGGTCATGTTGTTTGAATGGAACAGGAGCTGTGCTGCCTCATCAGTGACATGAGGTGCAGAAACCACATACCCACTAACATTTCTCCCAGTATCGGATCTGGAGAAGAAGCTGTCAATGCCAAGCATGCGGGCTTACATCAGGTGCTATTTTACAATGGGCAGAATTACAATTGTACAGCTTCTACAGTACAGTTTGGGAAAGGATAATTTAAAGTAAGCTTCATAGTCTGTGGTGGTGATGGCGATAGAGGCTGAAACTGACTGTTATCAAAGTTGCCTTGGCGTTGAGGGTATCTTTAAGTTCAGTGGCCAAGCTGTCTCCAACTTTTACCCCTACTGTGTCCACCGCCAACATCCCCATGTTTGTTAAAGTGAATCAAAGAAAAGCAAAACCCATCATTTAGAATAGCTTTTTCTAAACAATGCTATACGCTTTTCAAAACAAAAAAATAATACCAGTCACAAGTGGGTGACAAGTCAAAAGCATGTAAAGCAGGTAATGTTGAAAGTAAGAATGAAACTGTAAACAGAAGTTAATCTCGCAATGATCAAAAACAATGGGGTTACTGTCATTTTTATTAAATATAAAACAGAATACAAGTTAAAATAACGTTCAAATTAATAAATAATTAATCAAATTAATCAAATTAATAAAATAACGGGCAACTGTCACAATATTTTTATACAACGGTCAATATTACTGATATAATGGTAGAGCATTCCAGGGAGTCTCCAGTCCTCACACAAATATTATCCATTCCCTTAACAGTTTGAATCACTTGATTTCATCTGGAATTATTGTAAACCACTCAGAATTTTACTTACCTCTTTTCATCTCAAACAAGTAACAGTCTGCATTTTATTTAACCTGGGCTAATTTACTCATCATTTACAACAACATTCATTACGATCGAGTAAATCCGTGAACTTCTGAAATATCTTGCTTGTCTCCTTTATAAATTCATTAACGTGCTCATCTGCTTTTTGTGCAATACTGTCTATCATATGTCACTGTGGAGTGTGAAGGAAACACTTCAATATAACACGCCATTTTAGTTCAAAGTGCATAAAAGTCCCCATATTGCTCATTCTCCCATCGTGCTAGAGAGAGGTTTACACCTGCCTGGTCGAGTACTCAGGAGACACGACTGGGGTGGGCTTTGTTGTAACCGTACCTGTGGGAGGCAGGGGTACAGCAGGTTCCTACTACTTCCTACTCAGACATTGGTACCAGTTGTGTCTTGTTACACACTGAGGTAGACTCGATTACATTTTCCTGTTCTTTCTAAGTCTTTTTTCTCTAACTTTATTTCATCTTCTCTGCTCTTACTGTGAGAAGCAACCAATTATTTTTGCATTTCACTCCAGGTCAACACCACAGGCCAGCTGAAAGTTTCCTCACACCTTTCTCCCTATATCTGTACATCCCAGCATGTGAAGACAGACTCCAGCGGATTGAGCGGACGAGACCAATGGAAGTTCCAACGGTCAAGAAGGCGGTCTCTGCAAGCGTCATGGAACATGTAGAGCAGGACAAGACACAGAAGACGTCCTGGTCATCCACTGCGCCTAGTCCCATCTCCAGCCGTCTAGACTCTGTCTTGCCACTGGATCCAGATGGGAATTGGGAAGAGAGTGAGGCTGACGCTGCGCAGCTCTCCCTCACTTAAATCCAAATCACTCGCTAGTCTCGACACCATCATAATGGTGTCGAGGTCCTCATCGATGTCAATGATGGACGAACAACATCTGTACTTCTGCAAGCGCTCCCTTCTTCCATTCCACCCACTTCTCAACAGACTTCATTCTTTCTGCTCCATAATGTGTGAACACACACGCCACCAGAGTTCTCTTAGATGTCCAGGACAGTGACTCTCACGTGACCATTCAGACACATAATCAGGGCACTCACTCATACTTCAGAATTCCCTTTATTTCCTGCATCATGGGATCAAATCCACCCCAAGGCATATGCATCATGACCAATGGGATTCCATCCCGGAGGTGGCAAAACCTACAAAGGGTAGTGGATTCGGCCCGGTATATCACAGGTAAAACACTCACAACCACTGAGCACATCTACATGAATCATTGCCGTAGGAAAGCAGCGTCCATCGTCAAAGATCCTCACCACCCAGGCAATGCTCTTTTCTCACTGCTGCCATCAGGTAGAAGGTACAGGTACCTCAGGACTCGCATCACCTGGTTCAAGAACAGTTACTACCCCTCAGCCATCAGTGTCTTGAACAAAAGGGGATAGCAACACTTATTTAAGAGCTCTGTTATATTGTTATTTCATACTCGTTATTTATTGCAATATATCTTTCTTCATTTGCACAGTTTGCTGAAAGTTTATCTTTCCTCATATTTACAATTCGCAGGTACTGTTCTGTAGATTTTGTTAAGACTGCCCACAGAAAAAGACTCTCAGGGTTGCAGAAACATAATAGAAACATTGAAAACCTACAGCACTATGCTGGCCCTTTGGCCCACAAAGTTGTGCCGAACATGTCCTTACCTTAGAACTACCTTGGCTTACCGATAGTCCTCTATTTTTCTAAGCTCCATGTTTATATCCAGGAGTCTCTTATAAGACGCTGTCGTTTCCGCCTCCAACACGGCCGCCGGCAGCCCATTCCATGCACTCACCACTCTGCATAAAAAACTTACCCCTGACATCTCCTCTGTACCTCCTTCCAAGTAGGTTGTACAGTACATGGTTTCACGTATGCACTGTCAGAATAAATTGTACTTTGAACTATATGGTGACATATAAGTACTATAATAACAACTTGCCTTGGGTTTAACTTTTGACTTTGACAGTATTTTTCCGTGATGCTCTTTTTTCACGGTGTGTTCAGTGATTCAGTTACAACGTGTTTTCCACAAAATTACAAAAGATTATCCACACAAAAATATACAAGATATAAACATTAAATATTTCTGAGACCGTGAAGAGTCAGATTAAAATATGAATATTACTGTCTATAACACACTCAATTTCCGTGGGGGTGGGGACATTGATCCCGGAAATCTTCCACTGTCCCCATTCTATTTACAATGTTCGCAAGTTTCCCAGTTGCTACAGTGATTGACAGCTCCCGCTGCCCCTCCGGCACGTGACACAATATGATTACGACACTGACGCGCTGACGTCACAGAGGGCCCTCCTTCACCGACGTCGTTTCCTGGGAAACGGCCCGGTGCGGGGCGGCCGCGGTAAATCCGGATGGACGGGACGGCTCTGCAGGGAAGTGGAGTCGGTCTCCACTTGTTGGGGTTTCGGCTTCACTGGGGATCCGCCTCTCCTCTTCCTGCCCGCGGAACAGTGAGTGTCTGTCAGCGCCTCACTGCACCGGCTCTCTGCCTCAGGTACAATACTTAAAACATATTTGCACAGTCACATGGATGGGAAAGGTTGAGAGGGATACGGGCCTAATGCAGGCAGATGGGCCGAGTTCAGCTCGACAACTTGGTCGGCGTGGATGAGTTGTACCGAAGGGACTGTTTCATTTCTGTATAGACCAGTGACTCTATTTTGGGAGGTTAAACCAGGGCAGCATGTACACAGTGAACGAGAGGTTCCGGGGAAGTTTTCCTGAACAGAGACTTTATGGGTTTCTGCCCCCCCCCCCACACACCTCTGGCAGCTCATTCGGGATACCAGTTATTCTCTGTGTGAAATATTTACACTTCAGATCCCCTTCTCACTGTGACCTTAAAACTATTCCATTTAATTTTAAAAAGCCAGTCAGGATGTTCTCAATAGTCCCCCTGTAGAAAGTTCTTACGATTTGGGGTCTACACCAAATTTCTTCAACAGTCTGAGGTGAAAGATGCGCTGTTGTGCCTTTTCCACCGCACAGCCGGTATGGACAGACTGCGTGAGATCCTCGGTGATGTTTATGCCGAGGAATTTAAAGCTGTTCACCCTCTCAACCCCAGATCCATTGATGTCAATAGGAGTTAGCCTGTCTCCATGCATCCTGTAGTTCACAACCAGCTGCTTTGTTTTTGCGATATTGTCGGAGAGGTTGTTTTCTTGACACCACTGTGTCAGGATGATGACTTCTCTGTAGGCTGCCTCATAATTATTTGAATTTAGGCCAATCAGTGTAGTGTCGTCAGTAAATTTAATAAGCAGATTGGAGCTGTGGGTCGCGACACTGTCATGGGAATATAGAGTGTAAAGAAGGGAGCTCAGTACACAGCCCTGAGGGGCACCTGTGTTGTGGGTCAGAGGGACAGCGGTGAGGGAGCCCACTCTTACCACCTGCCAGCTATCTGACAGGAAGTCCAGGATCCAGCTACGGAAGGCAGGATGAAGGCAGAGGTCTCTAAGCTTCTTGTGGAGGCTGGAGGGAATTATGGTGTTGAATGCTCAACTGTAGTCCAAGAACAGCATTATAGACAATAGGTGCAGGAGTAGGCCATTCAGCCCTTCGAGCCAGTACCACCATTCACTGTGATCATGGCTGATCATCAATAATCAGTATCCAGTTCCTGCCTTATCCCCGTAATCTTTGATTCCGCTATCTTTCAGAGCTCTATCCATCTCTTTGTTGAAATCATCCTGGGACCTGGCCTCCACAGCCTTCTGGGGCAGAGCATTCCATACATCCACCACTCTCTGGGTGGAAAAGTTTTCCCTCAACTCCGTTCTAAATAGCCTACCCCTTATTCTTAAACTGTGGCCTCTGGTTCTGGACTCACCCATCAGTGGGATCGTGCTTCCTGCCTCCAGCGTGTCCAATCCCTTAATAATCTTATATGTTTCAATAAGATCCCCTCTCAGCCTTCTAAATTCCAGATTATACAAGCCCAGTCGCTCCATTCTTTTGACATATGACAGTCCCGCCATCCCGGGAGTTAATCTTGTGAACCTACGCTGCACTCCCTCAATAGCAAGAATGTCCTTTCTCAAATTTGGAGACCAAAACTGCACACAGTACTCTGGGTGTGGTCTCACCAGGGCCCTGTACAGCATTCTGACATAAGCATCACTCTTCTCCAAGGACAATGTGCAGAGCTGTGACTATTGCATCAGCTGTTGTTCGGTTGTGTCAGTAGGCGAATTGGGGGTCCCGTGTGGGTCACAGCACACTGCAGATGTATTCCCTGACCTCCTCTGAAAGCATTTACTTATTATTGAGGTGAGTGCGACAGGAGATAGTGGGATCGAGTTCAAGAGCTGTGAGGTAAAGCCCTTGGTCAGACCCCACTTGGAGTTCTGTGCTCAGTTCTGGTCACCTCACTACAGGAAGGATGTGAAGAGGAATGCAGAGGAGATTTACAAGGATGTTGCCTGGATTGGAGAGCATGCCTTATGAGAATAGGTTGAGTGAACTTGGCCTTTTCTCCTTGGAGCAATGGAGGATGAGAAGTGACCTGATAGAGGTGTACAAGATGATGAGGGTCTTTGATCCTGTGGATAGCCAGAGGTTCTTTCCCAGGGCTGAAATGGCTAACACGAGGGGGCATAGTTTTGAGGTGCCTGGAAATAGGTACTGAGGGGTTGTTAGGGGTAAGTTTTCCACACAGAGTTGTGGATGTGTGGAATGCACTGATGGCTGTGGTGGAAGCAGATAAAATAGCGTTTTTTTAACAGCCTGTTACATAGGTACATGAGCTTAGAAAAATAGAGGGTTATGCACTAGGGAATTTCTGGGCAGTTTCTGGAGTCGGTAACATGGTCGGCACAACATTGTGGGCCGAACGGCCTGTAATGTGCTGTAGATTTCTGTTTTCTATGAGTAAATAAATTACAGTAAATAATTTATATGTATATTAAATAGTAAAAATAGTGCAGAAACTGATATAGAATATATATACATTTTAAAAAGTGGGGTCGTGTCCGAAGCTTCAATGTCGGTTTAGGAATCAGATGGCAGAGGGGCAGAAGCTTTTCCTGAATTGCTGAGTGCGTGCCATCAGGCTTTTGTACCTCCAACCTGATGGTAACAATGAGAAGACGGCACGTCCTGGAGGATTGGGGCCTTAATAATGGACTTTGCATTTCTGAGGCACCAGTCCTTGAGAATGTGTTGGATACTACAGAGGCTAGTGCCCAAGATGGAGCTGTCTAATTTTACAGCTTTCTGTAGATTCTTTCAGACCTCCCCGCTCCCCATACAAGACAGTGATGCAGCCTCTCAGAATGCTCTCTGTGGTACGTCTATCGCAGTTATTGAGTGCTTGAAGTGACAAACCAAATCTCTTCAAACTCCTGATGAAATATATCCACTGTCTTGCCTTCTTTTACTGTAGCTGCATCGAAGTGTTGCGACCAGGTTAGATCCTCAGAGATATTGATATCCAGGAACTTGATGTTAAAATCTCCCATGACTCCGATGAAATCTCTCACAACATTGCCCTTTTGACCTGCCTTTTCTGCTTCCTTTTGTAATCTGTGGTCCACATCTCAGCAACTGTTGAGAGGCCTGTATACAACTGCCATCAACGTCCTTTTTACACTTGCAGTTTTTTAACTCAACTCACAAGGATTCAACATCTTCCGATCCAATGTCACATCTTTCTACTGATTTGACATCATTCTTTACCAGCAGAGCCACGCCATCGCATTGCCTACCTTCCTGTCCCTCTGATACGTGTAACCTTGGGTGCTTAGCTCCCAACTACAGACATTCTTCAGTCATGATTCAGAGTTGCTCACAACATTATATATGACAATCCGTAATAGGGCAATAACATTATCCACCTTATTTCTTATACTCCAACTATTGAGATATAACAGTTTGAGTACTGCATTTGCTACCCTTAGTGATTCTGCATCCCTCATACACTGATACTCACCCTGCTGGCTGCAGTTATGTCCTATCATCTGCCTGCCCTTCCTGACAGTGTGACTGCATGCGATCTTTGCTTTTTTACCATCTGTCCTATCCTGCATCCTTTCCCGCCTGTTCCCACACCCCTGCCAAATTAGTTTAAAGCCTCCCCAACTGCTGTAACGAACCAGCAGTATGCCCACAAGAAAACTAATCTCAGGGTTGCATATGGTGACAGAAATGTATTTTGATAGTACATTTTCTTTCAGCTTTGAACTTTGTAGTAGAGAGCTGTGTGTTGTACTGGTCTGTGTCCTCACTGGCCGGTGCTGTGTTCTGGCAGCTCAGTGTGCTTGGTATACAGTGTCAGTGTTTTGACAGAAGTGTGCACTTATTACACAATTGATCTTGTCCATCCTGGAGCTTGGAAGATTCACTGGTGACCAGAATGATTTTTTCAGACTATTATTGGGCAGAGAATCATTCTGTGATTGTCGAGACTATTTGACCCATCAAGTTTATACCAACTCCTGCTTCAACATTTCCACAGTCCCATTCCCCACTCTGTCCCCACAGCTCTGCAGGTCATTTCCCCTGAACGACTTGTCTAATTCCTCTTTGAACACTGGTTGTTCCTGCCACCACTCCGCTGAGTCCCATATTTCCCAAGGTGAAGTCAAGAATGTTCCCCTCCCTGGTGGACCAGATATTGTTTCAGGAAACCTTCCTGAATACAAACAATGCCTCATCCAAGCTTCAGACGATCCAGAACTGGTTGCTGGGTTACTCCAGTACTTGTATCATCCCAGTCTGAAACAGACCTGTTATTCTGTCTCAGTATGATGACCAGTCTTCAGTCAGTATTAACACACTTCCTTCCCAGTACTGAGCTCTGGTCTTGTGCACCAGCCTTACATGTGGCACCTTGGCAAATGGCTCCTGAAAATCCAAAAACACCACTTTTCCAACTTCCCCTGTAAAGTCTCAAATCTCTGGTATGTTTGTCAAACATGACTGAACATTCAACATCCCAGGTTACAGGGTCCGAGACAAGGTTCCAGATGGACAGGGTGGTGAAGAGGCTTTTGGAACACTGGCCTTCAGTCAGGGCACCGAATATAGAAGCTGGGATGAAATGTTGCAGTTGTCCAACACGTTGGTTTGGCCACATTTCACAAATAGTGTTTAGTTTTAGTGACCCTGCAGTATGACAGACACCATTAAGCTGGAAAGAGTGCAGAGGAGATTTACGGGGATGTTACTGGATCTCAAAGGATTTGTGGAAAGGTGTTTCGGACAATGTTCCCTGTAATGTTGGAGAATGAGTGCTGATATTGCAGAGGTGTGTAAAATCATGAGGGACCTGGAGGCTGGTCAGTAAATGGAATGAGCTGCTAGGGGGAGCAGTTGATTCAGGTACATTATAAAGGTACTTGGACAGGTAGATGGAAAGGAAAGGATTTGAGTACATGGGCCAAATGCAGAGAAATGGGACAAAGAGGAGGATAACCTTGTTCATAATGTGGTGTTGAGGGGGTTACGGACACAAGCTCAGTTGGGAACTTTGGTCGTCATGGAATCTGTGTGAATCTGACTGTAGACCCTGTAGAGTTAGTTCAATGACATTAAACTTTTCCAAATGACTTGTTATTTCTTCATAGGTTATAGACTCCAGTACCTGAAGTGAAGTTAACAGGACAACAATTACCTGCTTTTTATCTTCCACCCTTCTTCAACAATGGTTTTCAACTCCAGTGGGACCTTTCTGTAACAGTGAGTTTTGACAGACTTCAATGTCTCTACTTTCTCTCCAGACTTCCTGTGAAACCCTTCAGTGCAGGTTGTTAGGACCTGGTAAAGTTTGCTTTTAGTCCCATTAGTTTCTCCCTTGTGATGGCAATCATTACACATTATGGCACAATGTTGAAATGTCACCGTTAGATACCTGTGGGATGGTTGTTGTGTCCCAATGTGAACAGTAACGCAAATTATTGAGTTAACTTCTCTGTGTATTCCTTGTTACTTTTAGCTTTTATCTCATCACTGGTTCCTAGAAAATTCCTGATTCTCTTGTCTACCACCAGCCCTTGCCTCTTTGTATGTTCTTTGACTTAATATTTCCTTGAATGCCTTTGACCACACCTCAGGATCTTGAGGCCATGTCTTCTTTCCCTTCCTCTTTCATCATCATTCTCCCGACATATGAAATGCCTATGAAAAGTATTCACACCCCTTGGAAGTTTTCATGTTTTATAGTTTTACAATATTGAATCTCAGTGGATTGAATTTGGCTTTTTTTGAAACTAATCAATGGAAAAAGACTCTTTCGGGTCAAAGTGAAAACAAATCTCTACAAAATGCTGTCAATTAATTACAGACCTAAAACACAAAATAATTTTCTGTACAAGTATCCACCCCCATTAATATGACACACCAAATCATCACTGGTGCAGCCAATTAGTTTTTGAAGTTACATAATCAGTTAAATGGAGATGACCGTGTGCAGTCAAGGTGTTTCAATTGATTGTAGTAATAGTACACCTGTAAGTGGAAGGTCTAACTGCTGGTGAGTCAGTATCCTGGGAGAAACTACACCATGAAGACAAATTAACACTCCGAGCTGCTCTGCAAAAAGGTAATTGAAAAACACAAGCCAGGAGATGGATACAAGAACATTTCCAAGTCACTGAATGCCCTTGGAGTATAGTTAAGTCACTCATCCAGAAGTGTGAAGAATATGGCACAGCTGTAAATCTGCCAAGAGCAGGCTATCCTCAAAAACTGAGTGGCCGTGCAAGAAGGGGCCAGTGAGGGAGGCCACCAAGAGACCTATGATAACTCTAGAGGAGTCACAAGCTTCAGTGGTGGGAGAGATTGTGCATACATCAACTGTTGCCCGGGTGTTTCACCAGTCGCAGCTTTATGGGAGAGTGGCAGAGAAAAAGCCACTGTTGAAAAATGCTCTCATGAAACCTTGCCTGGAGTTTCCCAGAATTGTGGGGGACTCTGAAGTTAGTTGGACGAAGATTCTGTGGTCTGACAAAAACAAAATTGAATTTTTTGACCATCACAAACACTGAGTTTGGAATAAGCCAAACACCACACAACATCAAAAACACACCATCCCTACCGTGAAGTGTGGTGGAGGCTGCATCATCCTGTGGGTGTGCTTCACTGCAGCAGGCCCTGAAAGGCACATAAAGGTAGAGGGTAAAATGAATGCAGCAAAATACAGGGAAATCCTGGAGGAAAACCTAATTCAGTCATCAAGAGAACTGCGACTTAGGAGAAAATTAATTTTCCAGCAAGACAATGACCGCAAGCATAAAACCAAAGCTGCACAGGAATGCCTTAAAACAACAAAGTTAATGTCTTGGAGTGGCTTTGTGAGAGTCCAGACCTCAATCCAATTGGGAATTTGTGGCTGGACTTGAAAAGATCTGTTCACTCAGCAACCCATGCATTCTGACAGAGCTTCAGCAGTTTTGTAAAGGAGAATGAGGAAAATTGCAGTGTTCAGATGTGCAAAGCTGATAGACACCGATCCATCCACACAGACTCAACTGTAAACACTGTCAAAGGTGCACCAACTAATTACTGATTTGAAGGAGGTGAATGCAAAGGCAATGAATTATTTTGTGTTTTATATTTACAGTTAATTTAGATCACTTTGTGGAGATCTGTTTTCACTTTGACACTGCGGAGTCTTTTCTGTTGATCGGTGTCAAAAAAGCCAAATTAAATCCATTGCAAAACAATTAAACATAATAACTTCAAAGGAGACTGAACATTTTTTATAGGCACTGTATCCACTCCTTCACCAGCACGTTGTGAACAAACCCACCCTGCTCCTTTCCATTTTGCAGATTCCGTGTGGAACATTGAATATCGTGGAATGTCGAATTCCCAGTCCCAGTCTCTGTAACCATGTCCCTGCAATAGCTGTTAGATCAAACATATTCATCAGTACACAATATGGAACAGATGGCAACCTGCCCTTTGACCCACAATATCTGCACCAATCAGAATAATGATCAGACTTTATAAAGTACTGGGGAGGTCTCATTGGTGTATTGTGAGCAGTATTGGGCCCTTTATCTTAGGAAGGATGAGCTGAAATTGGGTGGGTTTCAAAGGATGTTCTCCAGTTTGATTCCTGGATGAAACAGCTTGTCATATGGAGAGCGTCTGATGGCTCTGGGCGAGTATTCACTGGAATTTTTGGACAATGAGGGATGGCCCAATTGAAACCTATCGAATGGTGAAAGGCAGTGATAAAGTGGATGTGCAGAAGATGGGAGTGTCTAATATCAGGACACAGCGTCAGAATAGAGGAGCATCCTTGTAGAATGTGATGATAAGGAATTTCTTTAGCCAGAGAGTGGTGTATCTGTGGAATTCATTGCCAAAGGAAGCTGTTAAGCCAGGACTTTATGTATATTTAAGGCGGAGGTTGATAGATTCTTGATTGGTCAGCGTATGAAGGGATACAGGGGAAAGGCAGAAGACTGGGGCTTGATCAGCCATATTGAAGTGTCGGAGCAGACTTGATGGGCCAAATGGTCTAATTCTGCTCCTATATCTTAGTCTGTATCACCTCCTCAAAAACCTCAATCAATTTTATCACGCGTGATCTGCCCACACAAAACCATTCTGATTGTCTCTTAATGTGCATAAATCCTGTGCCTCAATATCCTCCCCAGTAGCTTCTCTACCACTGAAATGAGGCTGCCTTGCCTATAGATTCCTGGATTCTTGTTATTTCCCTTCTTGATCAAAGCTGCAACATTTGCGACACTCCAGTCCTGAGGGATCTCACATGTTGTGATCGAGGACACGTAGATCCTTGTCAAATCGCCAGCAATCTGCTCACTTGTTTCTTTCACTATTGCAGGATATATGCCTTCAGGCCCTGGAGTCTTATCCATCTTATTGCTTCTCAGAAGTCCCAGCACAGCTTCCTTCTTAATCTCAACACGTCTCTGCACATTAGCATGTCTCACTCTGTTTTCATTGTCATTCAATTCCTTCTTCTCAGTAAATACTGACACAACATACTCATTTAGTACCTCAGCTACTTGGTCTGACTTCAACCACATCATTCCTCCTTTAATCTTGAGTCAACCTTTCCATTCTCTGGTTATCCTCACTTTATTAATACAAGTCAAAAAGGCGTTGGGATTATCTTTGGTCCCACATTACAAGGACTGTTTGTGGCCCCAATTTAGCCTTTCCTATCATCTGCTTTAGCATTTCCCTGCTATCTTTATATTCCAAAAGTACCCAGTCTGACTTTAGCTTAAACCTTACATTTCCTTCTGTCTAAATTTAGGATCTCTCTGCTCATCCAAAGTTCCCTTCCTCCTCCTCACTCCTCACTGGAACATGCTGATCCTGAACTCAGAGTTGCTGCTCTTTAAACAACTCCCACATGTTAGATGTGGACTTGTCTGACAGTGTCTGCTCCCAATCAATGCCCCTTGGTTCCTGTCTTCTTCTGTCCTGACTTGCCCTCCTGCAAATTAGTACCTTCATACAAGATCTAATTTTATTCTTACTCATAACTAAAAAAAAAAGTTGTGATCACTGTTCCCAAAGTGTTCACTGACTCTTGGCTGTCATCTGGTGTGGCTCGTTTCCCAAAACTAATTCCTGTATGTTCTCAACTCTGGTTGGGCCCTGTACATAAGGTTTCAAACACTGCTCGGATTCACTGAACAAATCTTGCTCATCTAAGTATTGAGCAAGATCCAGTCAATTATAGGGAAGATCAAGTCCCTCACTATGACAACCCTGTTGTTCTGCACCTCTCCATATTGGGGGCCAATACGATAATCCCATCAGTGTAACTGCAGATTGCCTCTGTAAATGAGCCTTCTGGTTTGCTGTGACATTCCCAGTGGGGTAACCTCTGCATCTTTTAAACCCCCCCACCCCCCGCACTCACATGTAAAACAATCAAACCCAGGAATGTTGAGCTGCCGGCCCTGTCCCTCTGCTAACGTAACACTCGTAGTGTTGAAATAAACTCATTTCAGCCCATCAGTCCCACCATGTTTATTAGCCTGACATTGGCTCGCGTTCTTTTCAGACTGTCTTGTCATACATACATTCTCCCACTTGCTGCTCCAGTTCAAAATCTGCCAAGTGACACCATCAAACCTCCTGGTGAAGATATTGGTTCCCCTCCTGTTCAGATGCAAATGACCCTGTTTGTCCCGGTCTCCCACCTGCCTGGAAGAGAGCCCATTGATCCATGAAGACATCGCTCCCGCATCAGTTCCTCAGCAACATATTAAACTGCATGAAATATCGATTTCCCACCCCACAGCCACATGGTTTGCGTCGTAATACAATCCTGGAAGTCCTGATTTTTTTTAACCTTGTTCCCGAAAATCACTGTGTCGGACCTCATCCCTGCTCGTTTAAACCCTTCCGTGTAGCACGAAGGCGGCTCCCCCGGAAACTTATTGGCTCCCCTCCTCCTTGGATCCGTCTCTCGTTTCCCTTGAGACCCAATGATCCTTGTACCTGAAGACCCACCCGCCTCACACCAGCCCCTCAACCACCCCTTCACCTGGGCTTTGGAAGACGACAGAAGCGCGGTCTATATATCTGGTTATGTATCCTGTTCCTGTATGTGACCGGTCTTTCATTTCCCTGGCAACCCAGAGGAACAGTTGTTTTAATGAATTAACCCTCTCATCACTGGAAGTGACCGCACCCTCTCCCACCAACTGCTGTGTGTGAGGGCGCTCACACTGGTCATGGGGCCGGGGAGGGATAGACCGAGGGCCTCGGGGATTTGCAGAATGGAAAAGCACTTCCTATAATTTAAAGCAGGAGAATCGGTAAATTCCCAGAAATCCTCCAGTATGTACGTGGTGTGTGAGGGAGTTTTGTTTTTCGCTGGAGCGCTTTGTGTCGGATGAATCGTTGGAAATTGACGGTTGTGGTAAAGTGAAGGCGGAGCTGGACGATGAGAGGCCGCTCTCGGCTCTGTCCGTCACTCTGACTCTGTCTCCTCCCCTCCCCGCCTCTGTCTCTCTGCGCGTTTCTCGGGCAGGTCGGGGCGCTGTGTATAAAAGGAGACAGCAGCAGGCAGTTTGTCAGTGAGCAGCGACCTGAGTGAAGCAGCATCATGTCTGGCAGAGGGAAAGGAGGCAAAGGACTGGGCAAAGGCGGAGCCAAGCGGCCCGTAAAGTGCTCCGTGATAACATCTAGGGCATCACCAAACCGGCCATCCGCCGTCTGGCTCGCCGTGGCGGCGTCAAGCGGATCTCGGGTCTGATCTACGAGGAGACCCGCGGGGTGCTGAAGGTTTTCCTGGAGAATGTGAGCCGGGATGCGGTCACCTACACTGAACACGCCAAGTGCAAGATGGTCACTGCCATGGATGTGGTGTACGCTCTGAAACGCCAGGGCCGCACTCTCTATGGCTTCGGCGGCTGAAAAACTCCCACTTCCTCCTGAGCACAAAACAAAGGCTCTTCTAAGAGCCACCCACCGCCTCACAGACGCAGACGGAGCCGTATCCATGGACTTTTAATTATTTTTATCGGTACATTCAGCTGAGTTACATTTGAAACAGATTAATCGGTTCGGCTTGAAATATTCCTGCGAATCTGCCTTTTCAGTTGGTGATAACGACAGAACCTTTGAATGCAATAAGATCGATGTTTATCCTTTTTTCCGTCTCGGACAGGAATGAATTCACACGTTTAGAGAAACGATTCCGTAATTATGCATTTAAATCTTCACTCAGGGGATTAGATATTACATTTATTAAATGAAACTGAAATAGTATAATCCATGACAAAATTAATGATAAATAATTTTTAATAAGTAATCCAGCACCGTTGCTGGGCGCTCTGAAATTGGCGGGCAATTTGAAATTAATCCTGCACCAATCACACTGTATTCTGATTGGATGAAGTCCGACCGCCAGTAAATTCCAAGAAATCCTTCAATTTGTACGTGGTGTGTGAGGGAGGTTTTTTTTTTCTGGAACACTGTGTTTTGGATAAACCGTTGGAAATTGCCGGGTGTATTAAAGTGAAGACGGACCTGGAAGATGAGAGGCCGGTCTCGGCTCTGTCCGTCACTCTGACTCTGTCTCCTCCCCTCCCCGCCTCTGTCTCTCTGCACGTTTCTCGGGCAGGAGTAGTGGCAGAGGATTCGAGGATGGGTCATATTATGTGGTAATATAGGATCGAAGGAAAACCAAACACAGGAAATTGTGGAGATGCTGATGGAGGGTCTCGGCCTGAAACGTTGGCTGTTTACTGTTTCTCATAGATGCTGCCTGGCCTGCTGAGTGCCTCCAGCACTGCGCGTGTTTCGCTGCAAGGAAAAGCCCGGGAGCTGAGTCAGGGCTGCTGCTGCTGTCCATTTATTAAAGACTCGGCTGATAACGTCACTGCCCAGCTCAGCAAATTTATCGATGTCACTAAAGTTGGTGATATCGTTGAGTGTGAAACCATGTAACTAACTTTACAACAGGACGGTGATCAATGAGGTCAGTGACTTGAGGAATGACAGATAAATGTGAGATGTTCCATTGTCATTGACGAACCAGGGCAGAACTGCCGTGGGGAGTGGTCTGTCCCTGGGAGTGCTGTAAAACAGAGATATCGGGGTGTAGATATCGAATTCCTTCAGAGTGTAAACACAGGTAGGCAGGACGGTGAAGAAGCTGTTCGCCACACTCGCATTCATCGGTCAGAGCATCGGGCACTGGACTATGAAGTCACATTACAGCTCGACCAGCCTCGGGGAAACTACTCTTGGAGCACGGAGTACAGTTATAGTTGCCCTGGGATCAGAGGGTGACATTAAACTGGGGAGGGTGCAAAAGGGATTTAACAGGAGGCTGGATAGGCCAGGACCTTTCTCACCAGAGTGTATGTGACATTAGAGAGGTGAAAAAATAATGGCAGACATTGATACGGTCATAGTAAATCTGTTATCTCCAGGGTTATGGAGTTGGAAGCTAGAGATTACAGGTATAAAGTGAGAGAGGGAAGATTTAAATAGGACCCTGATAAGCAGGTTTTGTACACAGAATGTGCTGTTTGCATGGAACAAACTACCCCAAGTGGTGGTACAGATGGGCACCATTGCAATATCTCTTGGACTGTGGAGAGGGAAGTTTCACAGGGACATTGGCCAAATGCAGGTAAGTGACAATAGTTTTGTATGGCCACTTGGTCAGCATCATGTGTTGGGCTGAAGGGCCTGTTTCTGTGCTGCATAACTCAGTGACTACATCTGCTGCCGTGGCAGAGCAGGAGGGACAGTGTCAGTAGTGAGAAGGTTTGGGGAATGTAGACAGGAGAGTGAATGGTTGAGGATGTGGCAGATGGAACAGAATGTGAGGAAATGTGAGATCAGCCATTCCCAGGAACAAACTGAGTCATTTCCATACGGGGTTGTTCAGAGGGACCTGGGCGTCCTTGTAAACAAATCACTTGAGTTAACAAGCAGGTTCAAGTAAAGAGAGAAGCAAACAGTATTTTGTCCTGTGATCCAGGGGGAGTGGAGAAGAAGGTACAGATTTCTCACTGGGATTATACAGGGCCCTGGTGAGAGCACACCTTGAGTATCGTGCCCAGGTTTGGTCACACTTCCTCAGGAAGGATATCCCTGCAATAGAGGGAATGCAGTGACTGTTCCCCACACTGACTGGTGCCAGGGATGGAAGGTTGGTTATGTAAGAGGAGAGTGAGGGGGCTGGGTCTGTATTCCCTGCAGTTAATGAGAAAATCTGTCATATTCTTTCAGGATGTGACAGACAGTAGGCAAGCAGGATGTTTCCCCTGAATAAGAACTCCATAACTGAGGAAAATATCCTCAGAATGAGGCGTAAATCACAAACACAAGAGAATCTGCTGATGCTGGAAATCCAAAGCAACACACACTAAATGCTGGAGGAACTCAGCAGGAAAGGCACACCCTATGGAAAAGAGTAAACAGTCGACTCTTTGGACTGAGACCCTTCATCAGATCCTTCCCTGGTGAAGATTCTCAGCCCGAAGCAGCGACTCGTTACTCTTTTCCATAGGTGCTGACCTACTCCAGCATTTAGTGTGTGTTGCTCAGAATTAAATGACAAGCATTCAGGATGGAAATGAGATGATATTTCTTTAATCAGAGAACAAAGAAGGTCTGTATTCCTTATATAAGTAATGTGGAGCCTCAGGTGCTGGGTTGAGTCAAAGCTGAGATCAACAGTCTCTGGGAGAGTTTCAGTCACCAAGTGAGTCCATAAGACCAGAAGATATAGGAGCAGAATTCGGCCATTTTGCCTGCCGAGCCTTCTCTGGCATTTCATCATTACTGATCAATTTTTCCTCTGAGCCCCAATCTCCTGCCTTCCTTTGTATCCCTTCGTGCCCAGATCAATTAAGAATCTATGAATCTCTGCCTAAACCTAGTGATTTGGCTTCCACAGCTGCCTGTGGCAAAGAAGTTCACAGATTCACCACTCTCTGGCTGAATAAATTCCTCCTCATCTCCATTCTAAAAGGATGCCCCTCCATTTTGAAGCGGTGTGGTCCAGTTTTATACACTCCCACCACAGGAAATATCCTCTCCACATCCACTCACTCAAGCCCTTTCACTATTTGATAGGTTTCAATTTGGTAACTCTTCTTTCTGTTAAGTTCCAGTGAATTGAGGCCCAGAGCTGTGAAACTGTCTTCATTAGACAAACCATTTAATCCTGGTAAAATTCTCCATTTGTGACTTCATGTCAGCACAAAAAAATCTAGATTTCAGAGATGTTTGCATTTTGGAATTATGGACCAATCTGCACAGCCCTAATTACTACTTTGTACTGCGGTAAACACTGTTTATCCATGCAGTCCCAGGCACACAGAGGCAAAATAAAGACAGGTGTAAATTTAAAGTAGGGAAGTTGAACCTTACTTGGAGATAAAGCCTGATTACTAGGCCTCAGAACATTATACTCCCCAAATGGTCAAAATAAAGCCAAGTAACAAGGTCTAAAATACCCACAATATGCAGAATTACATGCCTCTTATTATCTTGGCCCATGGGATAATCACAAGCTGGGCCTGATCAACCCTGGCTGGGTCACCTGGGTGAGGATGTCTCATGATTAAAGACCTGAAACACCGAGTGACCCCAGGTTGCATTACTGACGATGTGTCCCTTTGCACACCCAGTTCATTAAGCCAAGTGGTGTCAGGCCATGTTAATGAAAGGCATGGGCCAGATTAAAGTGACTGCACTACCCTATCCACCATAGTCCCACATATCTCACCATACTAAACTGCACAGCATTATCTCCACCAGCCCCACTCTCAAACCTAATCCTGAGGTCCAAGATTGGCACACCCCAACAAACCCGATGACTAGTGTAAGGAGGAAGAAGATCCAATAAAGGCAAGTGTTGGACCTGGTTAATGAAGGCATAGGCCAGATCAAAGTGGCAGCGTTGTGTGACAGTGAATCTGGAGTGACGAGATGAAGAAGCACAAGAGGGATGATTCTCCCACTGCCCGCATAATCTCTTTGTTATTTTGATTTTGTTCTGATAGTCTTCTATTTGAATATTTTGGTATAATTCATATTTAATTTCAGTGTTTCTTGTCAGTGTTGCGTCTCTGATGCAATGTGTCTGTGATGCTGCTACAAATACGTTGTCTCTTTCACCTGTGCATAAATAAACTCGATTTGAACTTTATATTGAAATGTCGAAATCTCTGCTTCACTCTCCTGCTGCCCTGTGTCATGAACTAAACGTCTTAGTGTTTAGTTTTACAAAAATTTTTTTCTGATTTTATTTTCATTTTGCTTTTGAAATTTGCGTTTCCCTTTTCAATTTCAGCCCGCACCCCGGCCTGTCTCTGCCCTTCAGTCCTTCCTCCCGCATTAAACGACAGCGGTAACCCCGCCCATTGGCGCCGCTTCCCATCCCCCAGCGTTCCGATTGGTGATTCATTTCTCCAAACAGCCAATGGAAATGCTCAGAATTCCCATCCTCATTAACATACCGCTTTGGGCGCTGCCTATTTAATCCGCGCTCCGAAGAGCTTCTGCTCATTATTGTGTTTGAAACCGACCAGGAAATGCCTGATCCAGCGAAACCCGCTCCCAAGAAGGGCGCCAAGAAAGCTTTGTCCAAACCAGCGAGCAAGTCTGGCAAGAAGCGCAAGAGGTCGAGGAAGGAGACTTACGCCATCTACATCTACAAAGTGATGAAGCAGGTTCACCCCGACACCGGCATCTCCTCCAAGGCCATGAGCATCATGAACTCATTCGTCAACGATATTTTCGAGCGCATCGCGGGCGAGGCTTCCCGCCTGGCCCATTACAACAAGCGGTCAACCATCAGCTCCCGGGAGGTCCAGACCGCCGTGCGCCTGCTGCTGCCCGGGGAGCTGGCCAAGCACGCCGTGTCCGAAGGGACAAAGGCGGTGACCAAGTACACCAGCTCCAAGTGAAGACAAGTTTACTGACAAAACAAACCGGAAAATCAAAGGCTCTTTTAAGAGCCACTCACGGTTTCATTAAAAGAGTTACACAATGTTGAGACATGGAATTGAGGTAGATTTGGAAGTTTTTTGTTGATGAGCTCATTCAGAATCTTATCCCCGTTAATCAGAATTTGCGGTCCGCTGCTCAGTACAATCCCAATTTCTCTGTTACATTCCTGCCTACTGCACAGACACGGAATCCTTACACAACCCTCCCCGTCATTTCCTCTCAGTTATCATATTTCCCCGAAGAGGACACTAATTGTTTCTGGTGTATTTACGGTGGGGAATGCGGTTCATTAAGCTTTGTCCCATTTTGGTTACTTCTCTTAACCCCATTCCAACGCGAGAACTGAACACTGTCACGGTTCGTTCAGAGTATTTGTTAAAGCTCCACTTTCTGACGGGCGACCCGTTCACAATGACCGGGCACGAACAGAAGTAGAGAATCGGTTTTATTCCAATCGTTTATCATTTGAAAGAAATCGGTGAACTAAATTCCCAGACACCATCGCAGTATTAACTACACTTGGTTTAAATGTGTCGGACTTCAGTAAAGGGGTAAAGGGTCGACAAACAAACCTGTTGTTTAATTTCAGCAACGAAGGCTTTTTTGGCGGTGTTTTGCAAATTTCAGTTTATTTCGGCGGTTAGACGGTTATTTTCCGCGCTTCTACCGTTGCTGTCTCTTGCTTGGTGAATAAGGCAGCTCTCTGATTGGAATATTTTCTATTTCCAGTCAGATAAGGCATAATTTCACCAATCATAAACGCCCACGACATTCCTCCAGACTGCATAAGGAAGGGCGGTTGGGCGTATTTCTAGAAGCCTGATTTTTAATAGTGAAGACTTTAAGTTTATTTCTGATTTATCCAATCTATCTGACGTATGTATTCAGGAAACCTGGTTGTTACCGCATTTAAATCCTTCCTTCCAGGATTAAATTGTAATTAGGCGTGATAGATTAGCTGGTACAGAAAATGGTGTTGCAAATTTTATAAAGAAAGGGAGAGGACATAGAGTTGTAGATGTAAATGAAATGTATGAGGCACTTGTAGAAATATTTGATTCAACAGGTAGGGGCATTAACGTGGTATATTATTGTGGGAAGCTTTCGATTGATTTATTGGAGAGTATATGTCGCTCTAGCTCACTAAGGGTTGTGTGGTGTAGGGATTTTAATGCATACAGTTCACTGTGGGGTTGTTCTCAGAATGATGGCGATGGTTTGATTGTAGAAGAGTTTTAGACAGTTCACATCTTGTGTGTCTTACTGGTGGGAGAGTTGCGAGATTTAATGTTCATAATAGTTCTGAAACTACTGTAAATTTAACTTTACTTTCAACCATTCAGGCTGCAGTGAGTGAGTGGTATGAAGCATTGGGGAGCGTATCATTTTCCTGTATTTATAAGCTTGGATTTGGATTTATATAGGGGAAAGGAGGCCACTTTTAGGAAGTGGAACTTTGGTAAAACAGTTTGGGAGAAGTTTTAATGTTTTATGTGGTGAGTGTCTGTCTGGGCTGATTGGTGAGGATGATGTGGATTTCTGCAAAGAATCACTGTCACATTATTCATCATATTGTGGTGGAAGAGATTCATATTAAAAAGTGCATTGATAGGAGAAAAGCTGTACCATGGTGGACGGAGGAGTGTGCAGAGGCAGTTACTGAGAGAATTGAGGCATTTCAGGAAGTTATGAAGTATCACTCTCTGCGTGATCATATTAAGTGTAACAGGTGAGGAAAGTAATGAAGGTTGTGAAAAAGATTTACTGGAGGTCATATTGTGAAAGTATTGGAAGGACTATTAAACTTGGAGATGTTTGAGGAATGAATAAGAATATAAGGGTGTGGGAATCATTGGGTTCCCAGTATTGATTAAAGAAGGTAATACAATTGTTACTGAAACGGAGAGCGTTTAGTTACTGACTCGGTCATTTTCTGCAATACATAATCAAAATAATGAAGAGACTAAACAGTATAGGGATAAGGCTTTAAGAGAATACCCTGATGTGTTGGAAACTAGCTGTAGCAGTGATAGCAAAGTAGAGTTTTCTTTGTGTGAATTTAAGAAAGTTATTAATATTACAGGTCAGGTGGCTCCAGGAAAGGGTGATACTGTCATGGTCCCTTCTGGCAATCCCCCACCTTGCTAAATACCTCAGCAATTGGGCCTCAATCCCCTCGTTGAATTTCCAATCATTCCCAGGTTCCACTAACTGCACACCTGCTTTCCATCAGGAAATGCAGGATAAAGACCCTGTGATCACAACAAGGAGCTACCAGTTCATTGGTCAACTCCCATGTGAGAAAATCTGATTCCTGAGGACTGTCAGTTCTAAGTTCCACATCGTTTCCCAGATACTCTACGTGACCCTTGTCTCTGTGCAAAGACTCTCCTGGATACCAGTTCCCCGTTCACGGCGGTGCTAACGCCTCATGACTCTACCTCAGTGCCTGTGTCCTGCACTTGGGTTTGTTCTCAGGCACATCCGTGCAACAGATACATGTTATGGCCCTTGTGGCTACGGGGGGTCAGGGGGTATGGAGGGAAGGCTGGGGCGGTGTTCTGAGTTGGATGATCAGCCATGATCATAATAAATGGCGGTGCAGGCTCGAAGGGCCGAATGGCCTACTCCTGCACCTATTTTCTATGTTTCTATGTTATTGCATGTTTAAACATAATGGCCAACAGCTCTCGAGATAATATTACATTTCTGAATCATAATTGGAATTCAGGCCATCTTCCCTCATGGAAAATGGCAATTCTAGTGTCTATTCTAAAACCTGGGAAACTCCTGTTGGATCCTTCCAGTTATAGACCAATATCACTGATGTCCCATTTGTGTAAACTTACAGAATGTATGGTAATAGTGTGGTTGAATTATATTCTGGAAAAGGGAGGTGATGTGCTGTTGTTAACATACTGGATTAATTTGAGGGGCAAGTGCTGGTTCCATGCCACATGTTTCAAAATCAGTCAATGATTTTATGCAGAAAACTCTGCAGCTACTTGAACACAGCAAGCTTCCACAAACAATATACTCAATGGAGATGTCAATCCATGGCCTCCTATACCGTTGCAATGAGGCCACACTCAGGTAGGAGGAACAACACCTTGTATTCTGTCTGGGCAGCCTCCAATCTGATGGCATGAACATCGATTTCTTGATCTTCCGGTCCCCTCCCTCATCATTCCCCATCGCCTTTTCCCTCTCGTTGCTTGCCTATCGCCTCCCTCTGGTGTTCCTCCCCCCTTTTCTTTCAACCATGGCCTTCTGTTCTCTCCTGTCAGATTCCCCCTTCTCCAGCCCTGTATCTCTTTCACCGATCAAATTCCCAGCTCTTTACTTCATCCCTCCCCCTCCCAGTTCCACCTGTCACTTTGTGTTTCTCTCTCCCCTACCCACCTTTAAAATTTACTCCTCCTTGTTTTTTCTCCAGTCCTGCTGAAGAATCTCGGCCCAAAATGTCAGCTGTACTTTTATCCACAGATGCTGCCTGGCCTGCAGAGTTTCTCCAGCATGTTGTGTGTGTTCCTTGGATTTCCAGCACCTGCAGATTTTCTCCTGTTTATTACTCAATGTCAACAGGCATTTTGTCTGACAACTGTCAAAGTCCCACTCACTTTGAAATGCAGATATGAAACTCGAGGTTCAGCAGATGCTGGGAATAAACTGTAAAGTAACACACACAAAGTACTGCGGGAACTCAGCAGGTCAGGCAGCAGCTAAACAGACAAATACACAGTCTAGATAGGATGAAGTGTCTTGGCCCATAATATCAACTATTTATTCCTCTCCATAGATGCTGCCGGGGCCACTGACTCCCCCCAGCATTTTGCAAACATAACCTCTTTTTTCAGTCAATCAGTTTCTAAATGTTGCTGAACTTTCATTTGCAGCCTCATCCTCCTGGTCTGATTCCCTCCTCCTACTCCACATAAACTCGAGCCTCCATCAGATCTGGAGCCCCAAAGCCCTCATTTGTGCTGACCTCTCTTGTTTCTGCTCCACCATTCTGCTGTCGTACTTTAGAGGAGAGTGTTGTATTGCAACAGGCCGGCAGTATGAGGCACAGCCCTTCGAAGTCAGTGAAAATGACACAAAAAGATTTTAACCACACAAGACTTCATCCTTGGTCCAGAGCTGTGAGGAATGAAGACTATTTGGAACACAACACTCGTGAATTCATCTTCTGCAGTTTCCAGAAAGTTACAGATTTAATTCAAAGTAAACCTGTTCATTCACAGACCGGTGAGCAGTTGCAACCTGAATTTTATAGGGTGAGTGAGTGGTGAACAGCAGGGATGGGTTTGAAAGCTCTGGTGTGCAATAGGAATATGAGCAGGTACCAGTTGAACTGAGTGGCCTCTCTACTGTATATTAGCTGTGTGACAGGCAGGAAGCACCTGAGACACAGGATCTGAAATAGAACTGACTAATTTGTCACAGATCCACAATATTAAACACCAATGTCTTTTAAGACTAACATCAGCGGGACGAACCCTCTAATGCACAGTGACCAGTCGCAATATCTGCAGAATCTGACATTAACAGTCTCACATGAACTTCCAACTAGATTCAGTCACCATGATAATTAAAATGTTCACATAGAGCTTATTTCAACTTCCTCCCTGATGTGAAGATGCCAGTGATTCAGCAGGTGGGATGACTGAATAAATTTCTTTACTGACACAAGACCGAAGTGTGTTCTCTATGTATTATAAACTCACTGGAGCCTCACAAAGTGGGTGAACTGAATGAATCTCCTCCCACACTTGGAGCAGGTGTGAAGCCATACTGAGAGACAGAGACAACTGAGCCAAGTAGAGAGCAGGCTATTCTAGACTGGGTATTGAGCAATGAGGAAGGATTAATCAGCAATCTTGTCGTGAGAGGCCCCTTGGGTAAGAGTGACCATAATATGGTGGAATTCTTCATTAAGATGGAGAGTGACATAGTTAAATCAGAAACAAAGGTTCTGAACTTAAAGAAGGGTAACTTTGAAGGGGTGAGATGTGAATTAGCTAAGATAGACTGGCAAATGACACTTAAAGGGTTGACGGTGGATATGCAATGGCAAGCATTTAAAGATCGCATGGATGAACTACAACAATTGTTCATCCCAGTTTGGCAAAAGAATAAATCAAGGAAGGTAGTGCACCCGTGGCTGACAAGGGAAATTAGGGATAATATCAATTCTAAAGAAGAAGCATACAAATTAGCCAGAAAAAGTGGCTCACCTGAGGACTGGGAGAAATTCAGAGTTCAGCAGAGGAGGACAAAGGGCTTAATTAGGAAGGGAAGAAAAGATTATGAGAGAAAACTGGCAGGGAACATAAAAACAGACCATAAAAGCTTTTATAGATATGTGAAAAGAAGAAGATTGGTTAGGACAAATGTAGCTCCCCTGCAGACAGAAACAGGTGAATTGATTATGGGGAGCAAGGACATGGCAGACCAATTGAATAATTACTTTGGTTCTGTCTTCACTAAGGAGGACATAAATAATCTTCTGGAAATAGTAGGGGACAGAAGGTCCAGTGAGATGGAGGAACTGAGGAAGATACATGTTAGTAGGGAAGTGGTGTTAGGTAAATTGAAGGGATTAAGGGCAGATAAATCCCCAGGGCCAGATGGTCTGCATCCCAGAGTGCTTAAGGAAGTAGCCCAAGAAATAGTGGATGCATTAGTGATAATTTTTCAAAACTCTTTAGATTCTGGACTGGTTCCTGATGATTGGAGCGTGGCTAATGTAACCCCACTTTTTAAAAAAGGAGGGAGAGAGAAACCAGAGAATTATAGACTGGTTAGCCTAACATCGGTGGTGGGGAAACTGCTTGAGTCAGTTATCAAACATGTGATAACAGCACATTTGGAAAGCAGTGAAATCATTGGACAAAGTCAGCATGGATTTGTGAAAGGAAAATCATGTCTGATGAATCTCATAGAATTTTTTGAGGATGTAACTAGTAGAGTGGATAGGAGAGAACCAGTGGATGTGGTATATTTGGATTTTCAAAAGGCTTTTGACAAGGTCCCAAACAGGAGATTAGTGTGCAAACTTAAGGCACACGGTATTGGGGGTAAGGTATTGATGTGGATAGAGAATTGGTTGGCAGACAGGAAGCAAAGAGTGGGAATAAATGGGACCTTTTCAGAATGGCAGGCAGTGACTAGCGGGGTACCACAAGGCTCAGTGCTGGGACCCCAGTTGTTTACAATATATATATTAATGACTTGGACGAGGGAATTAAATGCAGCATCTCCAAGTTTGCGGATGACACAAAGCTGGGCGGCAGTGTTAGCTGTGAGGAGGATGCTAAGAGGATGCAGGGTGACTTGGATAGGTTAGATGAGTGGGCAAATTCATGACAGATGCAATTTAATGTGGATAAATGTGAAGTTATCCACTTTGTTGGCAAAAACAGGAAAACAGATATTATCTGAATGGTGGCCGATTACGAAAAGGGGAGGTACAATGAGACCTGGGTGTCATTATACACCAGTCATTGAAAGTGGGCATGCAGGTACAGCAGGCGGTGAAAAAGGCGAATGGTATGCTGGCATTTATAGCAAGAGGATTTGAGTACAGGAGTAGGGAGGTACTACTGCAGTTATACAAGGCCTTGGTGAGACCACACCTGGAGTATTGTGTGCAGTTTTGGTCCCCTAATCTGAGGAAAGACATCCTTGCCATAGAGGGAGTACAAAGAAGGTTCACCAGATTGATTCCTGGGATGGCAGGACTTTCATATGAAGAAAGAATGGATGAACTGGGCTTGTACTCGTTGGAATTTAGAAGATTGAGGGGGGGATCTGATTGAAACGTATAAGATCCTAAAGGGATTGGACAGGCTAGATGCAGGAAGATTGTTCCCGATGTTGGGGAAGTCCAGAACAAGGGGTCACAGTTTGAGGATAGAGGGGAAGCCTTTTAGGACCGAGATTAGGAAAAACTTCTTCACACAGAGAGTGGTGAATCTGTGGAATTCTCTGCCACAGGAAACAGTTGAGGCCAGTTCATTGGCTATATTTAAGAGGGAGTTAGATATGGCCCTTGTGGCTAAAGGGATCAGGGGGTATGGAGGGAAGGCTGGTACAGGGTTCTGAGTTGGATGATCAGCCATGATCATACTGAATGGCAGTGCCGGCTCAAAGGGCCGAATGGCCTACTCCTGCACCTATTTTCTATGTTTCTATGTTAAGTCTAGCTGCTCACTGGTGTGAACTGCCTGGTATTGTCAGAGCTCATGTGACTGAATGAATCCCGTCCCACACACACAGAAGGTGAATGGCCTCTTCCCGTGTGAACTTGCTGGTGTATCTGCAGGTGCAGTGGCTTGGTGAATCCGGTGTGGTGAATGTCAGCTCCGTGGTATCAACACTGGCCATTTATCAGGTCAGATCAAGGATATTTTCATGTATTGGGGTTCTCGTTGCAAAGACTGGTGTGCTGTCTTCTCAACCATCTCATCCTTCACATTCAATGGTTGGTAGCATTCGAATGTTGGGGAACTGACAAACACATGAGAACTGACACGCTGTTGTGTTTGAGATTCTCAGACAGAAATTCTTTGTCTTTTCTGCCCTGTAAAATGTTTGCAAAGAAGATCAACAGGTGAAAGAGAATATATCTCAGCTGAGATTATTTTAGTTTTCATGTGGCCCTTGTGGCTAGGGGTGGGGTCAGGGGGTATGGAGGGAAGGCTGGGGCGGGGTTCTGAGTTGGATGATCAGCCATGATCATAATAAATGGTGGTGCAGGCTCGAAGGGCCGAATGGCCTACTCCTGCACCTATTTTCTATGTTTCTATGTTTCTATGTTGATGTCTGATGTCACACTGTTACAGTGAGGCTGAACACTGTCCGGAGGAACAACACTTCTAACTGGGCATAGTTCAGGCATAAGGACACAACATCAAATTCTCTGTTTTCCTCTCTGCCCATCAAGCTGCGACTTGGCTCAGTTTGTCTCTCTCCATTAGTACAGCTTCACATTCTGGGTATCTCCCACAGACCTACTAAAGCACACAATACAAACAGAGCTGCTTTGTGAGAGTTTCTGCTGATTATGACCCTGCTGGCATTCGACGGTGGTAAACTCAGAGTCAGCAATGCCATTGAACCTCAACAGAATGTGATCAGGCTTTATCGGTGCAGATTGACACTGCGGTGTTCTTGTGGTGTGAATGCTACTGGTACCCAGTATGTTATGTGGGTTTTTGCAAATAAAATGGCATGTGGAATTTTATGTTTAAGGACAACTATAACAACTCATTTATTGTTCTCCAAACACAGAAACAAAGCACGGTTTAAAAAAAAATCACGTAATTACATCATAACATCTGTCCAGCCTCTTAAAGAGAAACACAGCTCAATGTTGGTGGTTGTTAATTCTGCGTGTTTCCACCCATTTCATTACCCTACACAGACACCCCCTTCCCCCCCAGTCCTCTCACTCTGTGATTGTCTATCTTTATAGCAGTTTATTTCCTTTCAATGTCACTTGCAGGATGTTATGGACAAACACATCAAGATATATCAGTGCTCCCAAGGGTGTTGCCATTTACTGTGGACTTTCCTCCAACATTGGACCTGTAAACTCCTCACACTTGTCCAGATTAACTCTGTCCCCCATTTCTTCATCCATGATTCCAATTGATCTACATCCAGTTCTGTTTGTTTGACAATCTTCCTCACCACCCACAACTGCACCAACATTTGTGTCATCAGCAATCTGATCCGCCCATGTGTGTTTTAATCTGATCAGACAGAGGTCCCATCACTGATCACTGTGGACACACTGGTTACAAATCTACAGTCAAAATCATTCTCAATTCTATCAGCCCGAATGTTGCTGCACGATACACACCATTCAAACCCTCCCACACAGAGACTCGAGGAAAGTGACACATTTATCACAAGACCAGAGTTGGATTCAATGGTCTGGACTTGTTGCTCTGGATGCTCTGCTCCAAAGTCCATTCAGATTTGTACAATGTAACCAGATACATCATCCCTGAGATACCAATGTAAAGCATTGTGTCACAAACAAGAGAAAATCTACAGTTGCTGGAAATCCAAGCAACACACAGAAAATGCTGAAAGAACTCAGCAGGCCAGGTAGAATCTATAGAACAAAAAATACAGTCAATGTTTCGGTCCAAAACCCTTCGGCAAGACTGGAGATGAAAAGACAAGGAGTAGATTTAAAAGGTGGGAGTAGGAGAGAGAGAATACAAGGTTATTGGTGAATCCTGAATGGGGAGGAATGGAGTAAAGAGCTGGGAAGTTGATTGGTGAAAGAGAGAGAAGGCCATGGAAGAAAGAAAAGAGGGGAGGAGCACAAGAAGGAGGTGATGGGTGGGCAAGGTGAGAGAAGAAAAGGGGATGGGAATTGGTGAGGGGGAGGGGAGCATTACCAGAAGTTTGAAAACTTAATGTTCATGCTATCAGTTCGGAAGTTACCCAGACAGAAAATGTTGTTCTTCCAATCTAAGTGTAGCCTCATCGCATTGTATGATTTTAATTAAAAAGCAAACTTCATTTAATTAAAGAGTTCAATTACAAGAATGAATCTGAAATAACTTTATATATTTACACTGCATGCGAGATTGGAAGATACATTGTGAAGTCCAACTCCCGCACTGTACCAGAGACTGACAGGTACAGAATGAACCCCACACTCTCACACTGTACCAGAGACCGACAGGTACAGAATGAACCCCACACTCTCACACTGTACCAGAGACCGACAGGTACAGAATGAACCCCACACTCTCACACTGTACCAGAGACCGACAGGTACAGAATGAACCCCACACTCTCACACTGTACCAGAGACCGACAGGGACAGAATGAACCCCACACTCTCAGAATGTACCAGAGACTGACAGGTACAGACATTCTGTTGTTTAACAAACCTGGACAACCCTCATCACCATCTCAGTACAGCACCACTTGGACCATTCCACACTGCAATGGACTCTTGTTCAAATTCTGTTACCTCTTCGTAATTCTGTAGAGTATGTTTATTTCGTGAATGGTGTGTCTCTGAAACTGTGTGTCTATGAATCTGCTGCAAGCAAGTTGCATATGACAATAGGCGACTTTCAACCTCACACAGAAATGGGTCTCTCATGATGACAATTGGACCTTCGATCTCCTGCTGCCCTGTTTCATTACATAAACGTTTTATATTGTCGAGTGTGTGTTTTTCTCATTCCTTCTGCTTTGAGCCCAATGCCGAATACTGCCTTATGGTCCATTTTGTATGTTAGATTTCCTTCCTGCGGAATTAACCGGCAGCGGCAACTCACCGGATCAGTGCCAGTTCCCAGTCCGCAGTTTTACCCAAACGAACACGGGGCAGTCGAGAGAGAGTTCTGATTGGTTGTGCATGTGCCTTCAGATAGCCAATCAAATGATTTGACTATGACTAGATTCTTCAAATAGCCATTGGGAATTCAAGGCATCCCATCCCTCATTAGTATACAGTTCTGGGCGCTGTCTATTTAATTCGTGCTACAAGCCAGTTCTGCTTTTTCAGGGTCTGAAACCGACGGAAGAAATGCCTGAGCCTGCGAAATCCGCTCCGAAGAAGGGCGCCAAGAAAGCTTTGCCCAAACCAGCGGGCAAAGCAGGGAAGAAGCTCAAGAGGCTGAGGAAGGAGAGTTACTCCATCTACATCTACAAAGTGATGAAGCAGGTTCACCCAGATACTGGCATCTCCTCTAAGGCCATGAGCATCATGAACTCGTTTGTCAACGATATCTTCGTGCGAATCGGGGGCGAGGCTTCCCGCCTGGCCCACTACAACAAGCGGTCAACCATCACCTCACGGGAGATCCAGACCGCCGTGAGCCTGCTGCTGCCCGGGGAGCTGGCCAAGCACGCCGTGTCCGAAGGGACAAAGGCGGTGACCAAGTACACCAGCTCCAAGTAAAGCTCCCCAGTGAGATGATCGAAAACAAAACGGCTCTTTTAAGAAACACACATCAAAGTTGCTGGTGAACGCAGCAGGCCAGGCAGCATCTGTAGGAAAAGGTGCAGTCGACGTTTCAGGCCGAGACCCTGCCGCTCACAATTTCACTGAGAGAGTTGTACTAAAATTTAGACATTAAGTTGTACACATTTTATGTCTGGTGGCTTTTACAAGAGCTAAAGTACGGTTGGAGTATCCGGTTCATCTCCGTATTATCCCGGTGCTTTACATTCCTCCCACTGCACTGACACGGAATTGTTACCTCCCCATCCCCATCAGTCCGCCCTGCTGGTATCCATGTCGAGTGGAGGATTGCTGCCGTTGCTGTTTTAGCTGTGGGTTCAGGAGTTTATTAATTACAGTTGGGTAACTTTATCCGCTCAGGGGATCTCCCATCCACTGCTACCAACCTTGTAGTTCCCACACCCCGCACTTCCCGTTTCTACCTCCTACCCAAGATCCACAAACCTGCCTGTCCTGGCCGACCTATTGTCTCAGCTTGCTCCTGCCCCACCGAACTCATCTCTGCATACCTCGACACTGTTTTATCACCCCTTGATCAATCCCTTCCAACCTATGTTCGTGACACTTCTGACGCTCTCAAACTTTTCAATGATTTTAAGTTCCCTGGCCCCCACCGCTTTATTTTCACCATGGATGTCCTTATATACTTCCATCCCCCATCAGGAAGGTCTTAAAGCTCTACGCTTCTTTTTGGATTCCGGACCTAATCAGTTCCCCTCTACCACCACTCTGCTCCGTCTAGCGGAATTAGTCCTTACTCTTAATAATTTCTGCTTTGGCTCCTCCCACTTCCTCCAAACTAAAGGTGTAGCTATGGACACCCGTATGGGTCCTAGCTATGCCTGCCTTTTTGTTGGGTTTGTGGAACAATCTATGTTCCTTGCCTATTCTGGTATCTGTCCCCATTTTTCCTTCGCTACGTCGATGACTGCATTAGCGCTGCTTCCTGCACGCATGCAGAACTCGTTGACTTTATTAACTTTGCCTCCAACTTTCACCATGCCCTCAAGTTTACCTGGTCCATTTCCGACACCTCCCTCCCCTTTCTAGATCTTTCTGTCTCTGTCTCTGGAGACAGCTTATCCACGGATGTCTACTATAAGCCTACTGACTCTCATAGCTATCTGGACTATTCCTCTCCTCACCCTGTCTCTTGCAAAAACGCCATCCCCTTCTCGCAATTCCTCCGTCTCCGTCGCATCTGCTCTCAGGATGAGGCTTTTCATTCTAGGACGAGGGAGATGTCTTCCTTTTTTAAAGAAAGGGGCTTCCCTTCCTCCACTATCAACTCTGCTCTTAAACGCATCTCCCCCATTTCACGTACATCTGCTCTCACTCCATCCTCTCGCCACCCCACTAGGAATAGGGTTCCCCTGGTCCTCACCTACCATCCCACCAGCCTCCGGATCCAACATATTATTCTCCGTAACTTCCGCCACCTCCAACGGGATCCCACCACTAAGCACATCTTTCCCTCCCCCCCTCTCTCTGCATTCCGCAGGGATCGCTCCCTACACAACTCCCTTGTCCATTCGTCCCCCCCATCCCTCCCCACTGATCTCCCTCCTGGCACTTATAAGTGTAAGCGGAACAAGTGCTACACATGCCCTTACACTTCCTCCCTTACCACCATTCAGGGCCCCAAACAGTCCTTCCAGGTGAGGCAACACTTCACCTGTGAGTCGACTGGGGTGATATACTGCGTCCGGTGCTCCCGATGTGGCCTTTTATATATTGGCGAGACCCGACGCAGACTGGGAGACCGCTTTGCTGAACATCTACGCTCTGTCCGCCAGAGAAAGCAGGATCTCCCAGTGGCCACACATTTTAATTCCACATCCCATTCCCATTCTGACATGTCCATCCACGGCCTCCTCTACTGTAAAAATGAAGCCACACTCAGGATGGAGGAACAACACCGTCTGGGTAGCCTCCAACCTGATGGCATGAACATCGACTTCTCTAACTTCCCCTAAGGCCCCACCTCCCCCTCGTATCCCATCTGTTACTCATTTTTATACACACATTCTTTCTCACACTCTCCTTTTTCTCCCTCTGTCCCTCTGAATATGGCCCCTGCCCATCCTCTGGGTCCCCTCCCCCCTTTGTCTTTCTTCCCGGATCTCCTGTCCCATGATCCTCTCGTATCCCCTTTTGCCTATCACCTGTCCAGCTCTTGGCTCTATCCCTCCCCCTCCTGTCTTCTCCTATCATTTTGGATCTCCCCCTCCCCCTCCAACTTTCAAATCCCTTACTCACTCTTCCTTCAGTTAGTCCTGACGAAGGGTCTCGGCCTGAAAAGTCGACTGCACCTCTTCCTACAGATGCTGCCTGGCCTGCTGCGTTCACCAGCAACTTTGATGTGTGTTGCTGTAACTTCTCTGAATATTATTTCAATGCGAGGCCGGAACGAGTTCATGGTTCTTTCATAGAACAACATTTTAAAATTGCAGACTAGCCGCTGGTCACAGTTTGAGAAGAGCCGTTTGTCCATAACCTGATAACGTTTACACAATGACCGGCACCGGACAGAAGCTGAGTGTCAGATTTACTCGGTTCCTCTACGAATTCAAAGATACAGTATTAGAGAATTGAGTTCCCAGAAACTCCAATATCAACCATACTTGCATTAAATGTGTCCGATTTCAGTAACGGGGGAATTACAAAGACCCAGTCGTCAAACAGATCAGCAATGATTTAATTTCAGATTAAATGTGAACAATAGTTTTTTTTGGCGGGATTTTTCCATTTTTCAGCGCACTTTGGGGAGGAGAAGGTTACTTTCCGCGCTTCTACCTTTACCGGCTCTTGATTGGTGATTAAGACAGTTCGTCGATTGGGCCATTTCTTTTCACCAATGAAAACAAGCAGCATTAAACCAATCACAAGCATTACTTTGCATTCTCAAAGAAGCTATAAAAATACGAGTTGGGGCGCGGTGACCATTTCCTCACTGTCGTTGGAGCAGTTGTTGTGACTGTGAAAATGTCTGGACGTGGAAAAGGCGGCGCCGGCAAAGTTCGGTCCAAGGCCAAATCTCGCTCATCTCGGGCTGGACTGCAGTTCCCGGTCGGCCGGGTTCACAGACTCCTAAGAAAGGGCAACTATGCTGAGCGGGTGGGTGCCGGAGCCCCGGTCTATCTGGCTGCTGTGCTCGAGTATCTGACAGCCGAAATCCTCGAATTGGCCGGCAACGCGGCCCGGGACAATAAGAAAACCCGCATCATCCCCCGACACCTGCAGCTGGCCGTCCGCAACGACGAGGAGCTCAACAAGCTGCTGGGAGGGGTGACTATCGCTCAGGGCGGTGTGTTACCCAATATCCAGGCTGTGCTGTTGCCCAAGAAAACCGGCGGTGCCAGTAAGTGAAGCGACGTAAGCTGAACCTATTTACCCAAAGGCTCTTTTCAGAGCCACTCACAGTGTCTGTGGAAGGGCTGAACTGTGGGTGATTTCCGTTCAGAGTAACTGGGTTGTGTATCTGTCACAGCCATGACAGTTCTCTCTCCGTCACGTTTTTTTTCCGCGAAGTAAACCGATATCTGTATCTGCAAAGAAATCGGTCCTGACTCATTTCCCCTCTCTGCCGGCTCAATGGAGCTCTCTCCCCTTGCGGAGAGTCAGCGGGTTCACTCGGCCCGGGGTCGTGAAATTAATTTCCAGAGTCAGCCCCCCGGACGGAGAATTTAATCTCCGATCATTGAACGATTCCGCTCTTCATAACCTGAAACCGCGTTGGCTGGGTTTCCCATTGCGGGTTGACCCTGGACCGTTCCGGTGCGCAGCAGAAGGGAACATCGCCTGCTGATCGCTTCATGCGCAATTCCCACCGCCTCACAGAACAATAATATTTGCAGCTTTACATTTATCTACAAAACTACATTTACCTTGTGGAACTGACAGTATTTACTGGAAATCTCGTCCACCCAGGTCTCTGAAATATAAATGAATATTTTGTGAGAGAGTTTGGTCAGATCTCCCGAGTGGCTCCCTCTGTCAGGCGATGGGTCGCTCCGAGAACAGACTTTGGTTTGTGCCAGGGAGGGGGTGGGTGGATGGGTCGAGGTCTCCAGCACCGGAGGACCCGTCACTTGTCGAGTCTGATTTCCCACAAAGAGGTTCAGTGTTGCCCTGTCTCTGGTAGGAACTTCGAAATACTGATTGAGAAGAATCTCCTGGGCACATTGAATAAATTCTGATCCACCAAACCCTTGGCATTACAGCTGTCCCAGTCAGCGTGAGAGAAGTTGAAATGTCCCTCTATTACAACCTTGTTGACTCCTGATATTTGATGGCCAATAATACAATCCCATCAAAACATCCTAGAAAACCACAGCACAGTACAGGCCTTTCAGTCCTCGATGTTGTGCCGACCCATAGATTCCTTTAAAAAAAAGTACTAAACCCACACTACCCCATAACCCTCTATATTTCTTTCATCCATGTCCCTGTCCAAGAGGCTCTTAAATTACCTCTAATGTTTTAGCCTCCACCACCATCCCTGGCAAGACATTCCAGGCACCCACAACCCTCTGTGTAAAAAGAACTTACCCCTGATGTCTGCCCTAAACTTCCCTCCCTTGACTTTGTCCATATGCCCTCTGATGTTTGCTATCCCTTCCTTACTTCAATATTATTGGGACAATCTCCAAGTAACGCTGAGATGTTCTTCCTGATCAAGCACATCTCTTCCTCCTCTTCCCTCCACTCCATCATACCTGTAGCATTTGTACTGTGAAATGTTACAGGTATTTGTAGTATTTGTTGCCACTCGCTCAACCATTTATTGTTCGGGATATAATACCCCAGCCTCGTGCATGAATCCATGCCCGGGGCCATCTGCTGTTCATAAACACAGGACAGTACAGGGGTGGCACTTTGGCCCTTCTCTACGTATTGCTGTGCCTGTCTAACATTTCCTTAAATACTCCTGTGCTCTCTGCCTCTACCACCACCCTTGGCAATGCATTCAAAATCTCCACTACTGTTTTCTTCACTTCCCTCCTCTGACATTAAATACATGCCTACTGGTAGAAGGCATTTCACTCCTGTGAAAAGTATTGCTAGCTATCTACACCAACTATGACCTGCAAAATTCTATAAATTTCTATCAAATCTCTCCTGAGCCGATGCCACGACAGAAAAAAAGCTCCAGCATGTCCAGCCTCTCCTCACCGAACACCACCTCCAGACCAGACATCCTGGTAAACCACCTCTGCACCTGCTCCACAACCTCCACACACTTCCAATAATGAGGTGACCAGAACTGAGCACTGTACTCTCAATGTGGCCTCACCAGCTCTTATAAACCTGTAACATCATGTCCTGGTGCTTGAACTCAGAGCCTTGCCTGATGAAGACAAACATGTCATACACGACTTCACCTCCCTGTCAACCTGTGCTCGCAGTTTCAGTGAGACTGTATGCTTGGACCCTAACATCCTTCTCTTTGTCAATACTGTCAATGTTCCTGCCATATCAGCAACCGTTCGATATCCTGCTGTATCGTTTGGAACTCTTCTGTGCAATGACAGTGCCACCAGTTTGTGTGCCATCTGCCAACTTACTCACCTACACAACCACATCTTTTATCCACATCATTTATATCACGAACAACCGATATCCCAGTACAAACGTCTCTGGTTGACAACTCATCACAGACCTCCACCCAGAACAGGACCCACGCACCACTAACCACCCATCCTAAACTCCTTGTTGAGCCTACCATGTGGGACCTTGTCGAACACCTCACCCTGTTTGATTTCAGCTTCCTAAACCTTACAAATGCTTTTTCCTCCTCCTTGACTAAATTAATTTCCTCTCTCATCATCCAAGGTTCCTGTACCTTGCTGTCCTTGACCCTCCCTCTCACTGGAACAAACTGGCCCTGAAACACTGTGCAGCTGGTCTTTAAACAAACTCCATGTCAGATGTGGATTTGCCTCAAAGTCCATCCTTACAGCATTACTGTGCATGACATCAAACTCAGCTCCAATCTCTCCATTCAGTGACTGGTGTTCCGGTTCACATCCCCCTGTCAATCTCATTTCAGCCCTCCCAGGGAGCAGCCATGAACCTCATGATACTGACCGCCCTCCAGTGAAGGTGCAAACCTTCCCTCTTGTACAGGTCACCAGAAGAGGTTCCAATGATCCAGAATCCTGAAACCTGCCCCTGCACCAGCTCCTCAGCCACACATTCATCTGCTCTAACTTTCTGTCCCTAACACCACGACCACACGGCACTGGGATTTACCCGGAGATTACAACCCTTCAGGTCCTGCTCTTTAACTTCTTCCCTAACTCTCTATATTCACTGTGTGGGACCTCTTCCCTCTTCTGCCTGTCTGTTAGAAACTGACATCAACCACCACCTCCAGCTCAATGAACACTAACCCCCCGGTTCTGTATCTGCTCTGAGATGTCCCTGACCCTGGCACCAGGGAGGCAACACACGATCATTTTGTGGACCCAGAATCTCTCACTGATCCTCACCAACCCATCTATCGATTTACCCAGAATGATCACCCTGGCTGACAGCCCTCATCCGGTAAGCTTCAGAGCCAGTCTCAGTGACAGGACATCCCCCAGCAGTAGCAAAAAGAGGTTCAGTGTTACTGAGGGGAATGGCCACAGGAGCTTGCTGTACTGAGGGCCTGTTCCCGTTACCTCTCTTTGCAGTCACTCAGCTACCTGCTGCCTGTACCTTAGGAGAGACCACCTCACTGAAACTCCAATCTGTAATACACTCAGTGCCCTGTCTGGTCCTCAGTATATCCGCCTTCAGCTTCACTTCCTTCATACAGTCAGTGAGGAGCTGCATCTGGGTGCACATCCCACAGTGTAGTCCTCAGCAACAGTGAGAGTCTCATTTGTGTCACAAGGCCCACAGGGTGAACACACAAGTGCCCCAGCAAATTACTCCACTATAAACACGAGGAATTCTGCAGATGCTGGAAATTCAAGCAACACACATCAAAGTTGCTGGTGAATGCAGCAGGCCAGGCAGCATCTCTAGGAAGAGGTACAGTGGACGTTTCAGGCCGAGACCCTTCGTCACGACTAACTAAAGAAGAGCTTGTAAGAGATTTGAAAGTGGAATCGGGGGGGAGAGATCCAAAATGTCAGGAGAAGACAGGAGGGGGAGGGATGGAGCCAAGAGCTGGACAGGTGATTGGCAAAAGGGATATGAGAGGATCATGGGACAGGAGGCCCAGGGAGAAGGAAAAGGGGGAGGAGGAGGGGGGGAACCCAGAGAATGGGCAAGGGGCATAGTCAGAGAGACAGAGAGAGAAAAAGGAGAGAGAGAAAAAGAATGTTTGTATATAAATAAATAACGGATGGGGTATGATTTTAATTCCACATCCCATTCCCATTCTAGTATGTCTAACCATGGCCTCCTCTACTTTAAAGATGAAGCCACACTCAGGTTGGAGGAACAACATATTCCGTCTGGGTAGACTCCAACCTGATGGCATGAACATTGACTTCTCTAACTTCCGCTAATGCCTCACCTCCCCCTCATATCCCATCCATTATTTATCTGTATACAGACATTCTTTTTCTCTCTCTCTCCTTTTTCTCCCTCTGTCCCTCTGACTATACCCCTTGCCCATCCTCTGGGTTCACCCCCACTCCCCCTTTTCCTTCTCCCTGGGCCTCCTGTCCCATGATCCTCTCATATCCCTTTTGCCAATCACCTATCCAGCTCTTGGTTCAATCCCTCCCCCACCTGTCTTCTCCTATCATTTTGGATCTCCCCCTCCCACTTTCAAATCTCTTACTCACTCTTCCTTCAGTTAGTCCTGACGAAGGGTCTCGGCCCGAAACGTCGCCTGTACCTCTTCCTAGAGATGCTGCCTGGCCTGCTGCATTCACCAGCAACTTTGATGTGAATTACTCCACTGTCCTCATTCTGAATACAGCAGGAAAGCACAACTTATCAGATCTTCACAGTCTGTCTTCTCAGCCTCCTCTCACTGAAGCCTCTCAAGCAAACGCTTCAACTCACCAGCGTTACATTCTTCATCTTCACCTTAAATATTACCTCATCATTGTGGGCCAACGGACCTGTCCTGTCCTGTACTGTTGAATGTTTTTCTCCCTAGGTAATAAATTTTAGACATCACTGCTATGGGGAAAGGCTTTTCACTGTCTGTCCTAACAACACCCCTCACAATCTTGTACACCCTCTCAGATTCTGCTCCTTTCCGAGGAAAGCAAACTCAAACCATCCAATCTCACGTCATTGATTGGAAGGGGACACTAACAGGGATGATGGCAGACTAGCAGTGGCTTGAATTTCTGGGGGCAAGTTGGATGGTGCAGGATAGATAGTTCCCTTGTAGAAGAAGTAGTATTCTACAGTCAGGATAATGCAATTTTGACAATGGAAATCTTTATCCAACATATAAGCCAAAAACACAATTGGAGCTAAAATTAGTGGGAAGTTAGAGAATTGGGAAGGTTTTTAAAACCAACAAAGTCAACTGAAAAGCCATAACGAGGGGTAAAAGATGGAATACGAAGGTAAGGTAGCCAATAGTAGTAAAGAGGATACCAAACGTTTACTCAGATATATGAAGAGCAAAATGGAATTGAGAGTAGATATCAGAGCGCAGAAAGCTGATGCTGGAGAGGTAGTAACATGGTTCAGGGAAATGACAGACAAACTGAGTAAGTATTTTGCATCAGTCTTCACTGTGGATGACAAAAGCAGTATGCTGGAAGTTCAAAAGAGTCAGAGGGCAGAACTGAGAGAAGTAGCCATTACTAGAAGGTGTTTGTGAACCTGAAAGATCTGAAGGTAGATAAATCACTGGGACCAGATTGTCTACAACAGTGCTATGAAAGTGCTGCTTGAAGAGATTGTGGAGGCATTTGAAATGATTCTCCAAGAATCACTGGATTCTGACATGGTTCCAGAGGACAGGAAAATTACAAATGTCACTCCACTCTTAAAGAAGGGAGGGAAGCAGACGCTAGAAAATCACAGGCCAGTTAGTCTGACCTCAGTGGTTGCAGAGATGTTGAAATTGATTGTTAAGGACGTGTTTTTGGGGTACTTTAAGGCACATGATAAGATGAGCCGTAGTCAGCATGGTTTCCTTGAGAGAAAATCTCGGCTGCCAAATGTGTTGAAATTCTTTGAAGAAATAACAAGCAGGATAGATAACGGAGAATCAGTGGATGGTTGGGTGTTGTTTACTTGGATTTTCAGTAGACATTTGACAAGGTGCTACACATGAGGCTGCTTAACAAGTGAAGAGCTCATGATGTTACAGGAAAGATGTAGGCTGATTTCCAGGAGTCAGAGTGGTAATAAAATGAGTCTTTGCTGGTTGGCTGCAGTGTTCTACAGGGATCATTTTTAGGACAGCTTCTTTTTACGCTATATGTCAATAATAATTTGAATAGCGAAATTGATGGCTTTGTGGCCACGTTTTTGGACATTACGAAAATAGGTGGAGGGGCAAATAGTGCCAAGGAAGCAGAGAGGCTACAGAAGGTCTTAGACAGATTAGGAGAATGGATAATTATTGGCAGATGGGATACAGTGTCGAGAGGACTAGAATAGAAGAGCCAATGATGTAATGTTGAGGCTTTATAAGGCTCTGGTAAGGACTCACTTGGAGTTTTGTGAGCAATCCTGGGCCCCTTGTCTAAGAAAGGGTGTGAAGGTTCAGAGGACGTTCACGAGAATGACTCTAGGATTGAAAGGGTTATCATATGAAGACCATTTGATTGCTGTGGGCCTATACTCACCAGAATTCAGACGAATGAGAGGAATCTCATTGAAACCTCTTGAATGTTGAAAGGCCATGGTCGAGTGAATAATGAGATGACGTTTCCAATGGATGGGGAGGCTAGGATCAGAGGTATGGCCTCAGAATAGAGGGACATCCATTTGAACAGAGATGAGGAGGAATTTCCTGCCAGAGAGTGGAATTCATCGCCAGAGGCAACTGTGGAGGCCGTCACTGAGTATATTTAAAGCACAGGTTGATAGTTTCTTGATTAGTCAGGGCATGATGGATTACAGGGACCAGTCAGGAGATTGGGACTGGCAGGGAAATGGATGAAATGGCAGAGCAGACTCAATGGGCCAAGTGGACTAATTCTGCTCCTATATTTTATGGGCTTACAATGGAGGAGCTCCATCCCAGACAACATCCTGGTAAATCTGCTCTGCACTGTCAGGCAGGTTCATTCTGCTCTCTGGGATTGACAGGGGGATGGTGACTGGAGCACCATGTCACAGACTACAGTGCAATCATATTCGTCCTACAGTCTGTTCACTAGAACTGCACGCAGTATGTAGCGGTGTGGGAAACCAAATATTATCAAGCTGGTGCCTGACACATCTTTGTTAATCTGCTATCTCTTTACTTTCTGCCATTAACTCCGCACCATCTCCTACTCACTGTGCTTTACCAATTAAGCTAAAATTCTCAGCAACAAATTGATTCATATTAAATATCTCAGCATTAGTTTTTCTATCTGTCTAGCTTCATACCTCACTCATTTCAATTTACCACATCTTTATGGTTTTCTTTTACAAGAGGTTCATTCTCCCTCCCAATTACAGATTCTTTTCCAATCTTTTTATTAATATCAAAATATTAAACAGAACATAGTATTAATACAAAGCTATCGGGATTATATTGTTAATGATTAGCAGATATAAATATAAACTCAGTTAACACATGGATATTAAACCTCCCAAAAACTCTCAAAATACAAATATAAGAAAAAAAAGTAGAAACAATATGAAAAAAAGAAAAAAAACAAGTGCCCCAAAATACAAACTAATCTAAACAATACTAATCAACTAAACTAAAGAAAAGAAAAAGACATGGGCTGTTGTGTTACATCAAATAAGACCATTAGTGTCAATAACTCCACTCCTCTCTCCTTATATTTGAAAGTAATAGAATAGGTTTGGAAAAGGTCAAATTACATCATATGGAAGTGTTGAATAAATGGCCTCCAGGACTTCTCGAATTTAATAGAAGGATCATAAATGACACTTCTAATTTTTTCTAAGTTTAAACACAACATAGTTCGAGAGAACCAATGAAATGTAGTGGGAGGTGTAATCTCCTTCCAATTCAGCAAAATGGATCTTCTCGCCATTAATGTAACAAATGCAATTATCTGACGAGCTGAAGAGGTTAAATGATTTGGTTCTATCATTGATAAACCAAAAATTGCAGTAATAGGGTGAGGTTGTAAATCAATACTCAGAACAGTTGAAATAATAATAACGAGCCAGTTTATCTTTAGACATATGTACTATGTACTACTTTAAACTGCATCAGTGCATGTTTAGCACATATAGAGGAAGAACTAACTAATTGAAAAATTTTTTTTCTATTTTTCAATAGGTAAAGTAATCTTAAATTCCCTTTCCCAATCATTCTTAATTTTATTAGATAAGTCTGGACATATTTTCATAATTATATTATAAATAGTTGCTATTGCACCTTTCTGAAATAGATTTAAATCTAATTTTTTTTTCCAAAGTATTTGTTGGATCTAGATTCGGAAAGGGAGGAAGAACAGTATTTGAAAAGTTTCTAATCTGTAAATATCTAACAATTATCCAAAAATACATCAGAAAATCGTAATATACCTCCGATTTTCCAATACAAATAGGATTGATCCATAAGAGGGATCAAAAAATATTAGATATAATACGGCTTGCTAGAATAAATTGATTCAACCCAAAAAAATTTTGAAATTGGAACCATATTCGTAAAGTGTGCTATTGGATTATCCATTTGTCAATGCAATTTAGAAAGAACAAAGGGAAACAAAGTCCCTAAAACCCAATTACCCAATTTCCCTCGGGATCAATAAAGTATTGATCTATCTATCTATCTATCTAAAATAGATCCCAATGAAAACCCTTGTACAGATTTACATTCAAGATTTACCCAATGTAGACTTGAAATTATGTCCGAGTCCCATGTCCAAAATTTTAAATGTCGAATATTAATTGCTCAATAGTAAAATCTGAAGTTCAGCAATGCCAGACCACCCTCCTTTTCAGACTTCTGTAAATATTTTTTACCTAACCTAGGATTTTTATTCTGCCACATATATGCAGATGTTTTAGAATCAACATTATCAAAAAAGGATTTCATAATAAAAATTGGCACCGCTTGAAATAAATAAGAATTTAGATAAAATAACCATCTTGATAGCATTGATCCGACCTATCAATGACAGATATTGGTGACCATTTCGTAAACAGATGTTTAGTCGGATCAATTAAAGGTAAAAAATTAGCCTTAAATAAATCCAAGATATAAATATCGGACTAAAATTAAATTTCTCAAGCACACTAAATAAATATGGCCATTCAACTCTGTCAAAGGCTTTCTCAGCATCCAATGAAATAACACATTCTGGAGTTCTAAGTGAAGGAGTATAAACAATATTCTTTAATCTCCTAATATTAAAAAATGAATAACGATTTTTAGTAAATCCTGTTTGGTCCACAGAGATAATTTGAGGCAATAACTTCTTTAACCTAGTTGCTAATATTTTAGAAAAAAATCTTAGAATCTACATTCAGCAGGGATATTGGTCTATATGATGCACCGTCCGTAGGATCTTCTTTTTTAAGAATTAAAGAAATAGAAGCTCCGCAAAATGATTGTGGTCATTTACCTATTCTAATTGCTTCTTTAAAAACTCTACACAACCAAGGAGAAAGAATAGAAGAAAAAGACTTAAAGTATTCTACAGTATAACCATCTGGACCAGATGCTTTGCCTGAGTTCATAGACGAAATAACCCCCTGTATTTCTTCATCTGTAATAGCAATTTCTAATGTTAAACGTTCCTCGGATGATAGTTTCGGAAAGTTCAATTTCCTTAGAAGGTCATGCATTGTATTGGGATTATGAGGAAGTTCTGAGTAATATAGATAAGTGTAAAATTCCTGAAAGGATTTGTTTATCTCTTCATGATCAACTGTCAAAGTACCATCATGTTTACAAATCTTAATAATTTGACGTTTAACCAAAGCAGTTTTCAATTGATTAGCTAATAATTTACCCAATTTATCACTATGTATATAAAACTCACTTCTGGTTTTCATTAGTTGATTTTCAATCAAAGATGTTAGTAATAAGCTATGTTCCATTTGAAGTTCGACTCTGTTTATGAAGCTCCTTACTAGAAGCAGTGTAATATTTCTTATCAATATCTCTAATCTTGTCAACTAACACAAGTATTTCATTCTCAATACGTTTTTTCAATCCAATAGAATAGGATATAATCTGTCCATGGATATATGCTTTAAAAGTGTCCCATAATGTCCCACTGGAAATTTCTTCCATAATATTAGTTGAAAAGAAGAAATCAATCTGTTCCTTGATAAATTTAATGAATTCCGAATCTTGAAGCAGATTGGAATTAAATCGCTATTGTCCAGTATTAGGAGATGTATCGATTAACTTGATAGAAAGTTTCATTGGTGCATGATCAGAAATGGAAATAATGTCACAGTTACAGTCAATCACAGAAGGAATTAAACGAGAATCAATAAAAAGCAGTCAATTCTAGAATAAGTATGATATACATGTGAGAAGAATGAAAATTCTTTATCCTTTGAGTGTAGAAATTTCCAAATTTCTGAAATTCCAGTGTTACATACCCCGTGAAGGGAATAAAGACCCAGCAGAGATGGAAAGCACTTTGGAGTCCAGTATTGCTACTAACTAATAATATTTATTAGTAACTATGCAATACAGTAAAATAAATGTAGATAAATCAAACAGGTTAGCAATGATTTATATATATCAGTAAGTGTGGAAATATATGTATGAAAAACCAAGCTTCTTAAAGTCTAGGGGTAAAAAGATACAGTCTTACAATGATGAGTCAAGTTCAGTTCAATTGTTCGTGGTATTTATGTAGTGATGGAGAGAGAGAGGGGGAGATTTGAGTCTTCAGGTGAGCTGATGCCATCGATCTTCTTGTTGTCCTTCGAAATCCTTTAAAGGTCACCGACTGTGACTTTAACAAAGGGGACCAGTTTTCTGTGGTGGAGCTATCCCCCAGGCAAGGGTGGACACATGGACAACTCCCCACCAGTCAACACTTTTCCTCTTTCCACTGCAAGAGCGACAGATCGATCCTCCAAACCCATGTTTCCTGCGGGCACAACAATGCTCATTCAGTGTCCAGAACATGTGTCTGTTCTATCATCTGACCTCCTATTTTATCTTCCCGTGCTGAGCGTCAACTGTCACTCAAATAATTCCTCCTTCCTTACTCTGTGAAGAAATGCACAAGCAAACGAACTGTGCTTGAGAAGTATCAACAACCTGTCTTCGGTCACCATAGCAACTTACGAGCTGCTCGGTGCCATCTCTCTCTCGAACTCAGCAGAAATCCAAAAGTTAACCAGTTCTTTCTCATGCCTTAAAGTGACAGTCCAACAGTTAGTCTTCGTCTCTCTCTCTCTCTCTCTCTCTCTCTCTCTCTCTCTCAAAACAAGATGTCGGTGTTAAATAACTCTCTCTCTTTTCAAAAGCACAGTTGATAGGGGTAACTCAGGACCCTGTCACACCAGATTCAATCATAAAAGAGTTGATAAGACTAGCCAACATATTCGGTAAAGCCTGACTAGATATAGATCTATCCATCAAAGGATTTAAACCGGGGTCCCCAACCTTTTTGGCACTGCAGACTGGGGGGTAGGGTTGCCAATGGACAAGAGTAGCAGTCAACTACGTTGTGTTTACCCCGAGAAAGACTACGACCATGAAGCCTTGCACGGGCACCAGTATGCATGCGTTTACGTGCCTTTTTTTCCCACAAATCATTTTTGGCAATTGTTTGGGGGGAGGGATGTTAATCACGACTGGAATTTAGGTGATGAGTGGCTAATACACTCAATTTTGTTTCTAAAAGGGATTATCTACTGAATTTAATATTAAACACACAACGCATATTTTCCTCGCATGAATATAGCAATTAGTCAATTACCAGGGGAGGACAGGGAAGCTTGAAGTAAGTGTTGAATGAACTTCCAGTAGAAGTGGCAGAAGCAGGTTCGATATTATCATTTAAAGAAAAATTGGATGGGTATGGTTATGGGCTGAGTGCAGGTCAGTGGGACTAGGTGAGAGTAGCGTTCGGCACGGACAAGAAGGGCGGAGGTGGCCTGTTTCTGTGCTGTAATTGTTATATGGTTATATAAGACAATAGCATCATATCATTTTAAGTAATGTTTGGATATTAAACACAGCACATATTTTCCTCATATGAACATAAAAATCATTGCTACACACCAATATCGCTGAATCAGTGGGAGCCCTGGGCTTGTTCCCTGCAACAAGACGGTCCTATTAAGGGGTGATGGGAGACAACGATACTCGAAGAGGGTTCCTTATGTCCAGTGTATTCCGTAATTTAGTTTTTGTTGCATTCATTGCAGAGATATGTTGGAAATGGAAGCAACATTTTCAGTGCTTTCGTGGCTATCTCAGGATATTTAGCCTTGACTTTGATCCAGAATGCCGGCAGAGATGTTATGTCAAACAGACTTTTCAGCCCGCCATCATTTGCAAGCTCGAGCAGTTGACCTCCTTCCCGCGCTGACATGGATGACACGTGGGTAATGACCTCGCGTGCATTCAAGCTCAACAGTGGGCGTGACAGGGAATGAGGAAAGGTGCAGCTGACTCTTATCGCCAAATCATATCGTTTCCTCGCGGCCTGGTAGTTGGGGACCGCTGATTTAAACAACAATTAAAATCACCACCCATTATCAATATATAATCATTTAAATTAGAAAGAAGTAAATAATTCCTTAAAAAATTAAGGACAATCCACGTTTGGAGTGTAGACATTAACCACAACTACTTTTCTATTAAAAAGTAACCCAGTAATCACCAAAAATCTGCCATTCGGATCTGAAAAAAAGGTCATGATGTACAAATGTCATTGAGGAATCTAACAAAGTCGAAACTCCTTTCAATTTGGCCTGAGATATCCCTTCCAAAACCTAAAGAAACGCTGATTATCCTCTTTCCTCACATGAGTTTCTTGTGCAAAAATAATATGAGCATTCAGTCTATGGAATACTTTAAAACTCTTTTGCCATTGAGACAAAATTAATAGTCTGAACCATATTTTCCTAGAATCAACCCTTTGGTATGTAAAGAGTGAACTAACATGTAAAGTCATGAAATCGGAAGATGAACAAAAATTCAGAAAGGAACCGGAAGTAACGACACTGCAGACATTTTTGTAGTTTAAGACAGCCAGGCATTTTTTTTAGTTTAAATCAGCCCATTTGAAAAAAATTAAAAGTAGAAGTCCACCCATCCTCCATCCATAAAGACCCAAAACACCCAAAACTAAGCCAAGAAAAGGTCAGAAGATAAGCTAAGACTAAATCTACCCCCATTTCACCAGAAGGCAGCTCAAAAGATATATGTTGAAAAGAAAACAATACAAAATCGAAAAAGAAATACTACACTATGGCAACAAAAGAAAACACATAAAACACATATAATAAAATATCTTAATATTGTAATTTCTGAAAAAAAGTAAGCGCCAGTACATATTATTATTTACAAATATAAGCAATTAAAAATGGCATTTGAAAAAGAAAGGTATTTGGGAAGAGGAAACAAAACGCCATCTTGATTATACGAAGGAAAAAACACAGGATAAGTTACCCCAGCGAGATAAAAAATAACATCAAACCATTAAAATGTTAATTTTTAAATTTATAATTTTTCAAACTAACAAAATGGGCAAAAAAACCAAATTCATCAACGAGAAAAAAAATTAACTCAAATATGAAAAATACTTGCACTACCAACCAAAAACGAAAATCTTGAACTTATAAAGGTCTATCTTCGTAAGTTAATTATAGGCTTTAAAAAAACACGTAAGAGCAAAACCAATAGTACCACAGCCGTACATTAATTAGTCCGTAGCAGTTCGATAGTGCTCATCCAAGAAACTTTGAACAGCATTGTGGAATAAAAGATACGGTGTGGTCTGTTCGGAGGAGTAATTCTTAAACGCGCAGAATACAACAAAGCTGGTCTGAGACCTTTTTGGTAATATTCCGACATCGGAGATTTGAAAGCCAGCCGCTCCTTCATCACCATTAGACTGAAATCTTCAAAGAGACGAAATTCATAATCTTGAAATTTAATCATACCTTGCCGACGGGCAATTCGGACGAGATGCTCTTTAACGTGAACATAATGGATTTCGACGAAGTGTACGGTGAACACGATCAAGCAATGGAGGGTGGTCCGGGAATTCACAGCTAAAACGCATCCTTTAAAAGTTACGAAAAGAATTTTGAAGGGTCCCCTTCCTCGACATACTCGGGGAGACAAATTACAATTTAGTTCTGTTTTGTGGATCGATTTTCAAGATCAATAATCTTGGATTTAAAAATCTTCAGTTGTTTAGACGTCGAAGACAATTTTTGTTCCAAGCTCTCAATTTTCAGATCTTTCTTCCGAGCTGCGTCGTTCAATTCTGCAATTTTGCTTTGTTGCTGTTTAATTTCGTAACGAAGCGATTCCAAAGAATCCTTAAGTGACTTCAAGTCTTCAAAACTTCGACGTTCTTCCTCAAATTTTTCTCTTAAAAGATTCAACAGTTAATGCTGTTTGCTTAGGTTCACCTTCTCCCGTCCCATTACCGTCGGAATCTTTCCCATTTTCAGGATCTGCCACTTTAGACCTTGTACTTATTTCTTTGCTCATTTCTTCAAATTTCACAATCAAAGCTCAAGGATAATTCAATAGTATAAATCTTTCAATGTAGGTAAAAATAAATTGAATAAGGGTGATCATAGGTTAAAACAAAGTAATGGTAATGGACCGAAGCCAAAATTAACCTCACTCCATGAGCGCCTCCTGGGGATCCAGACAGCAAAATCACTGCACAGTGACGGCCCGCGGCCGCTCCTCTGATTGACAGCTACATCGCTCCTCCTCTCGGGCTGCGGCCGCGCTGTCACGTGACAGCACAGCCTCTTGCGGAAAGACGTCCAAGAGCCAGAGTGCAGTCTTGGAAAAGTCCCCAGGGTCGGGGAGGGCCCTGGACCCGGGGTCGAGTTGAGGTTTCCCCCGCCAAGCGGCCCTTTTCCATGAAGAGTACATTGACCCATTTGCAGCTTTACCAGCGGCTCCTCTGATTGACAGCTCACTCTGCCCCGCCTCCTGGGCCGCTGCCTTCCCGTCCCGTTGCCGAGTCGCTGCCTGTGACGTCACAGAGAAGCAAATGGACCTGAGACTCGTTTCCTCGGCAACGGGCCGCGGAGGGGGGAGGGGGAGCGCCCTGGGCCCGGGGGTGGAGGTGAGGCTTCCTCCCCCCCCGGCGGGGCGGTAGCGACTGAACTGAAGGGTCGGTCTGAACTCGCTGCCCTTTGGAAGAATGAGGGGTGATGGAATGGGCCACAGAGGTGATGGTTCGCTGCCATTACCATGTGGATGTGGGAGCGGACTGGTGGACCCGACTGCGTCTCCACTGTGAACACCGGCTTCTTCTCTTCCTGCCTGCCGACCGGTAATAGTGAGTGTCCGTCTGAGTTTCAACACACAACACACGTGGGACAGTCCAGCACGGGGAAAGGCCCTTCAGCCCACAGTGTCTGCACTGACCACAACTGATCCCATCTGGCTGAACCTGTCCATATCCCTCCAGTCCCTGGCTGTTCGTGCCTGACCAAACACCTCCTCAACTTTACTGGTTACTACCTACCATCACACCAGCTTCCGTGTCCAGCACATAATTCTCTGAAACTTCTGCTATCTCCAACAGGATCCCACCACCAAACACATCTCTCTGCTTTCCGCAGGGATTGCTTCCTACACAACTACCTTGTCCGCTCATCCCTCCCCCCTGATCTCCCTCCAGGCGCTTATTCTTGCAGGCAGAATAAGTGCTACACCTGCCCCTACCCCTCACTATCTTTCAGGGCCCTCAACAGTCCCTCCAGGTGAGGCAGCACTACCTGTAAGTCTGTTGGGGTGATGTACTGTGTTCAGTGCTCTTGGTGTAGCTTCCTGCATATCGATGAGACCCCATGTAGATTGGAGACCACTTCACCATGAATCAGCACTCCATCCACCAGAGCAGTGGGCACCCATTTTAATTCCACTTCCCGTTCCCATTCTGATATGTCCAGCGATGGTTTCCTCCAGTGTCGTGATGAGGCCACACGTCAGTTGGAGAAACGACTCCTTATATTCTGTTTGGGTAGCCTCCAACATGATGGTAAGAACATCTATTTCTCAAACTTATGGTAATGCCACCAACACCCCTCCCCATCACCATTTCCCAACCCCTTTTCCCTCTCTCACCTTATCCCCTTCCCTGCCTATTGTTTCCCACTGGTGCTCCTTCCCCTTTTTCTTCCTTCCATGGCCTTCGGTCAATTTCACCAATCAACTTCCCAGCTCTTTACTTCACCCGTCCCCCTCCAGTATTCACCCATCACCTCTCTGTCTTCTCCCACCTTATAAATCTACTCCTCAGCTTTTTTTTCTCCAGACCTGCCCAAGGGTTTCAACCTGAAATGTCAACTGTACTTTTTTTTCCCCCACAGATGCTGCCTGGCCTGTTGAGTTCTTCCAGCATTTTGTGTGTGTTTTCAGATTTCCAGCATCTGCAGATTTTCTCTTGTTTGTGATTTAAACATTATTGGTGTGTCAGCTTCACCTTCCCCGGCAGCATTTTTCAAACACGCACCAGTCTCCGTGGAAAATAAGAACTCACCTCCCAAATCTATTTTAAACATTCCCTCTCTCCTTTTAAATTAAAGCTCTGCTCTTGAGTACCTGATATTTGCTGCCTGTGTAAAAGTCTGTCTACCTTATTTATTATATAAGTCTCTGCTCAGCCTTTGAAACTCAGCAGTAAAAGATGTACGTTTGTTCAATCTAATGTTATAACTGAAACTGTCTTTCCTGTGATGTGACAACCAGATCTGATCACAAGACGCCTGAAGTGATCTGACCAAAGCTGTATGCAGCTGCAACATGGCTGCCAACTTTTATCCTTAACAGCTGAGCCCCTTCACCATGATGTCCAGTTTTGTCATTTTCAGGAGGAATCTTTTTCTGCGACCCAACATCCCCCTGTATCTCAGTGCTTCAAAGGCTCCTGTCATTCCTGCATCCTTTGGCTTTGCAATGAGAATCAGAGTTAATACAATGTGGAAAACAGGTGCTTTGGCTGTCCTCCTCCCTGCTGAGCTAATCCAGCCTGGCTCTGCTGAGCCCATAGACCTCGAAACCTTTGCTATCCGTGTACTTACTGAGATGGTTTTAGAACGTTTCTAATGTGTCTGCCTCTACCACTGGCAGCTCATTCCAAATACACACCACTCTCTACACATTATGTCCCTTTTAAATCTCTTGCCTCTGATCTGAAACACCAGCCCTCTTGGTTTTACCAACCCTTTCCTGGTTCCATTGATCTTACATCCCTCTATCAGGTTCACCCCTTAATCTGTATGCTCCAGGGTATAAAATACTCGTCTATACCACCTCTCCTTATAACTCAGACGCCCAAGTCCAAATGACAACCCGGCAATTTTTCTTTCTCTGTGCTCTTTCTAGTTTAAAAACATATTTTTGCTACAAATGGCTGATCAAAACTATACACTGTATCCCAAGTCTGTACTGTAACTTGTGTATCTACAACACCTTCACCACCGTATCTAGCTGAGATGTCACTTTCAGTCAACAATACATTCACATCGACATTATTTATATAAATTACAAACAACAAAGGTCCCGGCACCCAGTGGCACACCACTGGACAGAGACCTCCAGTCTGAGGCACAACCCTCAACCATCAGCCTCTGCTTCCTGTCACTGAGGCAATTATGAAACTAATAGACTAACTCTCATGGATTTCATCTTCCAGATCTAACCTTCCAGACCTGTGTCAAAGGCCTGGTTAATGTCCATACAGACAACATCCACAGCCCTAACCTCATCAACGCTCTTGTGAAACTCTTCGCAGAGCTGCAAGAAATTTGTCAGACATGATTTCCTTTACACAAAGCTGTGCTGACTGTCCTGAGTCAGACCAAATGTTGGTAGATCCAGTCCCTCAGAAACTACCCCCCCACCCCAGCAATTTACCCAACAACTGGCCTGTAGTTTCTTGGCTAGTTTTCACAACCCTTTTGAAACAATGGCACCTCATTAAACTGTGAGTCCTTGTCATAGGAGCAGGATTAGGCCATTCGGCCCATCCTGTCTGTTCTGCCATTCCATCATGCTGGATTTATTATTCCCCATTCTCCTGCCTTGTCCCCATAAACTCTGATGCCCTTAATAATTAAAAACCTTCTAACCACTGCTTTAAATATACCTAATGACTGCCTTTATGCCCATCTGTGGCAATGAATTCCATTGACTCATCACCTTCTGATGAAAGAAATTCCTCCTCATATCTGTTCCAGAGAGAAATCTCTCTACTCTGAAAGTGTGATTCCTCCATTATTGGAAACATCCTCTCACATCAACTCTATCTAGGGCTTTCAGTATTCAATAGTTTTCAATACTATCCTCTGTCATTCCTCTAGACTGCAGCCAGTACAGGCCAAGAGCATCAAATGATCATTACGCCGTTGTCCCTTCAGTCCCGGGATCATTCTCGTGAGTCTCCCCTGCAGCCTCTGCAATGCCAGCAGCTGAAAAGTGACCCACATCTGCTCATAATCCTCCAAATAAGGTCTGACCAAACCCTTGTAAAGCCTCAGCATTAGCTGTTTGTTTTTATATTCTAGTTCGCTTGAAATGAATGAGAACACTACATTTGTCTTCCTCCTGACCAGCTCAACGTGCACATTGACCTTCAGGTGACCCCGAAGTTCCTTTGCACGTCTGATTTCTCAATTCACTCCCTGATTACAAACAGCTTACACTTTTATTTCTCCCACTAGAGTACATGACCACACACATCCTTACACTGTATTTCATCTGGCACTTCCTTGTCCATTCTCTAAATCTGTCCGAGTGCTACTGCAGACTCCCTGCTTCCTCAACATTGCCCGCCTTTACATCTCTGCTTGTGTCATCCACAGAGTTGGCCTTAAAACTATCAGTTCTGGATTAGTCACTGTCCAGCTATGGCCTGAGATGAAGCAACAGTCTCTTCCCTGGCCTCCACAGTGTATTCTCCAGCTTCCCACAAAGTACGAGAAGGTACCTGATAAAGCCCTGGAGATTTAACAACCTTAATGCAGCTTAAGGCCTCCAATAGAGATCACTGCCCATTTGAATGTCGTCTAAGACATCACAGCTCATTTCTGTCACTTCCTTAGTTTCCGCATTTTCTCAATGGTGAAATAACTGTGGGGAATATTCATGGAAAGCCTCTCCTGTTTCCTTCGTTTGCACATACCGAGGCCATGTTCATCTCCAAGGGGAATGATTCTCTGTCTAACTTCCCTTTTCCTATGAATATACCAAGAGAATCTCTTGGGATTTTGTTCACTTTGCCTTCCAAATCCTGATATCCTCATTTTACCCTCCTAACTTTTATGAGAGATCCTACGTCTAAGAGTATTTCCCGAGCATTGATCCAAATCTCACCAGTCTCACCAGGAATTATAATTTCCTGTTTGTCTCTATTGCTTGAGGAACAACATGCCCTGGAATATCAGCATCACTCCCTTCTCTGATCTCACTATCCTCCATGACCACGTTGATGAATACTGATGTGAAGTACTGGTTTAGTCCCTCGCCCACTTCCTCTGGATCCAGACATCAACTCTCTCCTTTGTCCTTGTGTTGTCGTACCTTCTCTATGGTGCCCCTTTTCACCAAAGTCATTTTTTGTCCCAGTTTGGCACTTCTGATTCTCCCTTTAACTTTTTGCTTGCTTGCTTCAAATTGCCAGAGGCCTTCTCCAATTTTTACATTTAAAACATTCCTTATGCTTCCTTTTTTCTTTCAGTCTGAATTTATAACATCTCTCAGCATACATATCTGTCGGACATTACCATCCTTGTCTTTCCTCCTCGTAGAGACAGTTTTGTCTGAATTCTGACCCAATTGCCTTTAATCATCACTCACACGTTAAATGTGGACTGACCGATCACAGCTGCACCCAGTCCCCTCTCCCCAGTTCCTGCCCAACACAGTTGCCATTAGCTGTACCCCAAATGACCACATTACCACCGGGTCCAGTCTTGTCCTTATTTACTGTTCCCAAATTGCAACTTCTATCAATGGTCAGGCTCATTTCCCAACACAATGTCTTCTATGACCTGCTTCCCTGGTTAGATTATTCTCTTCTGTGTTAAGAAACATCCCAGGATACTTCCAACAAGCTCTGCAACAATCTAAGCCCCTGGCTGTAAGGGAGTCCCAGTCAACACAGGGGAAATTAAATTCACCCACTACAACTACTCTTTTGCTTTTTCCTCTTTCATTACCTGCTACATTTCTGTTCCTTTATCTCCTGCTGGCATTTGGGAGATCTGTGGTATAACCCCATCAGTGAATACACCTCTCTTATCCTGAGCTCTATCCACATTGTCCCACTGGATAATCCCTGCAGTCATCCGTTATCCCCATCCCTCTTGGTAGGGAATTCTAGTGCTTTCTATACAGTGTTATGTTTTTTATCAGACTGTGCCTTTGTAGAACAGTATAGGTGTGTATTGTAGTTTCTTGCAGCTCATAATTTTGCACATCATAGTCTCGAACAGTCATCAGATTGTGTAAAAGGAGAGAGAGTTTAAACAAAGTGAGCAGGGGCAGTTGGCACATTTTGCATGTCACATTTCCCAAGGAGACATTTCATTGTCCATAATTGGGAACTTGACAAGATCCAATAAAATAAGTTGGGTTTACACAGAGCAGTCATTGCATGACTGGGCCAGAATTGGAGTGGGGAGGGGTAAGCCGGACATAGATAGTTTTTCTTTATTCTTTATTATTTTCTTATTACACATTTAGAGAAGAGGGGATGCCAGACAAAGTACTAGATTGCTCCTCTTGCTGGATGTGGGAAGAAATGGAGACCTCCAGTGTCCCTGATGACTACTCTTGCAAGAAGGCAGACAGCTGAAAGTTTTACCAGGCCATGCTGAGGAGTTGAAGATTGAACTGGATGAACTCTGGATGCCTCGAGAGACTGAGTTGTTGATAGACAGGACATGGGGGAAGTGATTAAACCCAAGGTGCTGGATGATTGTCAGGAGTGGGGGAGTGAATAGGAAGACAATGCAGAGTACCCCTGTGGCTGTTCCCGGCAACAACATGTGTACCGCTTTGGAATACCGTGGGCCACATGGGTCAGGTATCTGGCTTTGTGGTTCGGTGGGGGAGGGGGAAGAGGGGAGAAGAGGTGAGCTGTAGTGAGGGGGATTCATTGGCTCGGGGAACAGAAAGGAGTTTCTGTGAATGTGAACAAGGTTCGCAAATGGTTATTGCCTCCTGGGTGCCAGGATCAGAGAGACATCTCAGATTCATTTCACAGCATTCCTAACTGGGAGTGTGAGCAGCCTGAGGTTCTGATTCACTTATTTACCAATGACGTGGACAGGGTGACTGTCGACGTCCTGCAAAGTGAGTTCAGGGAGTTAGGTGCTAAGTTAAGGACAAGATCCCCCAGGATTGTGATTTTCAGGAATGCTACCTGTGCTACATGCTAGCGAGGTCAGAAATAGGAAGATCATCCAGTTCAAGGAGGCTCAGGAGTTGCTGCAGGAGGGAGGGCTTCAGCTTTTTCGATCACTGGGCTCTCTGCAAGGAAAGGTGGAACCTACAGAAGGAACGGTTTGCACCTGAACTGGAGGGGACTAATATCCCAGTGGGAAGGTTTGCTGGGGGTTATGGTTTGAACTAGAGGGGCAGGGGGATGAGAACCAGAACAGACAGTGGAATTAGTATGGGAAAAGATGTTCTTCACCTCACCAACAAAGTCAGGAATCAAAAGGTTGAGCAAGGTAGGACTAATGTTCTGAGCTGCATATAATTTGAATGTGAGGAGTATTGTAGGAAAGGCAGAGAAGGTCAGGACCTGGGTCAGCTTGTGGAGTTATGACATTGTAGCCATTAGTGAGACTTGTACGGTACATAGCAGGTATAGACAGGCAGAGACAAATTGGGTACTTGAGTTTAATGGGGTGAAAAGAAAACATGAGGTTAGAAACATAGAAAAGCTACAGCACAATACAGGCCCTTCGGCCCACAAAGCTCTGCTGAACATGTCCTTACCTTAGAAATTACTGAGGGTTACCCATAGCCCTCTATTTTTCTAAGCTCCATGCTCTTATCCAGGAGTCCTTTAAAAGACCCTCGTATCCACCTCCATCACCGTTGCCTGCAGCCCATTATAAACACTCACCACTCTCTGTGGGAAAGAACATACCCCTGGCATCAACTCTGTACCTATTTCCAAGCACCTTAAAACTGTGCTCTCTCGTGCTAGCCATTTCAGCCCTAGGAAAAAGCCTCTGACTATCCACACGATCACTGCCTCACATTATCTTATACACCTCAAGCAACACACATCAAAGTTGCTGGTGAACGCAGCAGGCCAGGCAGCATCTCTAGGAAGAGGTACAGTCAATGTTTCAGGCCGAGACCCTTAGTCCTGACGAAGGGTCTCGGCCCGAAACGCCGAGTGTACCTCTTCCTAGAGATGCTGCCTGGCCTGCTGCGTTCACCAGCAACTTTGATGTGTGTTGCTTGAATTTCCAGCATCTGCAAAATTCCTGTTGTTTGCGATCTTATATACCTCTATCAGGTTACCTCTCATCCTCCGTTGCTCCAAGGAGAAGAGGCTGAGTTCACTCAACCTGTCCTCATAAGGCATGCCCCCCCCCCGCCACAATCCAAGCAACATCCTTGTAAAGCTCCTCTGCACCCTTTCTGTGGTTTCCACATCCTTCCTGATGCTCCTCTGGTGCTTAAGAAATGGTCTAAGAATAATCGAGAAATTATAGGCCAGTGAGCCTAACATCAGCTGTGGGAAGTTTATTGGAAAGTATTCTAAGCAACCACAGATATGATTATTTGGATAGAGAGGGACTGATTGGGAATAGTTAATATAGTTTTGTGTATGGAATATCATGTCTAAATAATCTTGTAGAATTTTTTTGAGGAAGTTACTAGGAAAGTTGATGAATGCAAGGGAGTGGATGTAGCCGACATGGACTTTAGCAAGGCCTTTGACAGGGTCTCACCATGGGTGGTTGGTCAAGAAGGTTCAGTCATTAGGCATTCAAGATGAGGTAGTAAACTGGATTAGGCATTAGGTTTGAGAGTGGTTGTAGATGATTGCCTCTCTGACTGCAGGCCTGTGACTGGTGGTGTGCCACAGGGATCAGTGCTGACTCCATTGTTTATCATCCAGATCTTTGATATCGATGACAATGTGCTGAACTGGAACAGCAATTTTGTGGATGACACCAGGATTGGAGGTATAATGAATAATGAGGAAGATGCTCAAAGCTTGCATTGGGATCTGGAGCAGCTGGAATTTTTGGGAGGGCAAACCAGGGTAGGTCTTACACAGTGAGCAGTTGGGCACTGAAAAGTGCATTAAAGCTGAGGGATCTGGGAATACAGATTCATAATTCCTAGTAAGTGGCATCACAGATAGATAGGGTCAAAAAGAAAACTAAGGCACACAGTACTTGATTTACAAAGGGCAAAGCACAGGAGATGAATGTTATGTTGAAGTTGTATAAGACATTGGTGAGGCTTAATTTGGAGTATTGTGTGCAGTTGTGGTCACCTACCCACAAGAAAGATGTAAATAAGCTTGAAAGAGTACAGAGAAAATTTACAAGGATGTTTCTGAGACTTAAGGACCTGCGTTCTCTGGAAAGATCAAATAGGTTAGGATTTTATTCCTTGGAATGCAGAATATTGTTGGGAGATTAGGTATACAAAATTATGAAGGGTGTACTGTAGATGGAGTAATGATGTTTACAGGTCAGAGTTACAGCGAAATACTGTAGATGGGGTAATGATGTTTATAGGTCAGAGGTACAGTGAAATACTGTAGATGGGGTAATGATGTTTATCGGTCAGAGTTACAGTGAAATGCTGGATTGTCCAGCTCTGGGCTGTCAGTATTGTGTTTTATTTAGAGAGCTGTGTGCTGTACTGGTCTGTGTCCTCACTGGCTGGTGCTGTGCTCTGGCAGCTCAGTGTGCAGTGTCAGTGTTTTTACTGAAGAGTGTCTTTATTACACAAACTAACCTTGTCTACCATGGACTTTAAACATTGCTGGGAGGTGAGGGGAGTGTTTGGAACCACTGTACCTGACTCTGCAGGATCTGACAAATGCAGCTTTGAACGTCCTGTTTGTTTATTCCCACAACCCCTGCAGGCAGTGAATCCCAGATGAGAACCGCACTCCTGACAGACAACGGTGGGAATTAAACCCAGGTCGCTGGTACTGTCACCATTGCGCTGACCACGATGCTCCTGTGCCACCCCTTCCTCTTTAAACCCGTCCATTGATCCAGACCTCATGCCCACCGGGTAAAGATTTCCAAACGTTCCCTGCATCAGATGCACGTCAACTCTGGCAGGGGTTGCAGCCATTACTTCCTACAAAGCAAACCCAACATCATGAATGGCAGTGCGCCTTCACAACCAGATGAGCTCAAACCCTTTTATGCTCACTTTCAGAGGAAGAATAAAGCCACAGCTATGAGGATACGTGCAGCGCCTGATGACCCTGTGATCTCTGTCTTGGAGGCCGACATCAGGCTGTCTTTCAAGAGACTGAACCCTCGCCGGGCAGCAGGGCCCAATGGAGTACTTGGTAAGGCTCTGAAAACCTGTGCCTACCAACTGCGGAAGTGGTCAAAGACATTTTCAGCCGTGAAAGCGGTGCAGAAAGCGAACAAGCCATCGGCAAAGAAATCTGCCATCAAGAAATCTCCCAGCCAAAAGTCTGGCGCCAAGAAACCAGCGGCTAAGAGAGCGGCAGCGAAGAAACCAGCGACCAAGAAGACAGCAGTCAAAAAGTAAATCGAGAATACACCATTTGTAAGTGTTTGAACCCAACGGCTCCTCTCAGAGCCACCCACATCTCAGAAAAGAGCTCATCATGAATATTGGGATTCCCGCGCCGGGTCCGACTGAATTTTCCAGGGGAACTTCTCGCATAAAACCCGATATTCCCGGTACCTCGCTGACATTCAGTGCGGCCGTGACGCCCCAGATTTGAAGTGAAACACTGAGTTTCACTCAGGCTGTGTGTGTGTGAGTGAGTGAGAGATTGAGACATGTGATGTAGTTGCAGGCCCAGTCCCTTCTCCCATGCCAGGAGAGTGACTGAGACACTGACACCAGCGGAGATTCCGCGCCTCACACCCCAACGCCCGATTCAGCTGAGTTGATTGGGAACTGCTGAAACCAATGCGAGAGGGGAGGGGGCGTCTTGAGAGACGGATCCGTCTCTGGGGATGGACTGCAGGGGGAGGATATATGATAAACTACCCGGTGGCATTGCCGACTGACCTTCATTGTTACCAGCCAAAACACCAACATTATATATGTACAAGAGAGTGAAATCAAATTAACACAAAATATGCACAACTGCCTGGGGTCACCGCTCCAGGAAATGCCCCTCTGTACCCACCGCGACCGCATGCTCCCACTCCAAGGACAGCCGGTCATGTCCAAAGCAAACATAACGGCAACAGCCGCACCAACAGTTTATGGCATGTTTGTGGAAGAAGTGAAGGGTCAGGTTAAACGCTGACGGGGAGGGAGCGCGTTCATCTGTCTATCGCTGAATTAACCGGTCGGCACAGAACAGCTGATGATCACGGTCAGTCAGTCAGAGCAAAACCGAACAACCCCATCAGGAGGGCAGATCGCCACTACAATAATACTATGATCAGCAAGCGCCAGCCCTTTCCTTTGCTGTGGTAGTGGCTCTTAAAAGAGCCTTTTCTTGGGTTTGTTGTGGAGGCCGGGTTTAGGCGCGCTCCCCGCGGATGCGGCGGGCCAACTGGATGTCCTTGGGCATGATGGTGACTCGCTTGGCGTGGATGGCGCACAGGTTAGTGTCCTCGAACAGCCCGACCAGGTAAGCCTCGCTAGCCTCCTGCAGGGCCATGACGGCCGAGCTCTGGAAGCGCAGATCGGTTTTGAAGTCCTGAGCGATCTCCCGCACCAGGCGCTGGAAGGGAAGTTTGCGGATGAGCAGCTCGGTGGATTTCTGGTAGCGCCGGATCTCCCGCAGAGCCACGGTGCCGGGCCGGTAGCGATGAGGCTTCTTCACTCCGCCGGTGGCTGGAGCGCTCTTCCGCGCCGCTTTGGTCGCCAACTGTTTGCGAGGAGCTTTCCCTCCGGTCGATTTACGCGCTGTCTGCTTGGTCCGGGCCATTCTCCTTCAGAACCGAGAACACAGGCTGAAATACAGGAACGAGATAGACGAAACGTGCTTCGGGACAGGATTTTATACTGTTGGAAAGGGTCTTCCCATCAGCTCTAATTGGCTGAACCAGGTGTCTATTAAAGGTTCTAGTTGCTGCGATTGGTTGATTCATTTCATGCAGCCTGACGGCGAATAATAATTAAGGGCAAAATGGACGCTGTTAACTGGCGGTCGCACTGCATCCAATCAGAATGCAGTGTGATTAGCGCGGGTTAATTTCAAATCGCCCGCCAATTTCAGAGCAACCAGCAACTGTGCCTGATTATTTTTATTTACAATTAATTCTATCACGAATTATACAATTTCACTTTCATTTAATATCTAATTCCGTCAGTTAAGATTTAAATATATAATTACGGAATCACTTCTCTAAACGAGTGAACTTATTTCTGATAAAAGGATTAAGATCGACCTTAATGCAGCCAGAGATTTTATTGTAATCACGGACTGGAAAGGCAGGTTCGCAGGTAGATTTCAATCAAAACCGATTAATCTGTTGCAAATGTAACTCAGGTGAATATATCGATTAAAAAATAATAAAAAAGTCTGTGGATACGGCTCCGTCTGTGAGGCGGTGGGTGGCTCTTAGAAGAGCCTTTGTTTTGAGCTCGGGAGGAAGTGAGAGATTTTCAGCCGCCGAAGCCATAGAGAGTGCGGCCCTGGCGTTTCAGAGCGTACACCACATCCATGGCAGTGACCGTCTTGCGCTTGGCGTGTTCAGTGTAGGTGACCGCATCCCGGATCACATTCTCCAGGAAAACCTTCAGCACCCCGCGGGTCTCCTCGTAGATCAGACCCGAGATCCGCTTGACGCCGCCACGGCGAGCCAGACGGCGGATGGCCGGTTTGGTGATGCCCTGGATGTTATCACGGAGCACTTTACGGTGCCGCTTGGCTCCGCCTTTGCCCAGTCCTTTGCCTCCTTTCCCTCTGCCAGACATGATGCTGCTTCACTCAGGTCGCTGCTCACTGACAAACTGCCTGCTGCTGTCTCCTTTTATACACAGCGCCCCGACCTGCCCGAGAAACGCGCAGAGACAGAGGCGGGGAGGGGAGGAGAGGAGACAGAGTGACGGACAGAGCCGACAGCGGCCACTCATCGTCCAGCTCCGCCTTCACTTTACCACAACCATCAATTTCCAACGATTCATCCGACAGAAAGCGCTCCAGCGAAAACAAAACTCCCTCACACACCAGGCACTTACTGAGTCTTGGAATTTGTCGATTCTCCTGCTTTAAATAATAGGAACAGTTTTTCCATTCCGCAAATCCCCGAGGACCTCGGTCTGTCCCTCCCCGGCCCCATGACCAGTGCGAGCGCCCTCACACACAGCAGTTGGTGGGCGAGGGTGCAGTCACTTCCAGTGATGAGAGGGTTGATTCATTAGAACAATTATTCCTCTGGGTCGCCAGAAAAATGAAAGACCGGTCACATCCAGGAAAAGGATACATAACCAGATATATAAACACCGTGCTTCTGGCGCCTTCTGAAGCCCAGGTAAAGAAGTGGCTGAGGTGCTGGTGTGCGGTGGGTGGGGGCTTCAGGTACAAGGATCATTGGACTCTCGAAATGAAGGGAAGACGGGCCCAAGGAGGAGAGGAGACAATATGTTTTGGGGAGGTTTCCTCGAGCTACACGGAAGGGTTTAAACGAGCAGGAATTAGGTCCTACATAGTGATTTTAGGGAATTTTGGGTTAAAGAAGCAGGACTTCCAGGATTGTAATCTCAGAATTGTGACCTAAACCATGAGCTAGTGTGGTGAGAAATCGATATTTCGTGCAGTTTAAGATGTTGCTGAGGAACTGAGCAGGAGGAAGGTCTTCAGATTTATGGATCAATGGGCACCTTCCAGGCAGGTGGGAGACCGGGACAAACAGGGTCATTTGCATCTGAACAGGAGGGGAACCAATATCTTCACCAGGAGTTTTTATGTTGTTGGACAGACAGGGCTGGCAGCTCAACATTCCTGGGTTTGATGGTTTTACATGTGAGTGGGGGTTAAAAGATGCAGAGGTTACCCCACGGGGAATGTCACAGCAAACTGGAAAGTTCATTTTCAGAGGCAATCTGCAGTTACACTGTTGGGATGTTTGTATTGTCCCCACAATAACCAGTGGGGGGACTTTATCTTCCCTAGAATTGACTAGGACTTGCTTAATTCTTAGATGCGCAAAATTTCTTCAGTGAATCCGAGGAGTCTTTGAAACATTATGTACAGAGTCCAACCAGAGGTGAGAACAGATGGGAATTAGTTTTTGGAAATGAGCAAGGCCAGGTGACAGCTAAGAGTCGGTGAACATTTTAGGTACTGTGATCACAACTTTTTTTTTCTTTGTTACAAGTAAAAATAAAAGAAGATCCTGTATGAAGGTACTAAATTGCAGGAGGACAGGTCAGGGCAGAGTAAGACAGAAGCCAAGGGGCATTGATTGGGAGCAGCCAGTGTCAGACAAATCCACATCTGACATGTGGGAGTTGTTTACAGACCAGCAACTGGGAGTTCAAGATCAGCATGTTCTGGTGAGGAGTGAGAAGGATGTTAAGTAAGGGATCTTTAGACAAGCAGAGAGATCCTAAATTTAGTCAAAAGGATATGGAAGGTTTATGAAGCTAAGGTCAGACTGGGTATCATTGGAAATATAAAGATAGCAGGGAAATGCTAAAGCAGGTGATAGGAAAGGCCAAAAGGAACACAAAATGTCCTTGTAATGTGGGACCAAAGATAATCCCAAGGCTTTTTGATTTGTATTAATAAGACGAGGATAACCAGAGAATGGAAAAGTCGACTGAAGATTAAAGGAGGAATGATGTGGTTGAAGTCAGACCAAGTGGCTGAGGTACTGAATGAGTGCGTTGTGTCAGTATTTACCGAGCTGAAGGAATTGAATGGCAATGAAAACAGAGTGGGGCATGCTAATGTGCAGAGATGTGTTGAAATTAAGGAGGCAGTTGTGCTGGAATGTCTGAAAATCAATAAGATGGATAAGACTCCAGGGCCTGAAGGCATTTATCCTACAATAGTGAAGGAAGATTGCTGGGGATTTGACAAGGTTCTATGTGTCCTCGATCACAACATGCACTCCCACAGGACTGGAGTGTCGCAAATGTTAGAGCTTTGATCAAGAAGGGAAATAACAAGAATCCAGGAGCTGCAGCTCCTTATGGACGGTGTTAGGGAACTGGAGATGCAGCTCGATGACCTTCGTCTGGTCAGGGAAAGTGAGGAGGTGATAGAGAGGAGCTATAGGCAGGTAGTCACTCTGGGGCCTGGGGAGACAGATAAGTGGGTAACAGTCTGGAGAGGGAAGGGCAAGAGGCAGATGCTAGAGAGTACCCCAGTGTCTGTCACACATAACAATAAGTACTCCTGTTTGAGTACTGTTGCGGGGGGGGGGGAAACAACCTACATGGGGGAAACAACAGTGGCCACATCTCTGTCACAGAGTCTGACCCTGTGGCCCAGAAGGGCAGGGAAAGGAAGAGGATGGCAGCAATCATAGGGGACTCTATAGTTAGGAGGTTAGACAGGCAATTCTGTGGATGCAGGAAAGAAACGCAGAGAGTTATTTTGCCTCCCAGGTGTCAGGGTTAGGGATGTTTCTGATCGCGTCCACGATATCTTGAAGTGGGAAGAACAGCCAGAGGTTGTGGTACATATTGGTACCAACGACATGTAGAAAAAGGGAGGAGGTCCTGAAAACAGACAACAGGGAGTTTGGAAGGAAGTTGAGCAGCAGGACCTCAAAGGTAGTAATCTCGGGATTACTGCCTGTGCCATGTGACAGTGACTATAGGAATAGAATGAGGTGGAGGATAAATGCCTGGTTGAGGGATTGCAGCAGGGGGCAGGGATTCAGATTTCTGGTTCTTTGGGACCTCTTTTGGGGCAGGTGTGACCTGTACGAAAGGGACGAGGTGCACTTGAATAAGAAGGGGAACAATATCCTAGCGGGGAGGTTTGCTAAGGCTTCTGGGGAGAGTTTAAACAGAATTGCTGGTGGGTGAGAACCGAACTGAAGTGACGGGGGAAAGGGAGGTTGGCACTCAAATAGAGAAAGCTTGGAAAAGGAGGATAGGCAGGTGATAGAGAAGGAACACACTCAGACCGATGATTTGAGATGACTCTATTTTAATGCAAGGAGTATTATGAACAATGCGGATGAGCTTAGAGCGTGGATCAGCACTTGGAGCTATGATGTTGTGGCCACTACAGAGACTTGGATGTGCAGGGGCAGGAATGGCTACTTCAAGTGCCAGGCTTCAGATGTTTCAGAAAGGACAGGGAGGGAGGCAAAACAGGTGGGGGCATGACACTGTTGATCAGGGATAGTGTCACAGCTGCAGAAAAGGAGGAAGTCATGCAGGGGTTGTCCACGGAGTGTCTGTGGGTGGAAGTTCAGAATAGGAAGGGGTCAAGAACTCTACTGTCTGTTTTTATAGACCACCCAGTAGTAACAGGGACATCGAGGAGCAGATAGGGAGACAGATTCTGCAGAGGTGTAACAATAACAGAGTTGTTGTGGTGGGAGATTTTAATTTCCCCAAATATTAAACGGCATCTCCCTCGAGTGAGGAGTTTTGATGGGTTGGAGTTTGTTAGGTGTGTTCAGGAAGGTTTCTTGATACAATATGTAGAGAAGCCTACAAGAGGAGAGGCTGTGCTTGATCTGGTATTGGGAAATAAACCTGGTCAGGTGTCAGGTCTCTCAGTGGGAGAGCACTTTGGAGATAGTGATCACAAGTCTTGGATCAAGAGCTGCCTGTGGCAATGAATTCCACAGATTCACCACTCTGTGGCTCAAGAAATTCCTCATCTCCACATTCTACAAGGATCCTCTATACTGAGCCTGTGTCCTCTGCTCTTAGATACGCCCATCCTCTGCACATGCAAATTATCAAGGACTTTCACCATTTGAACTTCCAGTGAAGTCAGCCCCAGAGCCATTAAACACTCTTCGTATGACAAGCTGTTGAATCCTGGAATCAATTTTCAGAACATCCTTTGAACCCATCCTTGCTAAGATAAAGGGCCCAAAACTGCTCACAATACTCCAAGTCAGACCTCCCCAGTACTTTATAAAGTCTGATCACTATTATGATTGGCGCAGATATTGTGGGCTGAGGGGCAGGTAGCCATCTATTCCATATTGTGCATTGACGAATATGTTTAATCTACCAGCTATTGCAGGGACATGGTTAAGGAGACTGGGACTGGGAATTCGACCTTCCATCATGTTCAATGTTCCGCACGGAATCGGCAAAATGGAAAGGAGCAGGGTGGATTTGTTCATAATGTGCTGGTGAAGGAGTGGATACAGTGCCTATAAAAAAATATTCAGTCTCCTTTGGTTATTATGTTTTATTGTTTTGCAATGGATTTAAATGTCTCCCATCCACTACATAATGTACTTGTTGGGCACAGGAGTACATTCAGCCAGAGACTCATCCCACCGAGATGCAGCACAGAGTGTCATAGGAAGTCATTCCTGCCTGTGGCCATCAAACTTTACAACTCCTCCCTTGGGGGGTCAGACACCCTGAGCCAATAGGCTGGTCCTGGATTTATTTCATAATTTACTGGCATAATTTACATATTACTATTTAACTATTTATGGTTCTATTACTATTTATTATTTATGGTGCAACTGTAACGAAAACCAATTTCCCTCCGGATCAATAAAGTATGACTACTACCACGTACTGCATTGAACTGCTGCTGCTACATTAACAAATTTCATGACACACGCCGGTGGTAATAAACCTGATTCTGGTTCTGACTCTGAATTCATCCCCACAGACAGCTGTGGCCAATTCACTGGGTATATTTAATGTGGGGGTTCTCGACTGTGGGGACGAAAAGAGGATTTGAGAGGGTTAAGAGATCTGTCATGATCTCTTATCCCTGGCAGAATGATGCAGCAGACTGGATGGGGCCAAATGGCCTAATTCTGCTCCTGTGTTTTATGGTCCAATGGTCTCAGAGCAGCTGCAGGACATTTCAAATGGAAGGCTGAGCAGTCAGACATCGTGGTGGACGGTGCATGTTGGTAATAGCAACGTAGGGAGGAGGAGGGATGTGTCCTGTCCAGTAAATTTTGAGAAATAAGACAGAAATTAAAAAGTAGTAAGCTGTGTATTACTCCCAGTGACACCTATTAGTGCAGGGAGATATAGAAAGATACCACTGATGAATGTGTGGCTGAGGAGCTGGTGCAGGGGACAGAGATTTAGTTTTATCAATCAATAGGACATCTTCTAGCACTAACTGTTCACTGCCTCGGGTCTTCTAGGGCAGCGGTCCCCAACCACCGGGCCGCGGACCGGTACTGGGCCACAAAGCATGCGCTACCGGGCCACGAGGAAACGATATGATTTGGCGATAGGAGTCAGCTGCACCTTTCCTCATTCCCTGTCACGCCCACTGTTGAGCCATTACGCATGCGAGGTCATTACCCGCGCGTCATCCATGTCAGCACGGGAGGGAGATCAACTCCTCGAGCTTGCAAATAAGGGCGGGCTGAAAAGTATGTTTGACATAACATCCCTGACAGCATTCTGGATCTCAAAGTCAAGGCTAAATATCCTGAGATAGCCATGGAAGCACTGAAAACGTTGCTTCCATTTCCAACATATCTCTGCAATGAATGGAACGAAAACAAAATTGCATAATAGACTGGACATAAGGAACCCCGTTCGAGTATCGCTGTCTCCCATCACCCCTCGATAGGACCATCTTGTTGCAGGAAAACAAGCCCAGGGCTCCCACTGATTCAGCGATATTGGTGTGTTGCAATGACTTTATATGTTCATATGGGGAAAATATGTGCTGTGTGTTTAATATCCAAACGATACTTAAAATGTTATGATGCTATTGACATTGTTATATAACTATATAACAATTACAGCACGGAAACAGGCCATCTCTGCCCTTCTAGTCCGTGCCGAACGCTACTCTTACCTAGTCCCACCAACCTGCACTCAGCCCATAACCCTCCATTCCTTTTCTGTCCATTTACCTATCCAATTTTCCTTTAAATAATATCGAACCTGCCTCTACCACTTCTACTGGAAGTTCGTTCGTTCGTTACTTACTTCAAGGTCCCCTGTCCTTCCCTGATAATTGACTTATCGCTATATTCATGCTAGGAAAATATGCACTGTGTGTTTAATATTAAATTCGTTAAGATAAACCCTTTTAGAAACGAGATTGAGTGTATTAGGCACTTATCACCTATATTCCGGTCGTGATTAACATTCCCCCCCAACAGAATCACCAAAAACGGTTTGTAGAAAACATCGGCAGGTACACGCTTACGCGAAGCACGCATGCGCACTGGTGCCCGCGCAAGGATTCATGGTCATTGTAGTCTCTCCCTGTAAACAACGCACGGCTCTACTCTTGTCCGTTGGCAACCCTACCCCCACCCCTCCCCCCGGATCGGCCGGTCCGCAGTGCAAAAAAGGTTTGGGGCCCCTGTTCTAGGGAAGGAACAATTTTCTCCCTCCAAAAACTGGAGGGAATAATTTTGACGTGCCAGGTTGGAGGTTGAAAGGGGATCTGAAGGGTGAGTTGATGGAGGCAGATAAAATTATGTGAGGCATACAGAGGTTAGGGAGACAGAGACTGCTTCCTGTATTGTGGGTGTCTAAAATGAAAGAGAATAGTTGTAAGGTGAGAGGGGGGAGGTTTAAAGGAGTAAATATTTCACACACAGAATAGCTGGTATGCCGAATGAGCCGCCAGAGGAAGTAGTGGAGGCAGAAACACACAAAGTCTCTGTTCATGAACACTTCCCAGGAACCTGCCATTACTGTGTTCATCCTGCCCTGGTTGAACTTCCCAGTGCTGGGTCCATTGTTGTTTCCCATCTGTATTAATGATCTGGATGAGAATGTGATCAACTGGATCAGCAAATTTACAGATGACACCAAGGTCAGCTTGCAAATCTTGATATGGGATCTGGACCAGCTGGAAAAATGGCAGATGGAATTTAATACACACAAGTATGCGGTGAGTGCAACTAAGTTGAACGAGAGAAATGTGTGGTTTAAAGAGGATCTGAGGAAAACTGTCCTCTCTCCCTAGGAAGTTACAATCTGGAACACACTGTCTGAGGGGGTGGTGCAAGGACCATCTGGATGAGCATTTGAATCACCAAGGCAGGGTAGGAGACAGACCAAGTGCTGAGTTAGTAGAGACAGATTCTTGATGGTCAGTATGGACATGCAGAAACCACTGACTGTGAAAGTACAGTGGGAACCTGAAACACAGGACTTCAGGATAGACTCAGCTAAAACATTCAGTACCCAGTACAATGGATTTTTGTTGGACAAAGGTATTAATGGTCAAATACTGAACCAACCCCCTCAAAAGGCGACCAAAATACTCCCATTCCCTGTGTACGGATAACAGTACTTTTATATGGGAATTTGGTTAAGTACTCTGGGAGATATTAGGAGAGATGGCTGACAACTTGGTCACAGTGGGAGGGTGCAAATGTCTTCTCAGAGGATAAGGGGTTCAGTGGAACAAGCTCACAGCTGAGAATGAAGGTGACAAACCCCACTGCAGTGGAGGACTGCTGTGGTCAGGGTTGTACAGGATAGAAACAGACCCTCTGGCCCATCATATTTATGTTCCCCATCATGCACAGCTATACTAACCCCACTTTCCTGCATTAGTTTCATATCCCTCTGGGCCTTGCTCACTGAAGCCCCTGTGCATGTGCCTCTAATATTGTTACACAGTTCCCTGTATGTGGCATCACAGGTAGACAGGGATGTGTGTTCTGCTTGCCTTGTCAGTCAAAGAACTGCCTCTCATTAGAGTAGGACAAAACTGTTTAAAGACAGATTTAAAGGGGATCTGAAGGGTAAATATTTCACACAGAGAATAACTGGCATCCGGAATTAACTCCCAAAATAGAGTCACTGGTCTATACAGAAATGAACCAGTCCCTTCGGTACAACTCATCCACGCCGACCAAGCTGTCGACCTGAATTCGGCCCATCTGCCTGCATTAGGCCCGTATCCCTCTCAACCTTTCCCATCCATGTGACTGTGCAAATATGTTTTAAGTATTGTACCTGAGGCAGAGAGCCGGTGCAGTGAGGCGCTGACAGACACTCACTGTTCCGCGGGCAGGAAGAGGAGAGGCGGATCCCACAGCGGAGCCGAAACCCCACCATCCTGGATTTACCGTTCCCCAGGAAACGACGTCGGTGAGGTGGGACCACTGTGACGTCAGCGCGTCACGGATTGGTAATCTCATGGTGTCACGTGACGGTGAGTGCCCAGCCCGGGAGGCGGGGCAGAGGGAGCTGTCAATCAGTGGAGCCGCTGAAAAGCTTGCGACCGTTGTGAACAGAGTGGGTACAGACGGAGATTTCCGGCAACGGTGACTCCTTCCCCACCCACGGGAATTGAGTGTGTTATAAATAGCAGTATTTTCATTTGACACTTCGGTCTTATACATATTTAATATTTGTATTTGGCATATTTCTGTGTGGATCATCTTTTATAATTTGGGGTAAAAAAAAACGTTGGAACTAGATCACTGAACGATTCATGAAAAAGGAGCGTCACGGAAAAATATTGTCAAAGCCAAAATTTTAACCCAAAGTAAGTTGTTCTCATGGTACGTACATATCACCATCTAGTTCAAGGTAAAATCTATTCTCACGGTAGATTTATGTCACCACATACAACCCTGAGATTCTTTTCTGCGTGCATTCTGAGCAAATCTGTAGAACTTACTGTAAACTGTAAATATGAGAAACTATAAACTGAAAACAAACAGTGCAAATGCAGAAAAATGAATAACAATAAATAACGAGCATGAAAGAACAATGTAACAGAGGTCTTAAAAGAGTCCTGACATGAGTGTATCTATCCCCTTTTGTTCAAGTCCCTGATGGTTGAGGGGTAGTAACTGTTCTTGAACCTGGTGATGCGAGTCCTGAGGTACCTGTACCTTCTACCTGATAGCAGCAGTGAGAAAAGAGCATTGCCTGGGTGGTGAGGATCTTTGATGATGGATGTTGCTTCCCTACGGCTATGTTTCATGTAGATGTGCTCAGTGGTTATGAATGTTTTACCCGTGATGTAGCTGGGCTGAATCCACTAGCTTTGGAGGAATTTCCAATCAAAGGCATTGATGTTCCTATACCAGGTCATAGTGCAGCCATTTGTCATACTTTGCACCACACATTTATAGAAGTTTGACAAAGTTTTCAGGAATTTAAGGTTACTGACTCTCTCCGCCTCTGATCGTCCTTTGATTACTGGCTCCGGTTTCCTCTCCTAAAGTCTACAATCTGTCCCTTGGTCTTACTGACACTTAGTGAGAGGTTGTTGTTATTACGCCACTCAACCAAGTTTTCAATCTCCCTACTGTATGCTGATTTATCACCCCGTTTGATACAGCCCACAACAGGGGTGTCATCAGCAAACTTGTATATGATGTTGGAGCTGTACTCAGCCACACAGTCATAGGTGTAAAGCGAGTAGAACTGGGGGCTCAGCACACTTCCTTGTGGTGCTCCTGTGCTGATAGAGATCATGAAGGAGATGTTTTTGCCAATCTGAACTGAATTGTAACTGAGGAAATCCAGGATCCAATTACACAAGGGGGTATTGAGGCCCAGGTCTGGGAGCTTACCGATTAGTTTTGAGGGGATGATGGTGTTAAATGCTGAGCTGTATTCAATAAAGGGTATCCAGATGTTTGCATCTTTGCTGTCCGGCTGTTCCAGAGTTGTGTGAAGAGCCAACGAGACAGCATCTGCTGTTGCTTCGGTAGGTGAATTGGAGAGTATCCAACTCTCCGATTTTGTTGATATTCAGTGAGAGATTGTCGTTGTGGCACCATTCAACCAGATTGTGCATCTCCCTCCTGAGGGCAAATTTGTCACCAGCTTTGATTGATCCAACAACATCTGCAAACTTAAATATGGCATTGGAGTTGTACTTAGCCGCACAATCACAGGTATAAAGTGAACAGAGTAGTGACCAAGCACACAGCTGTGTGGTGCACCAGTGCTGATGGTGATTGTGGAGGAGATGTTGTTGACTTTGAATGCAAAGTCTTCACCATGAAGGGAAATAGAAATTACAACTGAGGAAGAAGATTACATTAAAATCAGCAAAATATAAAAATGAAAATTAACTACGTTTTTCACAGAAATGTGAAAACAGGGGGCCCACTTGTCCATGCTGACATTTGTCAGTCTGCAATGAGTACTGTGAGCAATGCTGGGCCCTTTATCCAAGGAATGATGTATTTGCATCGGAGAGGGTCCAGAGCAGGTTCACAAGAATGATCCTGGGAATGAAAAGGTTAACATATGAGGGGCATTTGATGCCTCTGGGCCTGTACTTGCTGGGTTTAGAAGCATGAGGATTGAATGGCATTATAACCGCTTGACTGAACATGGAGAGGATGTTTCCCGTAGTGGGTTAGTCCAGCACCAGATGGCACACACTCAGAATAGAAGGATGTCTCTTCAGAACAGAGATGAGAAGATATTTCTTTAGCCAGAGGGTCATGAATCTGTGGAATTCATTGTCAAAAGTTGAGGAGGCCACACAGAGCGAGCATCAGATACAGTTAATTGACATGTCGATCCATGGCCTCCTCCACTGTTGTGATGAGTCCACACTCAGGGTGAAAGAGCAACTCCTTATATTCCGTCTGGCTAGCCTACAACCTGATGATATGAACTTCAATTTCTCCAACTTCTGGTAATATCCCACACCTCCTTCACCATTCCCCATTCACTTTTCCATCTCACATTATCTTCCTACCTGCCCATCACCTACCGCTGGTGTTCATCCCTATTTTCTTTCTTCCATGGCTTTCTGTCCTCTCCTACTAGATTCCCCCTCTCTAGCCCTGTATCTCATACACCAATCAACTTCCTAGCTCTTTACTTCACCGGCCCCTCTCACAGTGTCACCTTTCACCTTGTGTTTCCTCCCCACCCCCTCACCTTCTAACACTGACTCCTGATCTTGTTTTCTCCAGTCCTGATGAAGGGTCTCGGCCCGAAACGTCGACTGTAGTCTTTTCCATGGATGCTGCCTGGCCTGCTGAGTTCCCCCAGCATTTTGTGTGTGTTGTCCAGATACAGGTGATGATCTCAACAGGCTTGCAGGTGAAGTTTTGTTTCTCCTGGATGGACTATTTGTGTTTCTGAATGGTGGTGTAGCTCATGTTCCGATTACAGGGATAAGTGCCAGCAATGAGATCAGTGGGGAGGGGTGAATGGACAAGGAAATCACGGAGAGAGTGATCCCGGCTGAAAGTGGAGAGTGGGGTCGGGAGAGGATGTGTTTAGTGCTGGAATCCCTTTGAAGATGCTGGACATTGTGTAAAATGTTGTGCTGGATACGGACACTCGGGGGGGGGGTGATACATAAGGACAAGGGGAACTCTAACCCTGTTATGACAGTGAGAAGATGGTGTAATGGCAAATGTCTGAGAAATGGGGGGATATATGGGGGTGAGAGCAGCAACAATGAGAGAGGAAGGGAAACCCCGTTCTTTGAAGAAGGAAGACATCGCTGATATTCTGGCAAGGGAAGCCCCACCCTGGGAACAGATGTGGTGGAGACGAATAAGAGGGATGACGTTTGCACAGTAGACAGGGTGGGAAGAGTGATAGTCAAGATAGCTGTGAGAGTCAGTAGGTTTATAGAAAGATATCACCAGACAGTCTGTCTCCAGAGATGCTACACTAGCCAGTCTGTCCTCAGAAACCGACTGCTGCTGTCTCCTTTTATACACAGCGCCCCAACCTGCCCGAGAAATGCTCAGAGAGAAAGAGGTGGGAATGGGGGCAGACAGAGTCAGAGAGGTGGACAGAGCCGAGAGCGACCTCTCATCTTCCAGCTCCACCTTTACTCTCCCACAACCATCAATTTCCAACAGTTTATCCACAACAGAACAGAATCACAGCGCTCAGATAAACCTTCAGATGCACATCTTCAATGTTGGTCAGTCTGTAAAGTTAACACATAACACTCTGGAGAACTGACACATAAACTCTTTAAATTTCTGCTGAAATCTCCTAAAACTAACCAATGATACTCTGGAACAATGAACAATTTCAAAGATGGGAATTCTGACATTCCAGTAAAACACAGAGACAGTTGGAAACACACAGCAGGTCAGGCAGCGCCCGTGGACAGAGAAACAGAGTTAACGTTTCAGGCCGAAGCCCCTTCATCAGATACACTCATTGCGCATTCCGAATTCCATCCGGAGCTGTGAATGAACCTTTGTGAATGATGCACCAGGACCCCAAGTTCCCTCTGCACTGCCAGACCCTGTTGTCTTTGAACATTTCAGGAATGTTCTGTGTTACATAATTTTCCTGCCAAAATGCACGAGTTCACACTCTCCCTCCTCCACAATATCCCAGCTGTCAGACCCGTGTCCAATCACATCACCTGTATCTACCCCTTTGTAGACTCCTCACCACTCTTCACAACTCAGTTTCCATCTCTGTTTGTCATCAGCAAGTTCAGAAATCACTGTCAGCTGTCATTTCCCCAACCTCCTGTGATGGAGCGGCGTATCAAATGTGTCCTGGACATCTCAGTTCAGTGCATCCCCCGGGACCCTTTATCCACAGTTGGTGTTACTGTTCCAAACACTCAAATGTATTTGTAAAAACATGGAGTCACTTTCACCAGACTCTGTTGACTTTGCCTGATGGTTTTGTAAGCTGGCAATAATTTCCTGCTTTGTTACAGCTTCAAATGTTTTCCTGGTACAAGTGGTGAACACTCTGGTCTGGAGTTTCTTGTTTTCTGCTTTTGCTTCAGACTACAGAATCTGCAGTTATTTATTCTAATTTTTATTTCTTCTCTATTTACTTATTTTTTCTCCAATTTGGAGCAAAGGAGTTACTCAAAGTGGTCTTCCCTACAGACACAGACTAGTTTTGAACCCTGTCATTGTTTCCGTCTCCTATCGTGTCTGGATTTTAGTCTCCGATACTCCAGCACTTGGGTCCTGACCATCCTCACCCAGGTCTGCCGTCACTGATGAAGTTTATTGATCCGGTTCATATGGGCCTCAGTCAGGCCATTTGGCAAATTGGATCCAGAATTGGCTTTGCAATAGGAGACAGAGTGATGGCAGAGAGTAGTTTTGTGATCAGATGCTGGTGACAGGCGTTGTTCCACATGGATCTGTTCTGGGACCCTTGCTGTTTGTGATACAACTGAGTGATTTGGGAGTGGATATAGGAACCGTGAGCAGTAAGTTCACACTGACTGTGGGATGATGGAGTTATTGCTGGTGTGGATGGTCATCTTGGGCTAAAGTGTGACATCGATGTGTTGATGAAATGAGCTGAGACCAAAACAAGTAAATCAGTTTGTGTGAGAATTGGGATTTCCCATCAAACAACCCCAAAACTCCCATCAGGGAGATCAGAGGGATAATGTGTGTCAACACCACAACAGTGTAATGAAGAGAAAACGATAACCATTTCTTCTTCCAGGTTAGTGGCTTTTAAAAGAGCCTTTTGTTGTGTTTGCTGCTGAGGCCAGGCTGAGGCTCGCTTCCGGCGGATGCGGCGAGCCAACTGAATGTCTTTGGGCACAAAGGTGACTCGCTTGGTGTGGATAGTGCAAAGAGCCCGACCAGGTAAGCCTCATTAGTCTCCTCCAGGCCTTTGATGGCCGAGCTCTGGGAGCATAGATCGGTTTTGAAGTCCTGCCTCATCTTCTGCACCAGATGCTGGAAGGGAAGTTTGCGGATGAGCAGCTCGGTGGATTTCTGGTTGCATTGGTTCCCCCTCAGAGTCACAGTGATGTGCTGATAGCTCCCCAAGAATACCCATACAGACACCCAGGGATATTCAGTGCTCCTTTACATCTATCAATTATTTACAGAGTCACAGTGATGGGCCGATAGCTCCCCAAGCATACCCACACAGACACCCAGGGATATTCAGTGCTCCTTTACAGTTATCAATTATTTTACTGATATTTTTTTCAATGTCAGCTTATTATCCAGCCACATGCCACAAAATCTGACCACTGACACGTATTCAAGAGTTTGATCATAACATTTCAAATCAATTGGTATTGAGGATGATATGGATCAATAAAGAGTTCTATTGATCATCTTTGTAAAACACAAAACATATTTTAGCTACTGAAAGCTTAAAACCACATCGATTTGCACACTGTTCGATCTTATTAATCACTAATCACATACTATATACAATTAAACTGAATTTTCTACCTCTGATCCATAAAGCTCCATCATCTGCAAAAAGTGATTTCCCCACCCCAGTACCTATCTTACAGAAAATATCATTGGTCATAATATTAAACAAAAAAGGTGACAAATACTGTCTTATGAGGTCCAATTCTCCACCACATAGAAGCCCAAATATATCTTACACACCCTTACCTGCCTAAACCATACAAATAAAAACTCAGAAAAAAATAATGTAGCTTTCCCCTCACACCACATTTCCATAATTTAATCCTTTCATAACATATCATATGCTTTTTCAGTACAAAAATACTGCAATTACAACTTCTTTATTTACCCGTGCTTTCCTAATATCATCTTCCAAATATAAAACTGAATCCAATGTCATTCTACATTTCCAAAATCTGCACTGACAAAATGCTACATCACCTCTCTTTTCTAAAATATAATTCAATCGCTCTATTACCATATGTTCTGCAAATTTACCAAAATGAGATGGGACGTTAATGATGTTGGTCTATAACTAGATGGATCCTATGGGGATTTTTAGGTTTTGGAACAGGATCTACCATTTTCTATGAGGAGGGAAGATGGTTTAAACTGCAAATATAATTAAAAAGTGTAAATATTATCTCAAGAGTTTTAAGCCATATGTTTAAACATAAAATAACATATATCATCCTTTCCTGGAGCTGTCTGAAATGTACTGTTAATAGCTTTCTTAAGTTCACACAAAGAAAACTCTACATCACTGTAATAGCTACAGCTGGCTTTCAACGCATCAGAGTATCGCTGAAACCCTCATCCCTACATCGTTTAGCTCTTCACTTAAATTATATTGATTATGAATTGCAGCAAATGACTGAGCCAGTAACTCAACCTTCTCTACTTCAGTAACAATCACCTTCCTTAATCAATACTGGAATCTTATTAACCCTATGAACCCCCTCCCCCCAATTTTCTTAATCATTCCTCAAACATCTCCAAGTTTAATATCTCGTCAACACTATCACAAGATGACCTCCAGGAAACCTCTTTCGCAACCTTCACCAGTTTGCTCACCACATCCTGTGTCCTTTCATACTTAATAAGGTCAACTTTCCCAAACACCTTATTTCTCTCCCTATTTGCCTCTGTAGACTCCTCCATCCACCATGGCACACTTTCTCCTATTAATGCCATTTTGAACAGGAGACACTTCCACAGCAGTTTGATGACTAATGTGACATAACAATTCAATGCAGAAATCTCAATGTTCAGCCCTGACAGACGTTCATCACGTAAAACTTCTCCCAGTTTGCTTTACCAAAATTCCACCTCCCAAAAACATACTGCTGTCCCCTATATAACTCCAAACCTAAGCTTATAAATATAGGAAAATGATCACTCCTCAGTGTCTCATCACCCATAACATCACTCACTCACTCCAGCCAGAATGCTGGAAACTGGAGTTAAATCTACAGCGGTTTCTGAACTGTCATAAACATTAAATCTCATAGCCTTCCCATCATTAAGGCACAAAGATTGGAAATACCTAAAAATTCTTCTACAATCAAACCATTCCATGAATGACCCCACAGTGAACTATGTGCACAAAAATACCCACACTATACAACCCTTGGTGAGCTGGAGCTACATATACTTTCTAGCAAAGTAAACAAAAGCTTTCCACAAGAGTTTTACCACTTTAATGTCCCTACCTGTTGAATCAAATACTTCTACTACAAATGCCTCGAACACTTCATTCACTTCCGCAACTCTGTCATATCCCTTTCCTTATCAAAGTTGCATCACCACCCCCTCTACCATCGAACCTATCATGCCGAATTACAATATAATACTGCAAAGGAAAACCTAAATGTGGTAACAGCCAGGTTTCCTGAGTAGATATAATAATGGGTGAATTTGATGAATCAGAAATCAACTTCTTAATGCCTTGACAATCAGACTTCTCTCATTCCACTGCAATATTCAAATCCCATTATGTACCTGCACAAAGAGACTGAAATACAGACACCCCACCCATCAGACCTTCATTTACAGTTTCCCACATAACACCAGTTATACCGAGATACTTTCAGCAGCTTCCACACTAGTTTTAACTTTCTCAGTACAACTAGATATCTGAGAAGCTGGCTGAATGTACTGTGCCCAACCAATACATTATGTAGTGGATGGGAGAAGTTGTCCAAGATGGCATGCAACGTCAGAGAGTCCAGTTCCATCCCCACAACATCACTGGCCTTACGAATGAGTTTGTTGATGTTGGTGCCTGCTACCCTCAGCCTGCTGCCCCAGCACACAACAGCAAACATGGCCACCACAGACTCGTAGAGCATCCTCAGCATCGCCCGGCAGATTTTAAAGGACCTCAGTCTCCTCAGGAAATAAAGACGGCTCTGACCCTTCATGTAGACAGCCTCAGTGTTCTTTGACCAGTTCAGTTTATTGTCAATTCGTATCCCTAGGTATTTGTAATCCTCCTCCATGTCCACCCTGACCCCCTGGATGGAAACAGGGGTCACCGGTGCCTTAGCTCTCCTCAGGTCTACCACCAGCTCCTTAGTCTTTTTCACATTAAGCTGCGGATAATTCTGCTCACACCATGTGACAAAGTTTCCTACCGTAGCCCTGTACTCAACCTCATCTCCCTTGCTGATGCATCCAACTATGGCAGAGTCATCCGAAAACTTCTGAAGATGACAAGACTCTGTGCAGTAGTATACCCAACTTGGTTTACAGATTAGACAAAATCACTAAACAAAGTATTACATACACACTTGGAGGTTGACGGGCGGGGCGGGGGTGCTACCTCCCTGAAATGGTGGTGATATCTCCCTGAAATGAGTTTTTGCAGGCTGGGATGTCTGAGGTTTGCTGCAGGAAATGATCTCCCATTTTGCCAGGTTTGCCGCAGGAAATGATCTCCCATTTGTGCGGCTTCATTCAAGCAGGGAAGCTGAAGGCGCCAGTCTGCACTGAGGTTCGATTTCAGAACTATCAAGTGGCCCTCAAAGCTGCTACCACACCATTTATATCAAGCAAACAGATTCTAATCATGTGATGTCATTTTGTTAATTTGTAAATAATCTAGATAGATTTAGAAATCAGATAATTTCAGAAAGAACGCGAAGGGTAGTTTATTTTCAGCTTTATTCCATCCAGTCTGAAATATAAACTTTTTACCATATCTGTAAGAATGGGAAATTAATTGGATCTGTACAATGAAAGCCTTACTTTGTGTCATGTAAGTTGTGTCACTTTCTTTCTCCCTGTTTGCTTTATCTAGTCAAGAGTGAGGTACAAATCAAATCAAGTTTAATTATCATTCAGCCATAATAGATACGGCGAATGAGGCAGCGTTCCTCGGGGCCATGGTGCAGAGCGAACAAAATAGTGCATTCAAAAAAGTGAGTAGAGAAGCCTCTTCACGTGGGATAAGAACATTTATGTAGTCCAACACCCTCAGTGACATGGTACAATCTCCTGGCAGCGTACAGACACGTGCAGTCCAGACTGTTGTTCCACCGCTTGAACAGGGGAGGGCAGCACCAACGGGAGAGGCCAGCCCCCTGCTGAGCGCAGATGCCACGTTGCACCGCCTCCAGTGTTCCCTCACCTGGCCTGCAGCTCCACGGCTCGAGGTCTCATCCCCGCTACAATCGAGGCTACGTGGCTTCTACAATCGCAGCACCAGACAAGTGTAACAGGCCTGCGGCAACTTACACTATCACTGTGCAAAAGAGTCTTGCGACTGCAAGTGAAATAACCACGACAATCACCACGGTTATATAATACGCCACCTTCACGCACCAACTCCGATGCCTCTGTGTGGCAGGCAGCAACACAGTCGCGAGGTCAGGTCTTCCGAACCCAAACTACCTCCTCCGACATCCCGATTTATAAAGTGTGTTGTAGCTGCAGACTCAAGCTCTGTATAAATTTTGGGTTTATTATGTACATAAATAGAAGCAAGAGTTAGGCCATTCAGCTCTGTGGGCCTTCTCTGTCATTCAGAATTTGTTGATCTCTTTATATTCTATTCACAAATCTTGCATCCCTTGATTCCTTTCAAAGTTCAAAGTAAATTTTATTATCAAACTACATACATATCACCATATACAACCCTGAGATTCACTTTCCATTTGGCATACTCAGCAAATCTATAGAATAGTAACTATAACAGGATCAATGAAAGATCAACCAGAGTGCAGAAGACAACAAACTCTGCAAATACAGATATAAATAAATAGCAATAAATAACAAGAGCATGAGATAAAGAGTCCTTAAGGTGAGGTCATTGGTTGTGGGAACATTTCAATGATGGGGCAAGTGAGTGTGGTTATCCTCTTTTATTCAAGAGCCTGATGTTGAGCTTTCATTGTAATAATAATGATAATAATAAGTACTTTATTGATCCCTAGTAGGGAATTCTTTCATCACAGCAGCAACATTTAAAGACACATTTAGCAGTCTGCAGACTTAACTAATAATAAAGTACAGAATAATAATATGAACAATAATTTACCAATGTGCAATAATTTGCAATAATAATGTGTAATAATTATGTATTGAGTTGCTGCCACTTGATTGGCTGCTGAGGATATTTGCATTAATGAGTAGGTGTACCTAATAAAGAGGCCACTGGGTGTATATAGTCCAACATGAGAAACATCATTCCCTTGTGCCCGTTTCAAAGCTCCACTAATAAACAACCTGTTGAACTCAGCTGCAATACGCAAGCATATCTTTGCTCAGTTAGGAAGACCAGACACGTGCATGATATTCCAGATGCAATCTCAGCAGAAAACATAAATTTTCAAACTTGCTGTTTTTAAAAAAAATACTTCTTTTAGTGTCTCGGCCTGAAACGTCAACTGTACCTCTTCCTAGAGATGCAAACACGAGGAATTCTGCAGATGCTAGAAATTCAAGCAACACACATCAAAGTTGCTGGTGAACGCAGCAGGCCAGGCAGCATCTCTAGGAAGAGATGCAGTCTGGAGGAAGTGCGAGGAGCCAAAGGAGAAATTATTAAGAGTAAGGACTAATTCTGCTAAATGGAGCAGAGTGGTGGTAGAGGAGAACTGATTAGGTCTGGAATCCAAAAAGAAGCGGAGAACTTTGAGACCTTCCTGATGTGGGATGGAAGTACATAGGGACTGGACATCCATGGTGAAAATAAATTGGTGGGGGCCAGGGAACTTAAACTCATCGAAAAGTTTCAGAGCGTGAGGAGTGTCACAAACATAGGTAGGAAGGGATTGAACAAGGGGGGATAAAACCGTGTCAAGGTATGCAGAGATGAGTTCGGTGGGGCAGGAGCAAGCTGAGACAATAGGTCGGCCAGGACAGGCAGGTTTGTGGATCTTGGGTAGGAGGTAGAAATGGGAAGTGGGAACTATAAGGTTGGGAGCAATGGATGGGAGATCCCCTGAGCGGATAAAGTCGGTGATGGTGTGGGAGACAATGGCCTGGTGCTCCTTAGTGGGGTCACAATTGAGGGGTGAGTAAGAGGAGGTATTCGCGAGTTATCGCTGTAACTCAGCAAGGTAGAGGTCAGTAGGCCAGACTATAACAGCAACCCCCAAATCGGCGGGTTTAATAGTAAGGTTAGGATTAGTGCGGAGGGAGTGGAGAGCAGAGCGTTCAGAAGGAGTGAGGTTGGAATGGGAACAAGGTGCGGTGAAGTCGAGACAGTTGATGTCCCATTGGCAGTTAGCAATAAAGAGATGCAGGGCAGGCAGAAAACCAGAGCAGGGTGTCCATGAAGAGGAGGAGGGTTGAAGATGGGAGAAGGGGTCATTCGATGGGAGTGGAAGAGTCCTTGCCGAAGAAGTAGGCTCGGAGACGGAGACGGCGGAAGAAGAGTTCCGCATCATGGCGAACGCAGAACTCGCTGAGGTGTGGGCGAAGGGGGAGAAAGGTGAGGCCCTTACTGAGGATAGAGCGTTCTGCCTCCGACAGTTGAAGGTCGGAGGGGATGGTAAAGACCCGGCATGGATGAGAGCTGGGATCAGAGCGGGAACGGGGGAGGCTGGGGGTGTCAGTGGAGAGGGGATGGTTGGGGTGAGAGGAAGGTGGAGCCTCTGAGTACCCAGGAGCTGACGGTGGGATCTCAAGGAAACGGAGTTCCAGAGTGGTGGTGGGGAAGGGGAGACGGGAGTCACAGTAGCAGCACATAAAGACCCGGCCTGGAGTTCAAGGCTGGAGTCGCAGTTGGTGCACTTTGGACCTCAGCTCCAGCTGTAATCTACCCATGTTCCTGACCATTGGCGTTCTTGACCCGGACCACAGCTCCGCCGAATTCTCAGCCTACTCCCCAGTTCTGTCTGTACATCCTGCTTATATTTGAGACGATATCTCAAACTCCGGACAAATGAGTAAGCCAGATGTTGTAAATGGGAATTTTGCAGACCCATGAGAGGCAAGCATTTCATCCATGCCTATTTCAATAAAATCTTTAAATTGAAGGGGATCTTAGTATCACAGAAAAGGCCTTTTGGCCCATCTAATCCATGGCGAACTATTTGAACTCCCTACTCCCATCAACCTGTACTGGGACCATAGCCCTGCATACCCCTATCACCCATGTACCTATCTAAACTTCTCTTAAATGTTGAAATCGAGATCACATGCACCACCTGCACTGGCAGCTCATTCCACACACTCACAACCCTCTGAGTCAAGACGTTTCCCCTTCTGCTCCCCTTAAACTTTTCACCTTCACCCTTAAACCATCACCTCTAGTTGTAGTCCCATCCAACCTCAGTGGAAAAAGCCTGCTTACCTTTACCCTATCTATACCCCTCAGAATTTTGTATACCTCTATCAAATCTCCTCTCAGTCTTCTACGTTCTAAGGAATAAAGTCCTCACCTGTTCAATCTTTCCTTATAACTCAGGTCTTTCAGTTCTGGCAACATCCTTGTAAATTTTCTTCTGTACTCTTTCAATCTTATTTGCGAACTTTGTAGATTAAATCTCACCATATAGAAACCGGCAATGGGTAATATTTTATTTATTTAAAATTTGAAGTTAGAGGGGTTGAAGGGCAGGCACCATGGTGGTGTAGCAGTTAGCACAATGCTATCACAGTTCAGGGTGTTCCAGAGTTGGGAGTTCAATTCCAGCGCCTTCTGCAAGGAGTTTGTACATTCTCTCCGGGACCACGTGGGTTTCCTCCAGGTGCTCCGGTTTCCTCCCACATCCCAAAGACGTACCGGTCCATCGGTTAATTGGTCATTGTAAAGTGTCCTGTGATTAGGCTACTGTTAAATAGGTGAGTTGCTGGGTGGTGCAACTTGTTGGGCCGGAAGGACCCATTCCGTACTATACAGTATCGCTAAATAAAATAATACAAAATAGAAATAATTATATACATATGAAATATGTTTATTAGAATTATTAAAATACATGTCTATAAACTCTGCATCAAAATAGAAATAAAGTTTAATATTTTACATGAATACTGTAAACACTTCTGGGGAGTATTTTAAATTCTACTTTACAACTATGAATACACTACACATAAAAAGAAAATCTGAATAAACTAATTCTTTTTGTACTCAATTTTTAAAAGTTTCACAAGTTTGTTTTCACGTCTACATGGCACAGTCAAACTGAACAAAAGCTGGCCTGACTGGAGCACATTTTACAAGGTCTCAACTTATACCAGAGATAATTCTGTTCTAGCAATCCTTATCAAGAGCATGTTCAAAGCAAACTTTTTCAAGCCGTTCAAACTGCACATAAGTTTGGGCAAAATTAAAATTATCTCCAAACTCATCACTTTTCAAGAGAACCTTGGAAAGCGGGAACAATGAAACATCGGAATAATGCAGGGGAATGAAATTGTAAAATTAATCTCTTGTTTCAATTCCCCGATTTTCATAATTTTCTTGCTACAAAATAACGCGTCTCACTGATAAAATGTAGGGTCGCATTTCAAGCATATGATATCGCTGAAGAAGCGCGACTTTTTTTTTTACACTAAAGTGAATACAGATACGGTATCAGTCCACACAGTCGTAGAGCTCTCTTTAGTTCCTTGATGTCTGCAGCCATGTTTCCTCCATTCTCTCTCAAACATTGACTGAAGAGGAACTGGGGTTATTCCGGCAAACGAAATGTGCAACCAACTGTCCATCACCAATCATCAGCAACAAACCGACACCTAAAAGAAGAATCACAGTCGTTAAAACTCATAACTATCACCATGGTCTACGAACTGTACAGATAGTCTTACAATACTTTATAAGATGGAATAGGTTTAAGATCAGGCATCAGAAATTTAAAAGGGGCATCAGGGGCAGCTTCTCAGTGCAAAGGGCAGTGAGTATGTATTTGGGATGAGCTGCCTGATACAGTACAGTGCAAAAGTCTCAGGCACACAGACACAGCTGAGGCTTTTGCACGGTGCTGTACTTGTCAATGTGGAGCAGAGAGCGAGTTTGTAACTCCGTCAGGAGCAAAGGATGTTGGGAATAGTGAGCGTGGAGCGCCGTGGGACAGGTGGAAGCAGAGGAGTGCCAGGGGTGGGGGTTTGCTGTAAGTGCAGATACACCCTGCCCTGAGACAACAGGCAAGGTCATTTGATGCCAAACAATTGGTTTATTAATCATTCCAGAATGTCTCTCTGGTGCTTCCCTCTCCCTTCCCCTTTTCCCAACTCCCTTCCCACTCTCAGTTCACAATAGAGACCCATAGGTTTATCACCACTCACATATGCCATGAAATTTGTTTTTTTTTGCAGCAGTATAGTGCAATATATAAAATTACTAGAGTACTGTTTCGTGGAAGTCTGTGAAGAGTAAGAATTTCAAGTTGTATACTGTATACGTTCTCCGATATTAAACTGAACCATTGAACATTTAAAAACCATCAAGCACATGGATTGGAGAGGTTTAAAGAGCTATGATCCAAACATGAGCCGATGAGAGTAGATTGCTGTATAACATGGTCAGCAGAGACAATTTAGGCCAAAGGGCCTGACTCTATGACTAACTATGATAACGTCATTTCAGCATTGTATCTCTGTTAAGCTGCAAAAAAAAATAGTGCTCATTGTCCAGTAGAGTCTGATGTAAATATTCAGAGGTGAATTGAATAAAGAATCTACAGCATGTTTATAACATTTTTGAAGAAAATCTACTCAGACTCACCCAACGCCAACCACCATTGCCATACTAAACGAAATTCGACCATCACTGGAAATGAAATGAAACCCGAATTTAATGACTTCGCAGTGTTTCACACCTTGATATAAGATTCTTAAAACAAGCAAAATGAGGAGGAATTTCTTTAGCCAGAGGATGGTGAATCTTTGGAATTCACTGCCACAGATGGCTGTGGAGGCCAAGTCACTGGGTCTGTTTAAAGCAGAGGTTGATAAGTTCTTGATTAGAAAGGGCGTTGAGGGTTACGGGGAGAAGGTAGGAGAATGGGGTGGCACGGTAGCAGAGTGGCTAGGAAAAGTTTTACAGTAACATCAGCCTGGGTTTAATTCCCGATGCTGCCTGAAAGGAGTTTGTATGTCCCCCCGGTGACCGCGTGGGTTTCCTCCGGGTGCTCTGGTTTTCTCCCAGTCCAAAGTTGTACCGATTAGTAGATTAACTGGTCATTGTAAATTGAGCTGTGATTAGGCTGGGATTAAGTTGGGAGATTGCTGGGTGGCGCGGTTCAAAGGGCAGGAAAGGTCTACTCCATGCTGTATATCAATAAATAAACAAACAAACAAACACAGATATGAGTAAATTAATAAATGGGATTGAGAGGGATAATACATCAGCCATGATGGTTTGGCGCAGCAGACTTCTACTTCCAACAAAGTTGGGGCTTTGCTGTCAATAACAAAGATTAAATATTACGTTTTTCATTGGGTTCCCTTTTTTCTGAATTAAGGCCCATGAAGAACAGTAATGTGTAGCATTACTGAATAGAGAAATAGGTAAATAAGCATTGATCTTATAGTTCTCATCTTTTCATTCAAATCACAGAGTAGAGGACGACCATTTCCCCACCACCAGCACCCTGAAGAGCAGCCCGTAGTCCTTTCCCAAACTTCAGGCAATTATTTCCCTTTGTGCCTATCCAGTTCCTTTTTGAAAATGGTTTCTTACCACCCTGACAGCTGATGAGTTCAAAATTGTAAGTATTCTGCATGAAATGTTTTTCTGTCTATCTCCTTCTACCCGTGACCTTGAAACCCCCTTCACACGTCCCCCACCCCCATCTGCTTAACCTGACTAGTGACAGACCCGTACATCTCTATCAAATCAACTCTCAACCTTCATTGCTTTAAGGAGAATAAACCCAGCTTCTCCAGCTTCTCATGTTTTCTGACTTATTACTCGAGACCGTTGATGCAGAAGTACAGCCTTTACACCAAGCCACATGTTGCCACCTCTGTCTGGTTCTGCATAAACCCTGGCAGATATACTTCATAGGCACGTACAAAGGAACTGATGGAGAATTTCTTGGTCCCCACCTCAGTGGCCCAGGATATACTAACCAGTGAAACAAAGAACAATTAGAATAATTGACACTGAGGAAAACAATAGTATTTAAAGCCGATATAAAATGACTCTCATATTCCAATTCATGATATGATTAAATCGGAGTTCTTACCTGCTGAAGTCAGCAGGATATGGCTGAGTGCAACTGTGAAAGAGTAGTCCCAAACCCTTTCCTTAACTATAGCTGCAAACAGCAGACCGCTGATGAAATATGTCAGTTCCATTGACAGCAGGTTCACTAGGAGAGTGAAGAAAGAAACTTATTGACAAGATTCATTACAAGTACCACTGTAAAACCATTTATTGTAAACTATTAGCGAAAACTAACAAGCATAAGCAGTAAACCACTGGAAATACTACTTTATTTTAAGGTAAGTAGACCAAAACTGTGTACAGTATTCCAGGTTTAGTCTCAACAATAGGTTGTACAACTATGATAAAACCTAAACTCGCAACTGGTAGGGCGACCCTATGATCCTCTCATATTAAACTCTCTATTTTTAAACTCTAGTTGCTTTTCAATAAATGCAAAAATGCCACTTGCCTTCTTAACTACACATTGGATCCGCATACCAACTTTTGGTTCCAGAGGTGCATTACCCCAAATATTCCCTAAGCCAATCATTCTATCTATGTCAGAATGCAGAATCACTGCGTCCTCCTCACAACACATTCTTCCACCCACGTATGTATCATCTGCAAACCTGGAAACCTTATATTTCATTCCTTCCTCTAATTCATTAATGTCAATAGTATATAACTGAGAGCCGATCTCTCCACTCTAGTTACATCCAAACCCAACCTGATAAGGACCCATGCATTTCAGCATTTTACAACTTGCAGGGATTCAGGTTGCTCATCTAGTGAGCCCAAAATAAGTAATAAATCTACTCCACAGCACTTTGATCATATTATAATTTTGAAACTCTTCAATCAGTTGTGTAATTTTTCTTACATAGGTACTTTGAGCTGGATGTTGAAGCTGGAGTTTTAAAGTCAAATGGAATCAACCCATCGAATGAATCAAGACTGCAATGCACAAAGAGTTTCAGGAACATATGAATATAGGACGTGGAAGCAAACGTAGACCATTCAGCCCATCACCCCTGTTCAATCATTCAATAATTTCATGGCTGGTCTTTTACCTCAGCACCATCGTTCTGAACAAACCCAATTCCCATAATAAATAAAAACAGATCTAGTCTTGAACGTGTTCAGCGACTGGGTTTCTGCAATGATTAAATAACTTTGGGGAGAAGAAATTTCTTGTCACCTTTTCTCAGATTGATCCCCTACTTTGAGACAGTCAGGAACCCCAACAAGTCCACATCTACCTCGTTAAGCCCCTTAAGAGCTAATGAAAGAGAAACATTACAAATTGTAGGAGCCCTCTATTCTGTGCTGGGCATTTATTATGTGTATATGGTAACTCGTCACATTAGTGGGGATGTGGCAAAAGCAAAGGGAATATGTTACTTATAGATGCTTATTTTTGGGACCATGAAGGTCATATCTTTGCTGATTGCTGAGATAACACTCAATAATGCTAATTGCTAATTAAGGAACAGAATGAGGAATTCGAATCTTTGGAGCAGTGGCGTGTCACACAAGTATAACAACGCTGTGGAGTCGCAGGCTGATAGCAATTGTTTTGTTTTGATTTTGGATCCGTTTTGCCACTACACAAACCTTCCCACAGCTTGCTTTCCAAAGAATGAATTCTTTTTAAATTTAAATATGGGCATAAGGGAATGTCGACAGGATAAGATTGTTGGTCCACTGAGTCTATCGGACAGCATTTTTAATACACTAAGAACATTCTCATTTCCAATCCCCAGCCATTAATGGTGAAATTACTAAATTTACTAGCCGTTCTTTCTAGTATTTCTTTCAGGAATTTTTGTGTACTAAAAAGCCATTTGCACAATTACTAAATCATTATGTTCACGAGTATTTTGGCATACTAATTAACTGAATAAGCAGCTTTCAATGCCCCAGATAATGAAAGCCAATATTCAATATGGTTTTTGTCTCGCTATGCTGCCATCTTCCAAGGCTCTTTGGTCTTGCAGACCAAGATCCATCCCTTCCTCGATACTTCCAATGATCGGACTATCCATGGTGTATGTCCCAGCCTCCTTAATACTCCCAAAACACATCACATTATGTTTATCAGTGCTAATATTATCAGCCATTTCTCAAACATGCACACAAAATGTTGGAGGAACTCAGCAGGTCAGGCAGCATCTAAGGAAATGAAAGAAGAACATAGAACACAGAAATCTGCAGCACATTACAGGCCCTTCGGCTCACAATGTTGTGCCAATCGTGTAACCTACTCTACAGACTGCCTAGAATTTCCCTACCATGTAGCCCTCTATTTGTCTAGGCTCTACGTACCTATCTAAGAGTATCTTAAAAGACACTATTATATCCGCTTCCACCACCACCACCAGCAGTGCAGTCCACGCACCCACCAGTCTGTGTGAAAAACTTACCCCTGATGTCCCCTCGGTACCCATTTCCAAGCACCTTAAAACTATGCCCCCTTGTGTTAGCCATTCCATCCCTGGGAAAAAGCCTCCGGCTATCCACACGATCAATGCCCCTCATTATCTTATAGACCTCTATCAGGTCACCTCTCATCCTCCATCGCTCCAAGCAGAAAAGGCCAAGTACTCTCAACCTATTCTCATAAGATACGCTCTCCAATCCAGGTAACATCCTTGTAAATCTCTTATGCACTCTCTCTATAGTATCCACGTCCTTCCTGTAGTGAGGTGACCAGAACTGAACACAGTACTCCAATTGGGGTCTGACCAAGGTCCTATATAGCTGTAACATTACCTCTCGGCTCTTGAACTCAATCCTATGGTTGATGAATACCAATACACCATACGCCTTCTTAACAACACTGTCAACCCGCGCAGCAGCTTTGAGTGTCCTATCAACACAGACCCCAAGATCTCTCAGATCCTCCACACTGCCAAGAGTCTTACCATTTATATTATATTCTGTCTTCAAATTGGACCTAACAAAATGAACCACTTCACATTTATCTGGGTTGAACTCCATCTACCACTTCTCAGCCCAGTTCTGCATCCCATCAATGTCCCACTGTAACCTCTGACAACCCTCCAGACTACCTACAGCACCCCCAACCTTTGTGTCATCAGCAAACTTACTAACCCACCTTTCTACTTCTTCATCCAGGTCATTTGTAAAAGTCACAAAGAGGAGGGGTCCCAGAACAGATCCCTGCAGAACACCACTGGTCACCGACCTCCATACAGAATATGAACCATCTACGACCACCCTTTGTCTTCTGCTGGCAAGCCAATTCTGGATCACAAAGCAGGGTCTCCTTGGATCCCATGCCTCCTTACTTCCTGAAGGAGCCTTTCATGGGGAACCTTTTCAAATGCCTTACTGAAATCCATATACACTACTTCCACTACTCTACCTTCAAAGTGTTTCATTACATCCTCAAAGAATTCAATCAGGCTCATGAGGCACGACCTTCCCTTGACAAAGCCATGCAGGCTATCCCTAATCAGATTATTTCTCTCCAAATGCTCATAAATCACACCTTTCAGGACCTTCTCCAACAACTTGCACACCACTGAAGTTAGACTCACTTGTCTACAATCTCCTAGGTTATCTCTGCTCCTTTTCTTGAACAAGGGAACAACATTTGCAACCCTCCAATCCTCCGGTACTTCTCCGGTCCCTATTGATGACACAAAGATCATCACAAGAGGCTCAGCAATCTCCTCCCTCGCTTCTCACAGTAGCCTAGAGTATACCTCATCCGGTCCCAGTGACTTTTCTAACTTCATACTTTTCAAAAGCTCCAGCACATCCTCTTTCTTAATATCTATATATTCCCAAGTGTTTCAGTCCGCTGTAAGTCATTCCTGCAATTGCCAAGGTCTTTTTCCCTGGTGAATAGGGAAATGCACAGTGCCCCAGCCTTAACTCAGTCCACGCAGTCTCCTCTCTTCTGTATCCGCTACCTACCCGAGTACCTGCAACACTCTTTTGTATTTGATATAAATGCCTCCCTTTCCCCTCCCTGTCCCATCTTTCTTGCCACATTTGGTTGATCTTTTTCCCAGATTACACACTTAAGCTCTGCTTTACTGATACAAATGTGCATTTCTATATTTTCTTTCTTTAACGCCCTCTTTGACAACTCATCCACCCTCTCATTTCCCTTCACCCCTACATATGCTGGAACCCAGAGAAATTTTACCTGACCTCCCTGATTTGCAATTCTTGTGACTGACTGAAGGACTTCATAAAGTACACCTTGCTGACTGTTTGAGTGAAAAGACCTTAAACTTGCTAGAACTGAGGATGAATCTGAGCATATCAACACTTTAACTTGTCTAGCTTTCTCCACCCATCGCAACGCAACCAACACTACCAGCTTCTCTACTTTTACAGTTTCAAGATAACAAAAAAGGAAAAGGGCCCGAAGCAAAAGTTTGGGCACCCTGCATGGTCAGTACTTAGCAACACCCCCTTTGGCAAGTATCACAGTTTGTAAACACTTTCTGTAGCCAGCTGAGAGACCTTCAATTCTTGTTTGGGGGATTTTTACCCATGCTTCCTTGCAAAAGGCTTCTAGTTCTGTGAGATTCTCGGGCCATCTTGCACGCACTGCTCTTTTCAGGTCTATCCACAGATTTTCGATGATGTTTAAGTCGGGGGACTTTCAGGGACATGGCAAAACCTTCAGCTTGCGCCTCTTGTGGTAGTCAATTGTGGATTTTGAGGTGTGTTTAGGATCATTATCCTGTTGTAGAAGCCATCCTCTTTTCATCTTTAGCTTTCTTACAGATGGTGTGATGTTTGCTTCCAGAATTTGCTGGTATTTAATTGAATTCATTCTTCCCTCTACCAGTGAAATGTTCCCCGTGCCACAGGCTGCAACAGAAGTCCAAAGTATGATTGATCCACCCCTGGGCTTAGCAGTTGGAGAGGTGTTCTTTTCACGAAATTCTGCACCCTTTTTTCTCCAAACATACCTTTTCTCATTGCGGCCAATAAGTTCTATTTTAACTTCATCAGGGTTTGTTTCCAAAATGCATCAGGCTTGCTTAGATATTCCTTTGCAAACTTCTGACCCTGAATTTTGTGGTGAGGACGCAGGAAAGATTTTCTTCTGATGACTCTTCCATGAAGGTCATATTTGTGCAGTGTCGCTGCACAGTAGGTCAGTGCACCACCACTCCAGAGTCTGCTAAATCTTCTTGAAGGTCTTTTGCAGTCAAACAGGGGTTTTGATTTGCCTTTCTAGCAATCCTACGAGCAGTTTTCTCGGAAAGTTTTTTTGGCCTTCCCGTCTTCAACTTGACCTCCACCGTTCCTGTTAACTGCCATTTCTTAATTACATTATGAACTGAGGAAATAGCTACCTGAAAACGCTTTGCTATTTTCTCATAGCCTTCTCCTGCTTTGTGGGCATCATTTATTTTAATTTTCAGAGTGCTAGGCAGCTGCTCAGAGGAGCCCATGGCTGCTGATTGTTGGGCCAAGGTTTGAGGAGTCAGGGTATTTATAAAGCTTTGAAATTTGTAATTAAAATTAAGTAAATAAGTACATAGGGATTGGATAATTATGTCTGCGGGCAGGAGCAAGCATGAACAAATTAGGATATAAACACCTACAATGGTTGATACATAGGCTTATATACAACATTTTGGACCAGTGGAAATGGTCCAGAAGGGTTATATGGAAACTATTATTACCATTTTTCTTAAGAACTAATTCTATTACTTAGCCTAATAGCTTAGATTTACCACAGTACATAATTATCTATTTAAATGTTTATTTTCCTTTTATATCATCTCAATGTGTACTTAAGAATGTATAAATAATTGTAGTTTTATACATATAAAAAAATGGAAAAGGTTATATGTGTGAAAAAAGTACATTATATTTGTGAATTCCTTATCCAAATAAAAATAAAATTAAAAAAAAAGAAATTTGCATCACCTGGCCTTTCCTAATGACGACTTGTTAGCCATAGCCCTAACAAGCTAATTAAGGTCTGAGACCTTGGTAAAAGTTATCGGAGAGCTCAAATCTCTTGGAGTGCCCAAACTTTTGCATGGTGCTCCTTTCCTGTTTTTCACTCTAAAATTGTACAAAACAAAAATAATACACTAATCTTGCTTAAAATGTTGAAAAGAATGTTTCATCATTAATTTTATGACTTTTGGAGATCAGTTCATCTTCTACTCACTTAACTATTCACAGTAACAGAAATTTTGACCAGGGGTGCCCAAACTTTTGCATGCCACTGTAACTGTGACAATATGTCTTACCCAAATGCTCCAAAGCAGACACTTGCAAACAGGTAGTAGACTGTGTAGGACACCAGTGAGCAGAGCAGCAAGTTCAGCAGGATAGTCTAGGAAAATGCAAACCAACATGGATTAGTTTTTTGCTAAGTTGTTTTTTCATTTACTACTTATTGAGATACAGTGTGGATAGGCCCTTCTGGCCCTTTGAACCACGCCGCCCAGCAATCTCCAGATTTAATCCTAGCCTATTCATCGGACAACTTACAATAAGCAATTAACCTACTAATAGATACGCCTTTGAACTGTGGGAGGAAACCGGAGCACCTGGAAGAAACCCACGCAGTCATGGGCAGTATGTAAAAACTCTGACAGACAGCAGTGGGAATTCATTAGAAGCTTCGAGGAGATTTTGGTATATCACCAAAGACTCTCGCAAATTTCCACCGCCGGGCAGCGGAGAACATTCTGACTGGCTGCATCACCGTCTGGTGTTGTGGGGCTCCAACGTGCAGGATCAACGGAGGCTGCAGAGCATGGTGGGCAACCCTCGCTTCCATCAAAATCAAGTGCACAGCTAATGGCAGGACCCTTAAGAGAAATGGTTTACGGAGTGTTCCTGGGGTCCACGGAACTGAACATTTGCCGGACACTTTGATAGGGGAGTAAAGAAGGCTTACCGGTCGAGGCACAATACCCAAACTGCTGGAGAAACTCAGCAGGCCAGGCAGCATCTACGGAAACGAATAAACTGTTGAAGTTTTGGGCCGAGACCCTTCTTCAGGACTAAAGGCTGATTTATACTCATGTGTCAAATCGACACCATAGGTACGGCATAGCCGCGAACCCTATGCAGTGCCTACGCGGATCCCTACGCCCTAGCCTGACGTGCACCTCTCTCAAAATGTACCTACGTGTCGCGGCAATGCAGAATGCAAACCGCAACAACTGTGATTGGTCTGCTTGGTAGCATCACATTTCCTCCTACGCTGCAATAGCTTCCCAGTGGGCGACTGAAACGCAGGGAAGGAACTCTGGCTGCAATGCTTTCCATAAAGCTTTACAGACCTCCAAAATTATGGAGGACACATTTCACTTTTATGAAAAAGGACTCTCCCTTTAAACTTGTTTACCCCGAGAAAGACTACCATGACCATGAAGCTCAGGATTGTATATGGTGACATATACTGAACATACTTATATATGTGTGTGTGTATTTCTCTCTCTCTCTCTCTCATGTGCATGTGTGCGCGTGTATGGATTTGTCTCCATGGTCACCCTAGATGGACAATTATATGAAATATTTTGTGACGCACTTGCCATTTCTCTCCAGAAAACATGCAATTCCCATAGTTGTGGAGTAACACCAACAGGACTATGAAGGTCCCAATTTTGAACATATTTTGATCGTCTCCTGCTAGGATTCCTCATGTGTTTATTACTGGAACAAGATACTGACAATTTTTTACTTTTGTGATTTCTAGGGAAAGCTAACACTCTTACATTCTCCCAAAATACCACGAACACATAGCCGAGATTTGTTGTTATAAGGACTAAAACTCCTCAACATCTCGTTTCCAAAAATTTATCAATTTTGTGTAATTATTCAATACTCACAACTAATGCAAGAATGGTGACACAGTAGCATAGTGGTTAGCACATCGATTTACAGTACAGGCGACCCGGGTTCAATTCCCGCTGCTGCCTGTAAGGAGTTTGTATGTTCTCCCCGTGACTGCGTGGGTTTTCTCTGGGTGCTCTGGTCTCCTCCCGCAATCCAAAGACATACTGGTTGACAGGTTAATTGCTCATTGTAAACTGTCCTGTGATTAGGATGGGATTAAGTCGGGGGTTGTTGGCCAGTGCAGCTCTAAAGGCTGGATGGGCCTATTCCATGCTATTTTATGAAATAATTAATTAGATTAGTTGGTGCACCAAGGCGGCGTGCAGTGTAACCATGGGCAATTGTTTTGGACATTTCAGATTAGATTTGATTCAACTTTATTGTCATTGTGCCGAGTACAGATACAAAGCCAATGAAATGCATTTAGCATCTGACCAGAAATGCAAACAATAATGTTATTTACAAAATTAACTGCAAATAAGAAAAGTGCTACAGCACACAAATATAAAAGCACTGAGACAGTACAATACGGATGCAATACTGCTTAGCGCTGTGATGTAATAACATTTTAACCAATGTTTTATTTCAAATAACATGTGCCTGTTGAAAACGTAAGGGGAAACGCATTCTGTTTTCCACATTCATGGAACACGTCCAGTTTAGGAGTAAGCGCTGGACTAAAAATACTGTGTAGTGAACCAGTGCCTTATGACTGCAGGAATTTTGAAAACCGGGTCTTTTTTTCCCTCTCCATGTATTTGCACAGTATTCTGCCTTTTTCACTTTATTGTAATGCTGTTTAGAGATATGCACCCATTGGGGAGCAGAGGGAAGCGTGAATGCCTGCTTCTGCTCCCAACAGATGATGTGAGAGTCTGGGCTCTAACAGCCACCTTCATCAAATGAGAAGCCAGCAATCTGCTCACTCCCAAAACCATACCTTTGTTCCAAGGACACTGTCTCTGAAGGCCATTTAAAGAGCTAAAGGATTCTGAATTGCGCTGAGACTTATTCCTTCTCATTCTTTTGGCTTCACGATCCTCGGCCGAAGGAGAGAAACAGTGCTGCCCATAGGACGAGTTGACAGCAGAGGAGTTAATTCTGGATATCACCAACCCCAACAACCGCAGATCCCAAACTGTGTACCTTGCCAGTAGAATTTAACGAAGGACAAAATACTGCAGAAAACCTGAAGTAAAGAACAAAAATGCTGTCATCTTCAGAAAGTAATTGGTTTACAATTGTCATAAGAGACAGTGTTGGAGATTAAGAATGAAGGCCTTTCCTCATTTATTTTTAAAATAATAACAATTGTGGAACTTGTTGCTACAGGCGGTCATGACCAGGATAATGTTCAGTAAATGTCAATGTAGTACCTACAGGGGAATGGGGTAGATGGCTCTTTTGAAGTGCAGGTACGGTTTGAGTCTATCCCATTTAAAATGACAAACGGGAAAAAGGAGAGCAAGAAGGGAGGTCATTCGGCCCTTAGAGAATACTCTGCCATCCAAAATGAACATTCTTTACCTCAGCACCAATTTTCCATTGATGCCTTTTGTGTCTAGAAATCTAGCTACCCTCTTAGCCTCTGCATCCTTCCATATTAAGATTCAATAGTTATATTTCTCCTAAAACATCTTTTCCCACATTCTGAGACTGTTATTTATTGATTGATTGATTGTTTCTGATACTGCATGGAATAGGCCATCACAGAAACGCTGAACAACCGTACCATCGACTGTAAACGATGGAGAGAGGAGGTCATCAATGGCGTATGCTCCACTGGGAGCTAAAGGCCCCAGAAGATGAAAACTATATTAAAGGTAAATATGACGTTGTTTCAATATTGTAATCCCCTGTCAACATTGCTGCCCCTTCTCCCCACAAAAAGCCGCCGCCTGTTTTTGTCACAGACAAGAGAAAATCTGCTGACGCTGGAAATCCAAACAACACACACAAACTGCTGGAGGAACTCAGCAGACCAGGCAGCATCTGTGAAAAGGAGTACAGTTGACGCTTCAGGCTGAGACCCTTTGAGCTGAGAATCCGCCCAAAACATCGACTGTACTCTTTTCCTTAGATGCTGCCTGGCTTGCTGAGTTCCTCCAGCGTTTTGTGTGTACTGCCTGTTTTTCTCTCTCCGTCATCCAATCAAGCACTGATCCTTTTTTCAGATACTCTTTTTGAAGTAATTCAAAATTCAACAATCTAAATTAATATATTAATTTTGCATAATTCGATATTTACATGTTAGTATCTTAGCATCTTCCTGACAAAACAAGTTTGATAGTACAAGCTTCTAAGGGAAATTTCTAATCACTCACCTCTCTCTGTTTTCACCATCAATGTCTGAATGTAAATAACAGTTGCTTCGTCATTATGATGTACCTGACGGAGAGAATGCAAGATCCGGAATTAGAATGCTCTATTATGATGTCACAATCGTATCCAATGGGCGGATAGAATGGTTTTGGAATAAGTATTTTTAAACATATTGTTATTTCATTTATTACTATGCACTTCCGAAAGCTGTCATACTTTACTGCCTTCATTTGCCTTATACATTGCTACTATCTTTTTCCCCAACTCACCTGAACCTGAATTAACAGCACCTGCCTGTTACACGGTTGGCGTTTAGGACAGCAATGAAGGTCCTCCATCTCTGAATACGAAGGATTCTTCCTTGCTGCTTTCTTAACAATTGTTTTTTTTTGACCAGTCATGATTGTTAGCCCCCCGAACCTGGAGGACCAGTGGACTGCTCTTAGTCTGGCCTCTACCCTTTGACCTGTTTGGTGTTGCACACCTGGACACAAAAGGGACTTCCAGGCGTGCAGAAGTTTAAAATAACGTCTTTATTTTCCTTTCTGGAAACACCGGAACACAGCGCATTGGCTTTCCACGCATGCTGCTGGGCCATCTCCATCTACTCCATCACGTGCGCACTCCCATGCCCCCAGGACCCCTCAGCTGCCCCAAGTACCTGTTAAGCTTTGCTCCTTGTAACCATCAACCAACCCACAAAAATATTACCGTTGCTAGTGCAACTGAACATTAATCAAATTGTGAATGAATCAAATAACAAACCAAAGCAATAAAAATAATATGAACATAATATAAGAAAATTAGGGGGGTATCCAGTGTCCATTAATATGCTCCACATTACTATGGGTCCCACACTCTCCCCTTCAAAATAAATGTCGTCCCGACATTATAGATTTCTCAGGGTACTCATGTCTTCAACTGGTGAGTTATAGTGGTAGGTTATAAAGGAGTCAGTCTTTCGGGATACTCTCTGTACAGCAACAGTCTTTGACATGACAAACATCTCCCTCTTTATGTCACGTGTCAGCAACAGGCATCACTGGGCAGATGATATCTTCAGTGCTACTCTGCTACTTGTGTGGGCTGTGTACCTCGGACTGAAGGTTTTGACCCTATATCTACCCCATAACCCTTTACACAGACCCACATGTCCTACTGTATGTCTCACCCATGTTCCAGTGTCCTTCTATATATCAGCGGTCTGTGTTCGACTGATGGTTGCCCCAATGTGTTGTATGTGAGAGTCTTGGCTGGGTTTCTTTGTCGGAAAGGATACTTTCTTATGGGAGTTGACCGCTGCTCAAGACCCCTCTCGTCTGCTTCATCAGATGACGACGCCTGCTCAGAGCTCATCTCGTCTGCTTCATCACATAACACCTCTCGCTCAGCCCCCACAGTTTCTCCATTCTCCATCTCTGGTTCCATCCTACCTTCCTCACCCTCATCTGGACACTCACCTTCCTCACCGCCTTGCTCCAGATCTCTGTCAGCTGCTTGTGGTTGGAACTCCTCTGCTTCCACTCTCAGCTGGCTTCTGAACGGCTCGAATGACTCTGCTGGTCGTGTGGTGATGAATCTCCAGTTACACTCATCCTCTGAACCATTGTGCCCATCTCTCTCCTTCTGCCTTTCCCTCTTCTCATCTGTGTTTGGCTTTTTCTTTCGCGTCTTCTTTTTCCCCTGCTCATCTTCTTCCAGGGGCAGAAAGTCACAGGGCAGTAGCAGATTCCTGTGTCGGACTCTAGTCTTTCCTGGGTCTCTCTCAGGTCGTACAACATAGACAGGACTGTCCTTGTGCTTCCTCTCGGTTACGATGTGGACTCGCTCCTCCCAATAAGACCTGAGCTTCCCGGGTCCTCCTCTGTCCCTGAAGCTCCACACTAATACTCTACACCCTGGCTGTAGTTCCACTCCATCAGTCTTCCGGTCATACTGCTTCTTTTCTCTCCCTCTGAGCTGTCTTTGATGCCAGCCCGTATGCCTCTTGCATCTGTCTTCTCCACTTACTGGCATATTCGCTGTGAGGAGTGCTCTGGTCACCCCTCGGCACGATGTGGATCAGCTCATTTGCCTTTTTGCAGTCAATGGAAAAAGCGTCTCTTACCACAGCAGGTGTAACTTCTGGATGCTGCTCCACTCCATTCATCACCAGCTGCTTGATGACATTGTAGCCGATGATCGGTGGCTCTGCTACTCCGGGCTCATTGCAGACAAGCACCAGCACAAGCAGCTCTGGCGTTGGGCCCCTACGTGACCCCAACTTGAACTTCAGCTCAACCCATCCTGCAAAGGGTACAGGTGTTTGGTTTGCTGCTTTGCCCACAAGTTTCTCGTTCTCACCCAGGAGCTCACCCGTGTTCCGTACCCCGATGTGTGGAAAACCCGACCCTCTCCACTTTTCATTGATAATAGTGACCTGTGAGCTGGTATCCCATAGTGCTTGTGTTGCTACTCCCTCACAGAAACAATCCACCGTGCACTTCTCCCCGATGAGAGCTGTCAGCTCGGCTTGGTGAAGTAAAGAGAGATGACTGGCATAGTTAGCACCCACCGTCTGTTCAGCCTTCCCAATTTTCTCTAACTCCACCTCCAGCTGCCTGACTCTCTCGCAAAGAAACTCATGCACCTTGTCTTCTGGTCCAGCTTGGCTTGGAGCTGATGATTCTGCGATTGTGACAGGCTGGATTGTCACATTGCCATCAGATTTCCCTGCCAGCCTTCTTCGTCCTCTGCAGCCCCTTGCGAGATGCCCTGTCTGCCACACTTGAAACAGTGTTCACACTGGTCACCTGTTCCCCGCTCCTGACATGCTTTACATCCTCTCCTAACATTCATTCTTACCTGGCGGGTGGGTCCTAGAGAGTTAGATATGCTTTTCCTTATTTCAGCCATTTCTTCTCTCAGCAGCCTGACTGCTTCATAAAGCTCTGTGTCTCTTCAATGAGCTACAGCAGGTGCTTTACGGCTCTCAGGCTTCACAACTTCGTCTGACTGCTCTAGATCCCCCACCCTGGCTTCGGCTGCACCCTGACTCTGCTGACTGCTCTGCATTTCTGTCTGTAATTCACTTACTTTTGGGACTCTGCTGCTTGTGTTCTTTCTTTGCTTGGACTGTCTTTCTGATTCAACACTGGCTGCTTCATTCATCCTGTCGATGAGTATTTCATCGGTCACGCTCTGATCGTCGAGATAAGGCTTAAGCTGAAACCTGATATGGTCACTTGACAGCTAGTACTAACTGACCTCAAGAATCTCTTTTGGATGAGCTCAGGACTGTACGGTTCGTCTACCCTACTTCTCTTGAAGCAAGTAACAGCCTCTCTTTTAACTCAATTGCTCTAGGAGGAAATTTTGGGGAGACTCACGACTGTCTTGTGTTATGTTTACCAGTCTGTGGTATAAATCTGTAGAACTGTCCTCGTTGAAATGTCCCTTTCACATTGTCTTCAGTCGAGGAAGGGTAAGGTCACTTTTTATCTCGAGCATATCACGAATACTCAAACCTGGATTGATTGACTTGATCACCGCTTCCATCACCTCAGCCTCACTGTGTCCCCTACTCAGGCCTCTGTCAATCTGATGCATCAGGTTTGTGTATGACAGTGTGTCCTTCTGTCCCCTTTCCCCGATCTGACCCCAGATCTTGAATTCTCTCCTTATTGTCACTTCCGGGAGCCGGTTCGCAGCCGTAGACAGCACATTCTGTGGATCTGAAGCTTGACTTGAAGATGCCCTGTTCACTCTTTCATTCAGCCTCCTAACTCCATCCTGCAGAGCCTGACTGAGCTCGAAGTATTTTTCTGCCAAGCTCCTTCCTTCAGCTGTTCCCTGGCTGGTTTGTGCTGTGTTGTCTGTTTTTTCCCCATTACCAGTGTTTCCAGTATTTCCTCTCATTTGCTGAACTGATTCCATCATTGTCCTTAGATAACACTTCACAACATCCTCCTCTTCATCATTAATTGCATTGTCCATAGATTCAGTAATTAGTCTAATTAATGTTCGCCTTGTGGTAACATGTTCACATGGGATCTTAGCTTCCACGCCCACCTCTTTGAGCTGATCCAGTTGCAAAAGCCATAGTCTCTGAGACAAGGTCTCTGCCAACTCCTCCAGATCCATTATGTGTGAAGCAGCCGCGCCCCCGAAGCTGCGCGTTCCCGCTGTCCATCAAACGCGATCCTGTTGTTGCCACACTGAGCGACGTTAATTTTCACGGGTTTCGGCGCCAAATATTTGTTGCACATTTGGACACAAAAGGGACTTCCAGGCGTGCAGAAGGTTAAAAATATCGTCTTTATTTTCCTTTCTGGAAATACAGGAACACAAGCGCAATGGCTGACCGTGCATGCTGCGGGGCCGTCCCCGTCTACTGCATTACGTGCGCGCTCCCGTGCCCCCCCCCCCCAGACCCCTCAGCTGCCCCAAGTGCCTGGATAAGCTTTGCCCCTTGTAACCATCAACCAACCAATAAAATATCACCATTGCTAGTACAACTGAACATTAATCAAATTGTGAATGAACAAAATAACAAACCAAAGCAATAGAAATAATATGAACATTGTACAAGAAAATAGGGGGGTTATCCAGTGTCCATTAATCTGCTCCACATTACTATGGGTCCCACAGTCTACAACTTTCAGGATAAAAGCATTTCCTCACTGGTGTAATCTCACGTGAAAAATTACCAATATTGAATATACATGTGAAAATAAAACTAGCTTTTTCGGCACGTTCTCAGATAGTGTCACAGAGTCTGAGCAAAGTACAGCACAGAAACAGGCCCTTCAGCCCATCAAGTCCATGCCAAACTATTTCAGCTGCCTTCTCCCATCGATCAGAGAAGATTCACGAGAATGATTCCAGGAATGAAAGGGTTACCGTATGAGGAACGTCTGGCAGCTCTTGGGCTGTATTCCCTGGAGTTCAGGAGAATGAGGGGGGGGGGGATCTCACTGAAACATTCCAAATGTTAAAAGGCCTGAACAGATTAGATTTGGCAAAGTTATTTCCCATGGTAGGGGAGTCTAGGAAAAGAGAGCAGGACTTCAAGATTGAAGGAACAGAGATGAGTCGAAATTACTTTAGTCAAAGGGTGTTATGTCTGTGGAATTCGTTGCCACGAGTGGCTGCGGAGACCATGTCATCAGGTGCATTTAAGGCCCTTGTTGAGGACAGAACGTTCTCCCTCAGAGAGGGGAAGCTGAGAGGGGATGGTGAAGACATGGCAAGGGTTGGGGCTGGGGTCAGAGGAGGATAAAGAGTGGGAGGTCTCAGGAGGGGGGGGATTGGGATGTTCAGGGAGAGGTGGGTTAGGGGAGGATGAGGGATCAGAGGAATGGAGGGGATGAGGGGTAGAGGGTAGGTTGGGAGTCGCGGGGAGGATCGAGTATAGTGGAGGACTAAGGCGATCAGTAGGACCCAGGGGCAGTAAGAGTGGTCCTGGTCTGGAGAGAGTCAGGACCTCGGTCCGAGCCAGATCTGGAGCTGAGGGTGGCAGAGCCTGTGGCCTGCAGGGTGCCAGAATTCAGGTCCGAGTCGGAAGCCAGTGAGTCCATGGCCTACCGGGGGGCTGGTGCCCACGTCTGGGAGCCTGTGGTTCCAGTCGGGGTCAGAGTCAGAGGCAGATGGGTCTTCAGCCTGCCGAAGGCCCGAGAAGTTGAGGTCCATGGGGATAGGGTCCGGGCTGGAGGCAGTCGTTGTTGTGGGCTCCAGGCGGGCGAGCTTGTGGTCCTTCTTGGACGCGAGAAAGGAGAAGAAACGTCGGTTGGAGGCGTGAATCCGGCGGAGAATGAAGTGTAGGAGAGGTCCATGGCAGACGGTGGAGAGCGAGGCCCGGAGTAGTGGCAGAGAGAGGGACAGGGCCCGTAGGTATCTCCGCATGGCAGTGAGCATGGCACAGAAGATCCGGCGGGAGCAGTGGAGGAAGCAACGGTCATTGAAACGGAGGAACCTGGGACCTTCGCTGGGCCCTCGCTGGGAGGCCTGGAGCCAGAGCTGGAATCCCTGTGGTACAAGATGGCGGCGGAGACACGTTCCCAGGAAGGAGACGTGGCTGTGGTAGTGGGTCTGAGTCAGGATCTGGTCGAAGAATCGGAGAGAGGCGGAGATCACAGAGGGGGAACAGTGAGAGAGGGTCTCACTGAACTGTCGAAGGGAAGTCCGTTCAGAGAAGCCTATTGGTTTTGCTTCACGTACCCTCACAACTGCAGAGAGGGGATAATCACAGCTAGAGAAAGCAGGTCTGGCCATTGTTTTTGCACTCAAACGCTTTCATCAGTACCTTTATGGACGCGCATTTACAAGTTATACGGACCACAAACCACTGATGAGCCTGTTCAGTGAGACGAGAGGCATCCCACCGCAGGTCTCAGCCAGGATACAGTGTTGGGCTCTTACCCTATCAGCCTCCCAGTACACTATAGTGTACAGAGCAGGTGGGAATAAAGCAAATGCTGATGCACTGAGTCGACTACCTTTACCTGAGACACCTGTTACTACACATGTGCCTCCAGAGACTGTGTTTACATTGGAGAAGTTATCAGAGACACCCGTAAAGGCGACCCAGATCAAGCAGCGGACAGGGAGGGACCCAGTCCTGTTCCAAGTCAAGACTTTTCTTTTACAAGGTTGGCCCAGAGTCGTGGAAGGAGAGGAACTGAGGCCTTATGCCAAACGCAAGACAGAACTCAGTCTGCAGGATGGCTGCATTTTCTGGGGGGTCGAGGGTCATCCTGCCTCCCCTGGCCGTTCACAGGTTGTGGAGAAAATTCATGAGGCTCACCCAGGACTGTCTCGAATGAAAAGCCTTGCGAGATCCTATGTTTGGTGGCCAGGAATGGATCAGGATCTGGAGAACAAGGTAAAATCATGCACGCAGTGTCAGACTAATCAGAATATGCCCCCACCAGCTCCTCTGCACCCATGGGAGTGGCCAGACCACCCCTGGTCGAGGCTACATTTGGACTTTGCTGGCCCTTTTATGGGGTAGATGTTTCTTGTCATGGTAGATGCGCATTCTAAACGGATCGAAGCTCACATCATGAGCAACATCACAGCCCCCTCAACCATAGACAAACCCAGGCAAGTGTTTGCAGTCCACGGGCTACCTGACACTCTGGTCACTGACAATGGCCCGACGTTCACTAGTGAACTGTTCAGTGAGTTCATGCAGCAGAATGGCACTCGTCACATTCGGACGGCCCCTTTCCACCCAGCCTCAAATGGTTTGGCTGAGCGGGCTGTTCAGACAGTGAAGGCAGGTCTGAAGTGGATGATAGGGGACTCCCTTAGCATGTGGCTTTCACGTTTCCTGTTTAAATACCGCCTCACGCCACAGTCTACGACTGCCCGCACTCCAGCAGAGATGCTGATGAGGCGTAGGCCCAAGTCAAGATTGGACCTGCTGCGCCTGGACATGAAGGCGAAAGTGAAGAGAAAGCAGGAAAAGCAGAAGGAGGGACATGATCAACATGTGCGAGAGGGGCAGTTAAAACCGGATGACAATGTCTATGTGAGAAACAATCAGCAATGGCTGCCTGGGGTTATTCTTAAGCAGAGTGGTCCCGTCTCCTGTGTTGTTAAGCTGACTGATGGGCGTGTTTTCCGCAGACATCAGGACCATGCGTGTCTGCGTCATGATACCGGCTCAGAGGCAGACAATTCCACAGAGTTTCCATTTGTGAGTCAGACTACGGTGGAAGCATGTCCACCAGTGACTTTGCCAGAGGACGAGATGCTGGCAGAGGGGTCGGAGTCCCCTGAAGAGGACGGACATCCTCACGCAGACACACAGACCCCTCTCATGCCCCCCACACCAGATTCACCCAAAACATCCCCACCAGCGGTGCCTGCTGGGTCACCGGGGCAGTGCGCAGATCACAGCGCACGCGTAAACCTCCTGACAGACTGAATCTTTGATTGGACAGTTTATTTTGTGTTGTTAGATTGAATGTTGAATCTGTCACATTTCCCAGATGTTTTGTATTGGTAAACTGTTGCTAAGGTACTAGTATAAGTTTACAGGGGTATGCAAGTTAACAACACCACTGTTTTTTTATTTCCTAGTATTTTACAATTGGGGATGTTGGATTTCAAAGGGGGAGAAGTGTTGTAATGTGAGTGTAATTAAAAGTAAGTTAATACTGATTAGGGTATCGGGGGAGGGGGGTCTACTTCCGTTTGTTGTTCTTCCGGTGGCCCTCGTGTACATAGAGTTCCCGCCATCCCGTACGGGTTGTGAAACCCTCTGTATATACATAATGTTTTGAAGTTCGAGATAAAGTTTTTTCTTTGACATGAAGTTGTCGAGTGTGCCTTTTTCAAAGCAGCAGTTACCACACATATATCCTACAATAGTCAAAGAAGCAAGTGAGCAGATTTCTGTGGATTTGACAAGGAACAGTGTGTCCTAAATTACAACATGTGAGGTCCCACAGGACTGGAGTGTAGCAAATGCTACAGCTTTGATCAAGAAGGGAAACAACAAGAATCCAGGAGCTGCAGCTCCTGAGGGACGGTGTTCGGGAACTGGAGATGCAGCTCGATGACCTTCATCTGGTCAGGGAAAGTGAGGAGGTGATAGAGAGGAGCTATAGGCAGGCAGTCACTCTGGGGCCTGGGGAGACAGAGAAGTGGGTAACAGTCAGGAGAGGGAAGGGCAAGAGACCGATGCTAGAGTGTCTATCACACACAACAATAAGTACTCCTGTTTGAGTACTGTTGGGGGGTGGGGGAAACAGTCTACCTGGGGGAAACAACAGTGGCCACGCCTCTGGCACAGAGTCTGACCCTGTGGCTCAAAAGGGCAGGGAAAGGAAGAGGATGGCAGCACTGATAGGGGACTCTATAGTTAGGGGTTTGGACAAGCGATTCTGTGGACGCAGGAAAAAAACACAGATGGTGATTTTGCCACCCAGGTGCCAGGGTCCAGGATGTTTCTAATCGCGTCCACGATATCTTGAAGTGGGAAGGAGAACAGCCAGAGGTTGTGGTACATATTGGTACCAATGACATATGTAGAAAAAGGGAGGAGGTCCTGAAAACAGACAATAGGGAGTTAGGAAGGAAGTTGAGCAGCAGGCACTCAAAGGTAGTAATCTCGGGATTACTGCCTGTGCCACGTGACAGTAAGTACAGGAATAGAATGAAGTGGAGGATAAATACCTGGCTGAGGGATTGGAGCAGGGGGCAGGGATTCAGATTTTTGGATCATTGGGACCTCTTTTGGGGCAGGTGTGACCTGTACAAAAAGGACGAGTTGCACTTGAATCCCAAGGGGACCAATATCCTGGCAGGGAGGTTTGCTAAGGCCACTGGGGAGAGTTTAAACTAGAATTGCTGGTGGGTGAGAACCGAACTGAAGTGATGGAGGAAAGGGAGGTTGGCACTCAAATAGAGAAAACTTGGAAAAGGAGAATAGGCAGGTGATAGAGAAGGGACACACTCAGACCAATGGTTTGAGGGCTGCAGAAAAGGAAGGAGTCATGGAGGGGTTGTCTACGGAGTCTCTTTGGGGAGAAGTTAGGAATAGGAAGGGGCCAATAACTCTATCGGGTGTTTTTTTATAGACCACCCAATAGTAACAGGGACATCGAGGAGCAGATAGGGAGATAGATTGTGCAACTGTGTAACAACAACAAGGTTGTTGTGGGGGGAGATTTTAATTTGCCTAAATATTGAATGGCATCTTCCTAGAGTGAGGAGTTTAGATGGGGTAGAGTTTGTTAGGTGTGTTCAGGAAGGTTTCTTGACACAATATGTAGATAAGCCTGCAAGAGTAGAGGCTGTACTTGATCTGGTATTGGGAAATGAACCTGGTCAGGTGTCAGGTCTCTCAGTGGGACAGCATTTTGGAGATAGTGATCACAATTCTATCTGCTTTAGCATAGTATAGGAGAGGGATAGGAACAGACAAGTTAGGGGAACATTTAATTGGAGTAAGGGGAAATATGAGGCTATCAGGCAAGAACTTGCAAGCATAAATTGGGAACAGATGTTCTCAGGGAATATTCTAATGAGACAGGGAAAGGATGGGAGGGTACAGGTACCATGATGTACAAAGGCTGTTGAGGAGAAAAGAAGAGCTTACGAAAGGTTCAGAAAACTAGGTAATACTATGAATCTAGAAGATTATAAAGATCGCAGGAAGGAGCTTAAGAATGAAATTAGGAGAGCCAGAAGGGGCCATGTGAAGGCCTTGGCAGACAGGGTGAAGGAAAACCCCAAGGCATTCTTCAAGTATGTGAAGAGCAAGAGGTTAAGACATAAGAGAATAGGACAAATCAAGTGTGACAGTGGAAAAGTGTGTATGGAACTGGAGGAGATAGCAGAGGTACTTAATGAATACTTTGCTTCAGTATTCACTACAGAAAAGGATCTTGGCGATTGTAGGTGTTGTAGCATGGATGAGATCATCGGAGAGACAGAATAACTGGTAGATACAAAGCAGCTTCTTTATTCGACACAACAAGGTACAGCAGGCATCATACGAACAGAGACGCTTTCGGTAGAAAGGTCTGCGAGCCCAGTGCAGGCTCGATATTTATATGCTAAACACAAAGGCAATCGCTACTTAAAAATTTATAGAAAATGCATAGAAAATGCTTCCACTCGAAGCTACATACAAAATATCACACCTTCTGACTTCATCCTTTCCTTCCGACGCCAACATGTCTGGGTTGGTATCCACAACCTTCAGGAATGCAAGTTAAATCCACAATACATTTATTTGGCAACTAATATTTATAAAGTATAGATAGTATTGTCTTCGAAACTACAGCATCTGGTCAAACTACGGCGCCAGAAGCATCTGGTATTCACACCTTTTTAGGAAGCGCATTGTTGTGGACTCAATCCAAAGTACTTTGTCAAATAGAAACTGGTGGCCAAAGTCATTTAAGTGTAAACTAATCATCTACCCAAAAAAACTCAGTCTAACAGTAGGGATGACTTGCAGGCAACTAAAAAGCTTGAGCAGTTCGATATTAAGGATGTGCTGGAGCTTTTGGAAAGCATCAAGTTGGATAAGTCACTGGGACCGGACAGGATGTACCCCTGGCTACTGTTGGAAGTGAGGGAGGAGATGGCTGAGCCTCTGGCGATGATCTTTGCATCTTCAATGAAGGCAGGAGAGGTTCCAGAGGATTGGAGGGTTGGGGAAGTTGTTCCCTTATTCAAGAAAGGGAGTAGAGATAGCCCAGGAAATTATAGACCAGTGATTCTTACTTCAGTGTTTGGTAAGATGAGGTGAGATTTATGTACATGTGGAGAGGCATGATATGATTACGAATAGTCAGCATGACTTTCTCAAAGGCAGGTCATGCCATATGAACCTGATCAAATTTTTTGAGGATTTCACTAAACACATTGATGAAGGTCAAGCAGTAGATGTAGTGTATATGGATTTCAGCAAGGCATTTGCGAAGGTACCCCATGCAAGGCTTATTGAGAAAGTAAGGAGGCATAGGATCCAAGGGGACATTCCTTTGTGGATTCAGAATGGGCTTGCCCACAGAATGCAAAGCATGGTTGTGGATAGGTCATATTCTGCATGGAGGTCAGTGACCAGTGGTGTGCCCCGGGGATCTGTTCTGGGACCCCTACTGTTCATGATGTTTATAAATAACCTGAATGAGGAAGTGGAGGAATGGGTTAATAAATTTGCTGATGACACAAAGGTTGGAGGTGTTGTGGATAGTGTGGAGGGCTGTCAGAAGTGACAGCAGAACATTAGTAGGAAACAAAACTGGGCTGAGAAGTGGCCGATGGAGTTCAACCCAGATAAGGTTCAGTTAGGTAGGTCAAAAATGATGTCAGAATATAGCATTAATGGTAAGACTCTTGGCAGTGTGGAGGATCAGAGGGATCTTGGGGTCCATGCCCATAGGATACTCAAAGCTGCTAAGCAGGTTGATTCTGGTTAAAAAGGCATATGGTGCATTGGCCTTCATCAACCGTGGGATTGAGTTTAAGAGCCGAGAGGTAATGTTGCAGCTATATAGGACCCTGGTCAGACCCCACTTTGAGTACATGCTCAGTTCTGTTCTTCACTACAGGAAGGACGTGGAAACCATAGAAAGAGTGCAGAGGAGATTTACAAGGATGTTGCCTGGATTGGGGAGCATGCCTTATGAGAATAGGTTGAGTGAACTCGGCCTTTTCTCCTTGGAGTGACGGAGGATGAGAGGTGACCTGATAGGGTGTACAAGATAATGAGAGGTGTTGATCGTGTGAATAGTCAGAGGTTTTTTCCCAGGGCTGAAATGGCTAACATGAGGGGGCATAGTTTTAAGGTGTTTGGAAGTAGGTACAGAGGAGATTTTTTTTTTAATAAACGCAGAGAGTGGTGAGTGCATGGACTTGGCTGCCAGTGACAGTGGTGGGGGTGGAAATGATACGGCCTCTTAAGAGACTCCTGGATGGAAACCTGGAGCTTAGAAAAATAGAGGGCTATGGGTAAGCCTAGGTAATTCAAAGGTGAGGACATGTTCGGTTCAGCTTTGTGGGCTGAAGGGCCTGTATTATGCTGTAGGTTTTCTATGTTTCTACAGGCAGGGCAGCCTCATTTCAGTGGTAGAGAAGCTACTGGGGAGGATATTGAGATACAGGATTTATGCACATTTGGAAAGGCATGGCCTGCTTAGGGACAATCAGCATGGTTTTGTGTGGGCAGATCACACTTGACAAAGTTGCTCGAGGTTTGTGAGGTGGTGATACAGACTATAAGATATAGGAGTGGAACTAGACCATTTGGCCCATCGAGCCTGCTCCGACATTTCATTGTGGCTGATCCATTTTTCCTCTCAGCCCCAGTCTCTTGCCTTCTCCATGTGTCCTTTCATGCTCTGACCAATCAAGAATCTATCAATCTCTACCTTAAGTATACAAGAAGTCTTGGATAAAGAGCTGCCTGTGGCAATGAATTCCACAGATTCACCACTCTATGGCTCAAGAAATTCCTCATCTCCACATTCTACAAGGATCCTCTATTCTGAGCCTGTGTCCTCTGGTCTTAGATACTCCCATCCTCTGCACATCCAATTTATCAAGGCCTTTCACCATTTGATATTCCAGTGAATACAGGCCCAGAGCCATTAAACACTCTTCATATGACAAGCCGTTTAATCCTGGAATCAACTTCCACAACGTCCTTTGAAACCCATCCAGTTTCACCCATCCTTCCCAAGATAAAGGGCCCAAAACTGCTCACAATACTCCAAGTGAGACCACACCAGTACTTTATAAATTCTCAACATTATTATGATTAAACATATATTGTGGGCTGAGGGGCAGGTTGCCATCTATTCCAAATTGTGTATTGACGAATATGTTTGATCTACCAGCTATTGCAGGGACATGGTTACAGAGACTGGGACTGGGAATTTGACCTTCCATCATGTTCAATGTTCCACACGGAATCGGCAAAATGGAAAGGAGCAGGGTGGACTTGTTCATAACGTGCTGGTGAGGGGGTGGATAGAGTGTCTATAGTATTTAGTCTCACTGGATGTTTTAATGTTTTATTGTTTTACAACGTTGAATCATAATGGATTTAATTGAAAACACTGATGTTCAGAAAAGACTGTGGTGTCGAAATGAGAAGAGCTTTACAAAGGGATTTAAACTAATTACAAATATAAACCACAAAATAATTGATGGATTAGTATTCACCTCCATCAATTCAGTAATTATTTGATGCATCTTTGGCAATAATCATAGTAGACTCTGTGTGGATAGGTCTCTATCAGTTTTGCTCACCTGGTCACTGCAATTTTTCCCCTTCTTCTTTACAAAACTGCTGAAGATCTGTCAGAATGCATGCAGTTTGTGCGTGAACTGTCCATTTCAAGTCCAGCCACAATTGAATTGAGGTCTGGACCATGACTTGGCCACTGCAGGACACTAACTTTGTTTTAAGGCATTCCTGTGTAGCTTTGGTTTTGTGCTTGCAGTCATTGGCTTCCGTCAAACTTAGTGTTCAGTTTGATCCATCCAGGATGGTGTGTCGCCTCCTGGGTACCAGGGTCAGGTACGTCTGAGATATGCAGGATTTCCAAAAGATAGACTTGCCGGTAGAGTCGGTGGTAAGGAAGCCAAATGCAATGTTAGCAATCATTTCCAGAGGACTACTGCACAGAAGCAAGGATGTAATGCTGAGGATTGATGAAGCATTGGCTCAATCACACTTGGAGAACTGTGAACTCTTTTGGGCTCCTAATCTGAAAAAGTATGTGCTAGCATTGGAAAGGGTCTAGAGGAGGTTCACAAGAATGATCCCAGAAATGAAAGGGTTAATGCATGAGGACGTTTGATGGCTCTGGGCCTGTCTGTGCTCACTGGAGTTTAGAAGAAAGAGGGGATCTCATTGAAACCTAACAAATATCGAAAGGTCGAGATAGAGTGGACATGGTGAGGATGTTTCTGATAGTGGGGCATCTACAACCACAGGGAACGCCCTCAGAATACTAGAACATCCTGTTAGAACAAAGATATGGAGTAATTTCCTTAGTAAGGGGGAATGAATCTGAGCAGCCTATGTCAGGATGCTGTTCATTGAATACAGCTCAGTGTTTAACCCCATCATTCCCACAATCCTGATCAATAAGCTACAGAACCTGGTCCCTCTGCAATTGGATCCTCGACTTACTAACCGAGAGACCACAATCTGTGCAGATTGGTGATAATATCTCCCCCTCACTGATGATCAACACTGGTGCACCTCAGGGGTGTGTGCTTAGCCCACTGCTCTACTCTCTATATACCCATGACTGTGAGGCTACGCAGAGGTCAAATACAACCACTGTTGATAGAAACTCAGATGGAGATGAGAGGGCACAGAAGAATGAGATATACCAGCTGTGGTATCGCAGCGAGAACATTGCACTCAATGTCAGTAAGACAAAGGAGCTGATTGTCGACCTCAGGAAGGGTAAGACGAGGGAACACGAACAATCCTCATGGAGGGATCAGAAGTGGAGAGAGTGAACAATTTCAAGCTCCTGGATATCAATATCACTGGGGATCTAAACTGGTCCCAACATATTGATGCAGCTACAGTATAAAGAGGGCAAGACAGTGGATACATCTCATCAGGAGTTTGAAGATTTTTGGTCTGTCACTTTAAAACACTCAAAAACAGCTGCAGGTGTATTCAATGCATAGCATTTATAATACATATTATTTCTGTTTTTGCACTATAGTTAATCTACATAATTTACATATCCATATACACACATACTGATTTATTTATTATGAACTGCTGCTGCTACATTAACAAATTTCATGACACACGCCGGTGGTAACAAACCTGATTCTGGTTCTGACTCTGAATTCATCCCCACAGACGGCTGCGGCCAATTCACTGAGTATATTTCATGTGGAGCTTCTCGACTGTGGGGACGAAAAGAGGGTCTGAGAGGGTTCAGAGATCTGTCATGATCTCTTACTCCTGGCAGAATGGTGCAGCAGACTGGATGGGCCAAATGGCCTAATTCTGCTCCTGTGTTTTATGGTCTGATGGTCTCAGAGCAGCTGCAGGACATTTCAAATGGAAGGCTGAGCAGCCAGACATCGTGGTGGACGGTGCATGTTGGTAATAGCAACGTAGGAAGGAGGAGGGTTGTGGTCCTGTGCAGTGAATTTAGAGAAATAAGACAGAACTAAGAAATAGTAAGCAGTGTATTACTCCCAGTGACACTTGTTAGTGCAGGGAGATATAGAAAGATACCACTGATGAATATGTGGCTGAGGAGCTGGTGCAGGGCAAGAGATTTAGTTTGATCGATCACTGGGGATAACTTCTAGGGATGGTTGACAGAAACTGCTCACTCCTTCGGGTCTTCATGGGAAGGAACAGTTTTCTCCCTCCAGAAACTGCAGGGAATAGTTTTAACATGACAGGTTAGAGGTTTAAAAAGGCTCTGAAGGGTGAGGTGATGGAGGTGGGTAAAATTATCTGAGACATACAGTGGTTAGAGAGACAGAGACAGTTTCCCTCGGTATAGGTGTAAATCTAAAGGGAATAGTTTTAATGTGAGAGGGGGGAGATTTAAAGGGGATCTGCAGGGTAAATATTACACACAAGAGAATTGCTGGTATTCCAAATGAGCCATCAGAGGAGGTGGTGGGGGCAGAAACACCCAAAGTCTCTGTTCACAAACACTTCTCAGGAACTTATCGTTCACTGTGTACATCCTGTCCTGGTTGAACTTCCAGATGCTGGGTCCATTGTTGTTTTCCATCTGTACAGTATTAATGATCTGGATCAGAATGCGGAGAACTGGATCAGGAAGTTTGCAGATGACACCATAGACTGTAATATTCACATTTAATCTGACTCTTCGGTCCTATAAATATTTAATGTTTGTATTTTGTATATTTTTGTGTGGATAGTCCTTATAATTTTGGGTAAAATACATTGGAACTGGATCACCTTCATCAACCTTCCTGGTAACTTCCTCAAAAAATCTCTACAAGATTGGTTAGACATGACGTACCATGCACAAAGCCATATTAACTATCCCCAATCTGTCCCTCTCTATCCAAATAATTATATCTATGATTGCTGAGAATACCTTCCAATAACCTTCCAACAGCTGATGTTAGTCTCACTGGCCTATGATTTCTTGGCTTATTTGTAGACCATTCCTTAAACAACAGAACAACATTAACCATCTTCCAATCCTCTAGTACTGCACCCATGGATGTGGAGGTTTAAGATATCTCTGCTCTGACCCTGCAATTTCTGCATTATCCTCCCACAAGGTCTGTGGGACCACCTTGTTGGGCCAGTAGACTTATTCACCCTGAAGCAGCAAACTTCTCCTCTTCTGTGATCTGTACAGGGTCCATGACCTCGCTGCAGCATTGTCTCACATATGTGTCCCTCTCCTAAGGATTTACAGCTGAACAAAATCTATCTCCTACAACTCTTGTGGCTCCACATATAGATTACCAATCTGATCTTTCAGAGGACCAGTCTTGCCCCTTTCTATCCTTTTGCTCTTAATATATCTGTATAAATGCTTTCAATTTTCCTTCATCTTTTCTGCGACATCAAACACCTTTTCTTTTCACCTTCCTGGTTTCCTTCTTACGTCTTCTCCTGCATCTCTTAAACACCTCAAGTACCCCATTTGTTCCTGCCTCTCGAGACCCGCTACATGCTGTACATCTGTCACTTTCTTAATCCACTCTCAATTTCTCTCAGAACCAGTGCCGAGGTTCAACCTGTTAGTCTTGCTTTTTATTCTGAAAGAAGGTACAAATTCTGTACTCTCAGAATTTCACTTTTGAAATCCTCCCACTTACAAATCACACCTTTGCCATAAAATAACCTATCAAAATCCACAGCAACACACATCAAGGTTGCTGGTGAACGGAGCAGGCCAGGCAGCATCTCTAGGAAGAGGTACAGTCGACGTTTCCGGCCGAGACCCTTCATCAGATTCTGTTTTTGTGCGTGTTGTTTTGTATTTCCAGCATCTGCAGATTTTCTCGTGTTTGCTCTGTAACTGTTTATCACTTTGTTTCCATTTACCCATAAGTTGGGGGGGGGGGGGAGGGATAGAACAGGGAGCATGAAGACAGCTGAATTGTAATACTTTACAGCTTTTCTCTAATATTTCATGAGTTGCAAAATCAGATTCAGTGTGTATTTTACCGCATGTTTTAGTTCCTCTCGGAATCTGCTCTGACTCAGGGCGTAAGTACATGTGTTGGTGCAGGAACTGAGAATCTGCAGCATTATCGATATGTGTTGTGTGATGTAACGGGGATCCGTCACAAAATACAGAAAACCCGCTGAAATCCGTCTATAGATAGAAAATACCACCATTGTCCCCCACAACAATATGAAACTATCGTTTATGCTGAGGAGCAAAACGATGGATTTGCGTCGCTCTTCCACCTCTTGGTCCTTGCCGTTCTCGCCACTCTTTTGTCCCCGGGGCACCCTGCGGGCTCGACTAGCCGCTAGATTCCGCCGGGCAGTCAGAATATGAAACATCAAAAGCAGAAAGAATGGGACACAAGGGGTTAATTTGCGGTGAAACATCTCAAATGCCGCCCATGATGGAGAGTCTTTGAAGCTCGGCGTATAAACACAATTCTACGAAATACCATCAATTATTTCTCTCGGCCCGTAAACAAAGCCCCAGGGGACAGTCTCCAAACAGACCAGCACACTCAATGTCTCGATAATCACAGCCGCCGTTCTCTCGGTGCAATATTTTGTTTTCAGCTTCTCACAGCAAATAGCCACAGATCGATCGACGGTGAAAGTGGCAGTCAGCCAGACTGAGGTCGCAGTTCTCGCAAGAAAAAAATCAACCAAAAACCGAGGCAGCACACCGGAGGGATTCAGAGGAATGATCGCGGAAAATAAATCTGAGTAGTCCACCTCAGCAGCGGATCCGAGATAACGACCAGGAGATCGGCCGCTGCCATTCCCACCAGGTAGCGAGTGACACATTTGGAGAGACCGCACTTTCCCCGGGACAGGATCACAATCGCCACCAAGCTCGCTGAAAGAGAGACAGGGAACAGCAAGTTGAGAAAATACTGAGCAGAAGCCAATGCAGCAGTTTGCGGGGATCCTGTAATATTTTCACATCATTGTACATTTAGTGGTGTTATAACATAAAGTCAATATGATTTGATGACCGAAATGTAAAGTGGCAGCGGAAAGCTGAAACTCGGTAACTACCTCCTGAGATTCAATATTGGATGGAACATATTCTACCGGCACCCTCCGCGATTCGTCTGGATGAAATGATTAAATCCGGACGCTGATGGCAAAATTCTTCCATTAGACAATCATCAGCTTCCATTACGATCCCTGTCAGCGACAGAACAGCCAAAGGACCAAACCAAAACAGGAAATGCTGGACACGAGGAAATCTGCAGATGCTGGAAATTCAAGCAACGCACACAAAATGCTGGTGAAACTCAGCAGGCCAGAGAGCATCCATAGGAAGAAGCACAGTCGACGTTTTTCTTCCCATGGATGTTGTCTGGCCTGCTGCGATCCACCAGCAGTTTGTGTGTGTTGCAGGAAATGCTGGAAACGTTCATCCTTGCAAAACAGATTATTTGGAAAGACAGATAAAGTATCTTTCCTCAGAACCGTTCTCAGAGAGACCCCTGGCACCAGTATAAACTGAGTGTTCTTTCCATACAAGCTGCTTGGGGCTTAGTGTTTCCAGAATTCCCCGAGTTTGTTTCTTGTTCCAGTATTTACCACCTCACTGATTTTACCACAGAACGTTGACTGATTCCAACAGGTACAGAGCAGTCAGACACAATCTCACAGACAGACATGACGACTCCCATTGGATCCATGACAGGAAAGCAAGGAGAGGATTTCAACTCAGTGCCGTCGTCAGACATCTGTAAAAGTGTCAGATGTTGATATCATTTAGTACATATCACAGTATTGATAATTATGAAGTTCCACCTCGGTTGTGTTAATTGGCTCAGCGTCGACTTCATTTTTAGATCCAGATCCCAGAATTCACCTTCCTGGTGTTCCCATTCCATTCTACAGTTTTCACAATATTGAACTACCTCTTCCTGATAACTATAAATATACGCAGTGACAGTTTGAATGAAGCTGGTTATATTGAGTTAGTGTTTCAAAAGTCATTGAGTGAAAAGGGGACCTTCGGCCCACAATATATTTTAATACAACTGATTATTAATTTACACTGTTGGTGTCTATTTAACTCTTGCAGTGACCATGGATAAAGAGATAAAGTACAGTGAAAAAAAGACTTGCAGACTGTGAATACAGAACAATTCCATATCCCGGGCAACAATACAATGGAGAACAAATTTGGGATTCCTCCTCCTAATTTTAATGTCTGTATGTCTGTTTGTCCCTGTGCTGTAATGACCAGGACTGTACGAAGTCCCAATCTTTCGAGATCTGTCTTCATGATTTCCAGTATCCCTCTGGCCCTCTGGATTTCTTCACATTTCACCATTTGTTACCTATCCTCTGGCCTTGCTTAGATTCTGTACCTGCATCGCCCCACGTCTCCATAGACAGGTACCCTCTAGATTTAAACAGATCTCCCCATATCCATCTATGACATTAATCCACCTTAAAATCTGAAACACCAATTTTTCCTTCCTCTGCTCCAAGAAAATAAAGTTACACAAGACGAATACTATTAGCATATTAATTCATAACCAACAGGAACGATCTGTCAATATTTGTTAATGCTTGAGAATGTAAATAAGGCCCTGTCCATCACGCTGTATAACGTGGTGGTTCCACGGGAGTGACCTCGTGCCTGTTGAATAGGCAGAAGCTGCGAATTCCAGTGACCGTGGATGGAGGGACCCTGAGATGAGCTTAGACGCGTGATCTGGTCATTTGTACATGTCACGTCTGTCTGTCTGTCTAGGTAACATATCCGATGCGAACTTCGGTGACCATGGTTTTCCACTTAGATCTCACATGTTACGTGCGAGACCTAAACTCCTATGATCCCTCAGGACACTTCACAATCAAGATTCTGTAACCATGAACTCGGGCTCAGTCTCAGAAGGACCTAACTGTCGTGGATCTTGACCACGGCAACTTCCCTGTCTCCCATCTGTCTCTCATCGCCTCTTTCCTCCTCTTGTCACCCATGTACACAAAGGACAGTATCTACTGGCCAGTCAGTACACGTGCCAGCTTGCCTTTGGTCAATGGAAGGAAACCATTGCCGTCACTTTTTATTCCCAGCATCAAAAACCAAACCTGTGACCTGCTGTCTAAGTTCTTCAATATCAGAGCATCACAGTTTTTTAGAGTAAGGTCCTCAGACAGTCAGCCCGAGTCCTCTAACACTATCGTTAACTTTTTCCTGTACTCCATTGTACGAAAATCTCTATAAGGTCAAAACCAGGATAAGAAATCCAGATGATTCCCTGTGAACATTCCTCTCAGCAACAAATATACCTGTTTGGGTGGGGTGATGACCTATCAGGGCACAGCAGCAGCACTGGCACTGTGGCTGGCTCTGAGGCACAGCAGAAGGGAACGGTCAGGCAGTGTTGTTGTGACAGGGGTCTCAGTAGTTAGTGGGACAGACCGGAGATGCCGTGGCGGCAAAGGATGGTGTGTTGTCTCCTTGTTGGCGGGATCCAGGGAGTATAGGTGCTGTTGTAACTCTCGTTTCGATATGCTGTTACAGAAAGATAGTTTAAGGTGGCAGAAAGCAGGAGATCCTACAGGTAGAGAAAGTGGAGAAGATGAGGGTGAAGGAAAGGATGGGTTGTTACAGGAGGCGAGGTAAGTTACTTGCGAAGAATAGGAATAGGAAGTATGTCTGTGTGGCCGCTGTTCTGTATTGGTTGTCGGATGTGAGCTGTCCGGGAGACAACCCAGCTTCCCGGAAACCCACATATGCGCCAGTTGCGTCGAGCTGCAGCTCCTTGGCGACCGGGTTGGGAAGTGAGGAGGTGATAGAGAGGAGCTTTAGGCAAGAAGTCACACCGGGGCCTCGGGAGACATAAAAGTGGGTAACAGTCAGGACAGTGAAGAGCAAGAGTCAGATACCAGTGAGTACTCCTCTGACAGTCCCCGTTAACAATAAGTACTCCTGTTTGAGTACTGTTGGGGAGGGGACAACCTACCTGGGGAAAACAACAGTGGTCGCGCCTCTGGCACAGAGTCTGACCGTGTGTCTCAGAAGGGTAGGCAAAGGAAGAGGGTGGCAGCAGCGATGGGGGATTCTGTAGGTAGGGGGTCCGACAGGCGATTCTGTGGATGCAGGAAAGAAACACGGATGGTAGTTTGCCTCCCAAGTGCCAGGGTCCAGGATGCTTCTGATCGCGTCCACGATATCGTGAAGTGGGAAGAGAACAGTCAGAGGTCGTCGTGCATATTCATACCAACGACACAGGTAGGAAAAGGGAGGAGGTCCTGAAAACAGACTGCAGGGAGTTAGGAAAAACAAACTGTGTAGCAGGACCACAAGGATAGTAATCTCAGGATTACTGCCTGTGCCACGCGACAGTGAGTATAAGAATAGAATGAGGTGGAGGATAAATGCGTGGCGGAAAGATGAGACAGGGATTCCGATTTCTGGATCATTCGGACTTCTTCTGGGCAGGCGTGAAATATGCAACAAGGAAGGTTTGCAATCGAATCCGAGGGGGACCAGTATCCTGGCAGGGACGTTTGCCAAGGCCATTAGGGTGAGTTTAAACTGGGATTGCTGGGGAGGTGGGAACCGAACCGTAGAGATGGAGTAAGGGCCGGTTGACTCACAAACAGTGGAAGCCTGTAGGCGCTGTGAGGGGGAAGTTAGGCAGGTGATAGAGAAGGGCTGCGCTCAAACTTGCGGTTTGCGATGTGTCTATTTTAATGCAAGGAGTATCATGAACAATCCAGATGAGCTTAGAGCTTGAATCAGTACTAGGAGCTATGATGTTGTGGCCATTACAGATACTTGGATGCAGGAATGGTTACCTGGAGCTCCTAGCTATAGATGCTTCAGAAAGGACAGGGAGGGAGGCAAAAGAGGCGTGGTCGTGGCACTACTGATCAGAGATAAGGTCACGGCTGCTGAAAAAGAGGAAGTTATGGAGGAATTATCTACTGAGTATCTGTGAGTAGAAGTTGGACACAGGAAGGGGTCCATAACTTTACTGAATATTTTTTTATAAAACATCTAAGAGTAAAAGGGACATCGAGGAGCAGATAGGCAGACAGATTCTGGAAAGGTGTAACAATAACAGGGATGTCTTGATGGGAGATTTTAATTTCCTAAATATTGATTGTCATCTCCCTGGAGCAATAGGCTTAGGTAGGGTCGAAATTGTTAGATGTGTTCAGGTTGTTTCCCGACACAATATGTAGATAAGCCTATAAGAGGAGAGGCTGTACTTGATCTGGTATTGGGAAATGAACCTTGTCAGGTTTCAGGTCTCTCGGAGGAAGAGTATTTTGGAGATAGTGATCACAATTCTATTTCCTTTACCATAGCATTGGAGAATGATAGGAACAGACAAGTTAGGAAAGTGTTTTATTGGAGTTCGGCGAAAGATAAGAATATCAGGCAGGAACTTGGAAGCATAAATTGGGAAGAAGATGTTCTTCCAGAAATGTACGGTAGAAATGTGGCAAACATTCGGGGATATCTTGCGTGGTGTTCTGCATAGGTACGACCCAATGAGACAGGGAAAGGATGGTACGGGAACAGGAACAATGGCGTATAAAGGCTGTTGAAAATATAGTCAAGATGAAAAGAAAAACTTACGAAAGATTCAAAAAATAAGTGATGATAGAGAACAAGAAAATTATAAGGCTAACAGGAAGAAGTTTAAAAATGAAATTAGGAGAGCCAGAAGGGGCCATGAGAAGACCTTGGCGAGCAGGATTAAGGAAAACCCAAAGACGTTCTACAAGTATGTGAGAGCAAGAGGATAGGACATGAGCGAATAGGACCAAACAACTGTGACAGTGGAAAAGTGTGCATGGAACCGAAGAGGTTAGCAGAGTTACTTAATGAATGCTTTGCTTCAGTATTCACTAGAGAAAAGGACCTTGGCAATTGTAGGGATGACTTACAGCGGATTGAAAAGCTTGAGCATGTAGACATTAAGAAAGAGGATGTGCAGGAGCTTTTGGAAAGCATCAAGTTGGATAAGTCACCGGGAACGGATGTGATATACCTCAGGCTATTGTGAGAGCTGAGAGAGGAGATTGCTGAGCCTCTGGCGATGATCTTTGCATCATCAATTGGAACGGAAGGGTTCCCGGCGGATTGGAGGGTTACAGATGTCGTTCCGTTATTAAAGAAAGGGAGTAGAGATAGCTTACTTCAGTGGTTGGTAAGGTGATGGAGAAGATCCTGAGAGGCAGGATTTATGAACATTTGGAGAGGCATAATATGATTAGGAATAGTCAGCATGGCTTTGTCAAAGGCAAGTCGTGCCTTACTAGCCGCATTAAATGTTTTCAGGATGTGACTAAACATATTGATGAAGGTGGATCCGTAGATGTAGTGTATATAGATTTCAGAAAGCCATTTGATGAGGCACCCCATGCAAGGCTTTTTGAGAAATAAGGATGCCTGGGATCCAAGGAGACCTTGCTTTGTGGATTGAGAATTGGCTTGCCCACAAAAGGCAAAAAGTGGTCGCAGACGAGTCATATTCAGCATGGAGATCGGTGACCAGTGGTGTGCCTCAGGGATCTGTTCTGGGCCATCTTCTGTTCGAGAATATGATAAATGACCTGGATGAGGAAGTGGAGGGATTGGTGAGTAAATTTGCTGATCACACAAAGTTTGGCGGTGTTATGGATAGTGTGGAGGACTGTCAGAGATTACAGCGGGGCATCGATAGGATGCAAAGCTGGGCTGCGAAATGGCAGATGGAGTTCAACCCAGATACGTGTGAGGTGGTTCATCTTATTAGGTCAAACACGATGGCAGAATATAGTATTAATTGTACGACGCTTGGCAGGGTGGAGGATCAGAAGGATCTTGAGGTCCGAGTCCATAGAACACTCAAAGCTGCTGCGCAGCTTGGCAGTTTGGTTAAGAAGGCATACCGTGTATTGACCTTCATCAAGCATGGGATTGATTTGAAGATCGGAGAGGTCATGTTAAAGTTATACAGGGCCCTGGTCAGACCCCACTTGGAGTACTGTGCTCAGTTCTGGTGACTTCACTACAGGATGGATGTGGAAACTATACGAAGGGTGCAGAAGAGATTTACAAGGATGTTGCCCGGACCGAGAGAATGCCTTATGAGAATAGGTTGAGTGAACTTGGCCTTTTCTGCTTGGTGCAACAGAGATAAGAGGTGACCTGATAGAGTTGTATAAGATGATGAAAGGCATTGATCGTGTGGATAGTTAGGGGCTTTTTCCCAGGGCTGAAATTGCTAAGACGAGAGGGCACATTTTTAAACTGCTTGGAGGTAGATATCAATGATGTGTTAGAGGTAATTTTTTCTTACGCAGGGTGTGCTGAGTGTATCCAATGGGCTGCTTGTGATGCTGGTGGAGATGGACACAATAGGGACTTTTATGAGACTCTTGGACAGGTACATGGAGCTTAAAAGAACAGAGGACTGTGGGTAACCTAGGTCATGTCTAAGAACCAGTTCGGCACAGCATTGTAGGCTGAAGGGCCTGCATTGTACCGTAGGAGCTCTATGTTCCTACGGGAGCAGGAGTGGTTGGTAGAAAGGAAAATATACTCCAAGATCAGGCAGTTTTGTCTGATCCGGGAAGCAGGAGTAACAGGTTCACCTCAAGCTTCAATTTAAGAGAGCGGGACGTGAGATGGAAAGGGGATTTTTCTGGGATGATGAGGCCAGTGATACCGTCAGGATCAGCTGTAAACAGCTGTTTTGTAACTCTAAGGCAAAACACACAAAATGCGAGAGACTAAACAGTTGAGAGGACTCTGATAAAGGGCCTCGGACAGGACGTCCAGTTTACTCATTTCCATCGATGCGGCCTGGCCTGCTGAGTTCCTCCAGCATTTTGTGTGGGTGCGGTGGGGGGTGGGGGGGGGGAGGGGGGGAAGAGTAAACAGTCGATGTTTCGGCCGAGATCCTTCAACGATATCTGATTTTGTGTATGTTGTTTTGTATCTCGAGCATTTGCTAATTTCCCCGTGTTTATTTGCTAACATTGTTCATCACAATGTTTCCATTTACCCACAAGTGGGGGGATAGAATAGGGAGCATGAAGGCAGCTGAATTGTAATACTTTACAGCATTTATTTCTCACGTTTCATGAGTTTCAAAATCTGATTCAGTGGGTATTTCACCACATTCTTCAGTTTCTCTCGGAATTTGCTCTGAGTCACGGCGTAAATACACGTGTTGGTGCAGGAACTGAGAACCTGTAGCATTCCCGATGTCCGGTCTGCGGTGTAAAAGGGATCAGTGACAGCATAAGCAAAAAAATTTCTAATCCGTCGATAGATATAAAACACTACCAGTGTTCCCCACAACAATATGAAACTACCGGTTATGCTGAAGAGCAAAACGATGGACTTGAGTCGGTTCTCCACCTCCCGGTCCTTGTCATTCTCTCCACTCTTTTGTCCCCGGAGCCCCCTGCGAGCTCGACTGGCCGCTAGAATCCGCCTGACAGTCAGAATATTGAACAGTAAAATCAGAAAAAATGGGAGAAAAGGGGTTAAAATGAGGTCGAACATCTCAAAAGCCGCCCATGAGGGAGAGTGCATGAAGCTCGATGTGAAAATACAATACCAAGGAACACCATCAAGTATTATTCCAGTTTTGTATACAAAGACCCAGGGGACAGTCTCCAAACAGGCCAGCACACTCACTGTCCCGATAACCACAGCCGCCGTTCTCTCGGTGCAATATTTTGTTTTCAGCTTCTCGCAGCAAATAGCCACAAATCGATCGACGGTGAAAGCGACAGTCAGCCAGACTGAGTTCACAATGCTCGCAGCAACCAACCATTCGGAGAATATGCACGCAGGAGTGATTTCCATGAATGATCCGTGAAAATAACTTCGAACGGTCCAGTACAGGAACGGACTGGAGAAAACGACCAGGAGATCGGCCGCTGCCATTCCCACCAGGTAGCGAGTGACACATTTGGACAGACCGCACTTTCCCCGGGACAGGATCACAATCGCCACCAAGTTCGCTGGAAGAGAGACGGGAACAGCAAGTTGAGAAAATACTGAGCAGACGCCAATGCAGCAGTTTGAGAGGATACTGTAATATTTCCGCTTTATTGTTACATTTCGCGGTGGGAGGGTCTAGAGAGGGCGCAGAGCTGGCTGAGACAGAAGAAGAGTTTACACTGTAAAATAAAGTCAATCTGATCGGAATTCGGATTCCTTACTGATGACCGAAATGTGATGTGAAAGCTAAAACTGGATAGCTACCTCCTTAGAGTCAATACTGGATGGAGCACTCTTTCAGCCAAAACGGAATATGTGGGGAAAATAATTAAAGCATCTCTCCTCATAAATGTTCTCAGAGAGAGACTCCTGACACGAGTTTTAATTGGTTTCTCTTTCCATACAAGCCGCTTAGGGCTTAGTGCTTCCAGCATTACCGGAGTGTGTTTCCTATTGCAGCCTTTGTCTCCTCACTGACTTTACAACAGAACATTGACTGATTCCAACAGATACAACGCAGTCTGACACAACCTCGCAGACAGACATGACAGCTCACACTGAATCCATCACAGGGAGAGGAATTCAACGTCCAGCAGCAAACTTGGTGCCGTAGTCAGACGTCTGTGACGATGCCAGATGTAGATATAATATAATATAATATAACATATTTCACGGTTTGATAACTATGAAGCACCACGTCAGTTATGTTAATTGACAGTGAAACAAGTTCATTCTGTTGTTCATCAGCTGCTTTATATTCAGTCATACCGCACAGTGTTATTAAAAATCCACAGCAGCTTCGTGTTGCGACACCGAACTCCAAGCATTTGCTGAAGTGTTACTAAAAGCCGATAGTTTGATTGTCGCTCCTAACTCGGAAAAACGCTCACATTCAAATGCAGACAATCAATTGGTATAATCTCCGCGGGCTGTATAAACACGATATTTGCAAATGCATTGCAGCTGCTAAAAGCCCAAAAGCAGAGACACCCGGACATCCCATTGTTGATCACAAACCACTGGAAGAACGCAACCTGACTCGCTCAGCACCACAGGATTTGTCCGATTCGCTGAATTCCTGAAACGATTTGTTACTAAATCCAAATCCCAGCATCTATAGTCCCGGTGTTTCCATTCCATTCCTGAAATGCGGAATACTGGGACTGGGCAGCTGACAGTGGAAACCAGAGACAAAATCAATCACAACATTGGAATTAAACTTCATTTCCCACCCACTGTAGCTGACACTGTGACTTACCAGGAATTCCAAATGCCGAAATAAAAGGATAGTAAACTTCTTCTATGCGCCAGATGATTGGATACCCCATTTCAGTGAGAATCTGTGATTTCTGTTGCTCCTGAATTCACAGCTCCGGAATACACTCTGAGCTGATGCATTCAAAACGGCCCTGATTTATACAAAGGATCGGTCTCCGGAGATACGGTTATGCAGCTCACTCCCTTTCTTAGTTACAGTTGCTTGAACAAACACTTTAATTCAACACTATTGTAAATATTGGGGCGACTGAAGACAAACACATCAAAATACTTTGATATTGCCTCAGCTGTGTCTCTGGTGGAAATAAAACCAGCAGCTTTAATTACAAAGATTAAGCTTTGTCACGGAGCAGCTACATTTACAGATTTCATCTGTTTGTTGGCTGATTATTCATCTATGAATGAAGGCCAGCGACTCTGACCGATCCCTACCTTCGGTTCACGCAGTTTCGCATTCTGAACTGTCCTCCAGTCCTGCAGCTTCATCCTGGTCTCTCACACACACAAACAAAGAAACACGGAATCGAACAAACATGCAATAGAGAGACCGAGATCAGGATGGAAACGGTCTAAAGAGTATTTTGCTAATGTACAAACACGAGAAAATCTGCAGATGTTGGAAATCCAAGGCAACACAAGGTCAAGCATTTTGTGTGTGATGTTGCTGACGTAATAGTCTTTAATGAGCATCTCGCATCTGTCAAATGTCAAACGAAATTGGGCAGTAATATTTCAATCTGCAAAGGAACGTGCAGACAAGTTAAATAACAAAAATAGTCCTCGAAATTGGGAGATGAAATTGGGAGCTGCAGGGTGGCTACTTGCAGCTATTTTATGCTACTTGTAGCTGATTCATAAATTCATTTTACACGGTGCTAGTTTGAATGATGCTGGTTTTCTTAGATTAGTACTTCAAAAGTTTTTGAGTCTGAAACGGGACCACCAATACACTCCATGCACTCATCTGATTATTAGTGCACACCTTTGGTTTCAGTTAGATTGTTCTCAGCACATATACAGAGGTACAGCAAAAAAACTGACTTGTGCACAGTTCAATAATATGAGAAACAGTTATCGAGTTTGGATCTGGAAGTCCCTGAGGTATTGCTCTCAACTACACAGCGTAGATTTTTCCATGTGTCCACAACTCACTGTGTAAAACAATGCTTCCTGTTGTTAGTCTGAAATCTCCCTTTAACCACTCTCCGCGTAAGGCCCCGTGTCCTTGTTAATGGATTCATTTTGAAGTAGCAGCTGGCATCCACTTTACCTCTACCCTTGCTGATTTTGAATACTTCTATCGTATCTCCTCTCAATCTACGTCAACTTAAGCTGAAAAGAGTTCATTCTTTCAATATTTCTTCAACGCTTGTACCCTGCAGACCTGGAATGAGTGTCGCCGCCCTTCTCTGAAATCTCCCCAGTACTTTCACATTCCTCACAAAATATGCAGACCAAAATATTACACAGTACTCGAGGTGTTGTCTCACAAGCACATTATACAGCTCAAGGAGAACGTCTCTGGATGTGAACTCCACTGAGCGCATAGTACAGCCAACATTCAATTGACCTTCCAGACTGCTTCTGAGCATCGTCTGGATGTAAATAGAGATGTCTTCCAGGATGCCCGAATCTTTCTCATAGAGTGCACTTTCTTAATCAGGAGCCCCTCTGTTGTACATTTATATCCAATATTCCTACTTCCTGTCTGTAACGTTTCAGATTTATTTGCAATGAATTTCATCTGCTATATATATGCCCACGTATGGATTTTGTTTAGATCTAACTGCATTGATTCTTCTGCCTGAACGTTATCAGCCCATTCCCTTAATTGTGTGTCCTCTGCTAACTTAAATTGTTTATTTGTTATGTGCTTATGGGAATCATTAATGCAAATTTAAAAAAGAAGGAGATGCCCTGAATATATCCAAGTGGAACTCCACTTTTATTGTCCTTCAGCTGTAAAAAAGATTCTCTCGCCATAACTCGTTGTTTTCTGTTTTGATACAATTCTGCACCCATTCGCATACAGACTGAATTCCGACCTCTTGTGATTGTTAACCTCTCGTGGGGGCACCTTGTCAAAAGCCTTCTTGAAGTCCAAGTAAATGATATCAGCCGTTCTATTGTTATCAGAAATTTTCGATGCCTCTTCATAGTACTGCAGCATATTAGTAGAATTTGATTTCCTCTTTCTGATCCCATACTAACATGCCTGTTCTTATCAGCTGCATTTCAAACTCATTCTTTATTAGTGATTTCCTTATCTCATCTCAGAAACACATTAGGGTTATTGCTCTATGGTTACCTGGGGGGATCAGTGTGCTCACCTTGCTTATATTCCGGGACAACGCTAGCCCATTTCCAGCACTTAAGGATTTCATCAATTTTCACAGAATTTTGAAAAGTACATGTTAGGCATTTGTAGGTTTAATCAGAGACTTCTTTCAGTACAACTGGATATATGTTGTCTGGCCCTGGAGATTTATTAACTGTCAGCCTTTTCAACTGAAGCAGGACCCCACTTTCCAAGATCTCAGAGTCACTTAAAACCACCTTATTTTTCTCTACATTTGCTGGCATATTGTTAATATCGTCGTAAGTGAATACTTCAGCAAAATTTGAGATACGAGTATCTGCTATTTTCTCCTTTGCATAATGTAACACACCACTATTATTCCTAATACTCTTAACTTACTTCTTGACGCTTACTCTATGACTAAAACATTGACAGAAACTCTTGGGGTTAATCTTAGCATTATGAGCAATATCTGTCACCAGCTTCAGTTATGGCCCAAGTGCGGAGTGAGAGACAATGAAGCGGGTCGATAGCTCGCAGTACTTAATGCGAAAAGTGTAAAAGGGGAAATAAAACAATAAACGCTCTGCCAAACAGAGCCGCTAACTAAAACTCTCAAATGGCAAGACGGCTACACAGCGGCTGAAAAGAACATCTAAAATATAAAACGAATACCGCTAGTCTTCAGAGTTAGTTAACTCGAGAGTCCAATTTCTTAGATAAGACCCAATGCAAACAGGCATCAAAGCGTTGCTGTGCTGTTTCCAAGCTTCGACAAGAACTACAACGACAAGTATAAAGTTAAATACTATCAATGAAATAATAATTAGCTGAGACGTGTTTATTCACAAGCGCAATGGCCGTATCTACTGCTCTGCGGAATCCGTGGATGTTACAGTGACCACCGCCCCCCGACCCTCCACCACTATAGGCAAAGCCCCTGAAGCGCAACAGACCTGTGTCAGCTGGAAGCCCAGTTTCACCAACTTTTCCAAGATGTCCTTCTCCGGGGTCCAAGTATGTTCTTCTGGACCAGACCCTTCCCAGTCCACAAGATGCTGGACTTTACCACATACCTGGCAAGATTGTATAGACAAGGGAACCATCTACCAGGCGGGGAGGACGGAGGGCTGGGGTGACTGGGGTCATGGGAGAGCTAGTAACCGGCTTGAGCTGGTAAACATGGTATACTGGTTGGATCTGCAGTGAGGGTGGTAGACGCAATCTGCAGGACATCTTGTTGACAGCCTTTTCTACTGTAAACGGTGCTACGTAGTGCGGTATAAATTTCCAGACCTCATCAGCCGATGAGAGCTTGGGGAGGACAATAAAGTGGGCAGCCTTGGGCTGCCAAAATGGTGGTGTTTCTATTAGACGCAGACAGACAAGTGATGAAATTTACTAAGAGGTGGGCCCAGGGGCAGTGGGGTGCAGGTATTGGGCATAATACACCCGCAGGACGCTGGCGTGATGTCTCGTTCGGAGCGCAGGTGGGACAGGCTGATAAAAAGTCGTGGACATCCTGGGACATAGATGGCCACCAAAGTTGTCTCTTTATAAATTTCTGAAGCCCTTGAATTCCCAGTTGTCCAAACAGATAGGAGGAGTTTCCCCATTCCAACACTTTGGAACGCACCGCAGCAGGGACAAACAGCCGGTTGGGAGGTCCCCCATCCGGGCCTGGATCTGATTGTTTGGCGGCCCTCACATCAGCCTGTATTCCCCAGATCACGGAGCAGCGATACACAAGCGAGGAATAATAGGCTCTGGATAGGCATTATCCTCAGATCCGTCGAACTGCCGGGACAAAGCGTCGACCTTTGTATTCTTCCTGTCGTGACTATGAGTGAGGATGAAATTGAAACGTGTGAAGAAGGGAGCCCACTAGACTTGACAAGTGTTGAGACTCTTAGCATCCTGAATATAGGAGAGGTTCTTGTGATCTGTGCAGACCAAGAATCGATGTTCTACCCCCTCCAGCCAGAGTCGCCATTACTTCAGGGCCTTCTTGGCAGCCCTAAGCTCCCCTTTCTCAACACCGTAATTCCTCTAGGTCACAGTCAAGCAACGGGAGATAAAACACAAGGGTGCAGCCGGCTGTCCGCAGATGAGCGCTGAGAGAGGACAGCTCCAATGCCTCCACTGGATGCATCCACCTCGACAATGAATGGCTGAGATGGGACTAGGCGTTGCAGCAGTGGGACAGTGGTGAAATGTCGCTTTAGCTCTGAAAATGTCTGGTCGGCCTCGTCCGTCCAATGGAATCCTGCCGAGGTCTTCTTTGTGAGTGCATTTATTGGAGCCGCAATAGAGACCAAATTCCGAATGAAGCGGCGATATAATTCGCAAACCCCATGAAGCGCCGTACCTGTTTGACTGTGGAGTGTGTGGGCCACACTGCAACTGCCTAAACTATACTCGGTTCCATTTGAACACTGGCTGGGGTAAGTATGTAGCCCAGAAACGATACCTGGTCTTTATGGTGTGCAGATTATTGTCAAGAAGTCGTCTGAGTACTCTCCAGACATGCTGCCCGTGCTCCGGATGAGAGCAGGAATAGATAATTATGTCATCTAAATACCCAAACGCAAACTGGTTCAACATGTCCCTGAGCACATTGTTAAGCAAGGCCTGGAATAGAGCAGGGGCGTTGGCCAGACCAAAAGGCATCACTAGGTACTCATGGTGGTCATTAGAGGTGTTGAAAGCAGTTTTCCACTCATCCCACTCTCTTATGCGAATCAGACTGTAAGCATTGCACAGATCTATTTTGGAAAATATGGCTGTTTCTTGGAGATGTTCAAACGCAGACGCCAGCAGGGGAAGTGTTTAGCGGTTCTTCACAGTGATGTTGTTGAGGAGCAGGACATCGATGCAGGGGCGGAGTTTTTTCCATCTTTCATGCTCACAAAAAAAGAAGCCCACTCTTGCCGGCGAGGTTGACGGACGAGAGAGCCCCATGTTCAATGCCTCCTTGATGTATTCCTCCATGGCCACCGTTTCCATTGTTGATTCGAAGAAGGAGTCTGAGAGTCTGAGTGGGAGTGCCGAGAAAGACATTTTTGAAATTTTCGTTATTTTTTTTCTCCAACGGCGTTCTGAGAGGCGGGACTGCGCAGGCGTGTGACGTCGGGCAGTGCAGCGCGGCAGATTTAAAAGGAACAGAGCCTCATAGATCGGGCAGCGTAGTTTGTGAGCTGCGGAGTGAGCCGGGAGCAGAGTGAAGGCTTAAGGGCTTCGGCTCAACGGGCTTAGGCGGAAACGGGCGAGGAAGGTTTGGCATTCATTTTCTGTTGTTATTTGAGGAGAGGGGCAGTATGAGTGTGAGGGCAGTTTGCTGTTCTCGGTGTCGGATGTGGGAGGCCCTGGAGTCTCCAAGCCTCCCGGACGTCTACATCTGCGCCAAGTGCATCGAGATGCAGCTCCTAAGGGACCGCGTTACGGAACTGGAGCTGCAGCCCGATGACCTTCGTCTGGTCAGGGAGAGTGAGGAGGTGATAGAGAGGAGTTGCAGGCAGGTGGTCACGCCGGGGCCACGGGAGGCAGACAAGTGGGTCACAGTTAGGAGGGGGAAGGGGAAAGGTCAGGTAATAGGGAGTACCCCGGTGGCTGTGCCCCTTAACAACAGGTACTCCTGTATGAGTACTGTTGGGGGGGACAGCTTACCCGGGGGTAGCGACAGTGGCCGTGCCTCCGGCACAGAGTCCGGCCCTGCAGCTCAGAAGGGTAGGGCAAGGAAGAGGAGGGCAGTTGTGATAGGGGACTCGATAGTAAGGGGGTCAGATAGGTGATTCTGTGGACGCAGTCCAGAGACCCGGATGGTAGTTTGCCTCCCTGGTGCCAGGGTCCGGGATATTTCTGATCGTGTCCAAGATATCCTGAAGTGGGAGGGTGAGGAGCCAGAGGTCGTGGTACATATAGGTACCAATGACATAGGTAGGAAAAGGGATGAGGTCCTGAAAGGAGAATATAGGGAGCTAGGAAGGGAGTTGAGAAAAAGGACCGCAAAGGTAGTAATCTCGGGATTACTGCCTGTGCCACGCGACAGTGAGAGTAGGAATGCGATGAGGTGGAGGATAAATACGTGGCTGAGGGATTGGAGCAGGGGGCAGGGATTCAAGTTTTTGGATCATTGGGACCTCTGTTGGCGCAGGCGTGACCTGTACAAAAAGGATGGGTTGCACTTGAATCCTAGGGGGACCAATATCCTGGCAGGGAGATTAGCGGGGGCTACTGAGGTGACTTTAAACTAGAATGGTTGGGGGGTGGGAATCAAATTAAAGAGGCTAGGCGTGAGGAGGTTAGTTCACTACAGGGGGATGGAAACCAGTGCAGAGAGACAGAGGGGTGTAAAGTGAGGGTAGAAACAAAAAGTACTATGGAGAAAAGTAAAAGTGGCAGGCCGACAAATCCAGGGCAAGCATTAAAAAGGGCCACTTTTCAGCATAATTGTATAAGGGCTAAGAGAGTTGTAAAAGAGCGCCTGAAGGTTTTGTGTGTCAATGCAAGGAGCATTCGTAATAAGGTGGATGAATTGAAAGTGCAGATTGTTATTAATGATTACGATATAGTTGGGATCACAGAGACATGGCTCCAGGGTGACCAGGGATGGGAGCTCAACGTTCAGGGATATTCAATATTCAGGAGGGATAGACATGAAGGAAGGGGAGGTGGGGTGGCGTTGCTGGTTAAAGAAGAGATTAACGCAATAGAAAGGAAGGACATAAGCCGGGAAGATGTGGAATCGATATGGGTAGAGCTGCGTAACACTAAGGGGCAGAAGACGCTGGTGGGAGTTGTGTACAGGCCACCTAACAGTAGTAGTGAGGTCGGAGATGGTATTAAACAGGAAATTAGAAATGTGTGCAATAAAGGAACAGCAGTTATAATGAGTGACTTCAATCTACATGTAGATTGGGTGAACCAAATTGGTAAAGGTGCTGAGGAAGAGGATTCCTTGGAATGCATGCAGGATGGTTTTTTGAACCAACATGTCGAGGAACCAACTAGAGAGCAGGCTATTCTGGACTGGGTTTTGAGCAATGAGGAAGGGTTAATTAGCAATCTTGTCGTGAGAGGCCACTAGGGTAAGAGTGACCATAATATGGTGGAATTCTTCATTAAGATGGAGAGTGACATAGTTAATTCAGAAACAAAGGTTCTGAACTTAAAGAGGGGTAACTTTGAAGGTATGAGACGTGAATTAGCTAAGATAGACTGGCAAATGACGCTTAAAGGATTGACGGTGGATATGCAATGGCAAGCATTTAAAGGTTGCATGGATGAACTACAACAATTGTTCATCCCAGTTTGGCAAAAGAATAAATCAAGGAAGGTAGTGCACCCGTGGCTGACAAGAGAAATTAGGGATAGTATCAATTCCAAAAAAGAAGCATACAAATTAGCCAGAGAAACTGGCTCACCTGAGGACTGGGAGAAGTTCAGAGTTCAGCAGAGGAGGACAAAGGGCTTAATTAGGAAGGGGAAAAAAGATTGAGAGAAAACTGGCAGGAAACATAAAAACGGACTGTAAAAGCTTTTATAGATATGTAAAAAGGAAAAGACTGGTAAAGACAAATGTAGGTCCCTGCAGACAGAAACGGGTGAATTGATTATGGGGAGCAAGGACATGGCAGACCAATTGAATAATTACTTTGGTTCTGTCTTCACTAAGGAGGACATAAATAATCTTCCAGAAATACCAGGGGACAGAGGGTGCAGTGAGATGGAGGAACTGAGCGAAATACATGTTAGTAGGGAAGTGGTGTTAGGTAAATTGAAGGGATTGAAGGGATAAATCCCCAGGGCCAGATGGTCTGCATCCCAGGGTGCTTAAGAAAGTAGCCCAAGAAATAGTGGATGCATTAGTGATAATTTTTCAAAACTCGTTAGATTCTGGACTAGTTCCTGAGGATTGGAGGGTTGCTAATGTAACTCCACTTTTTAAAAAAGGAGGGAGAGAGAAACCGGGGAATTATAGACCGGTTAGCCTAACGTCGGTGGTGGGGAAACTGCTGGAGTCAGTTATCAAAGATGTGATAACAGCACATTTGGAAAGCGGTGAAATCATCGGACAAAGTCAGCATGGATTTGTGAAAGGAAAATCATGTCTGACGAATCTCATAGAATTTTTTGAGGATGTAACTAGTAGAGTGGATAGGGGAGAACCAGTGGATGTGGTATATTTGGATTTTCAGAAGGCTTTTGACAAGGTCCCACACAGGAGGTTAGTGTGCAAACTTAAAGCACGCGGTATTGGGGGTAAGGTATTGGTGTGGGTGGAGAGTTGGTTAGCAGACAGGAAGCAAAGAGTGGGAATAAACGGGACCTTTTCAGAATGGCAGGCGGTGACTAGTGGGGTACCGCAAGGCTCAGTGCTGGGACCCCAGTTGTTTACAATATATATTAATGACTTGGATGAGGGAATTAAATGCAGCATCTCCAAGTTTGCGGATGACACGAAGCTGGGTGGCAGTGTTAGCTGTGAGGAGGATGCTAAGAGGATGCAGGGTGACTTAGATAGGTTGGGTGAGTGGGCAAATTCATGGCAGATGCAATTTAATGTGGATAAATGTGAAGTTATCCACTTTGGTGGCAAAAATAGGAAAACGGATTATTCTCTGAATGGTGGCCAATTAGGAAAAGGGGAGGTGCAACGAGACCTGGGTGTCATTATACACCAGTCATTGAAAGTGGGCATGCGGGTACAGCAGGCGGTGAAAAAGTCGAATGGTATGCTGGCATTTATAGTGAGAAGATTCGAGTACAGGAGCAGAGAGGTACTACTGCAGTTGTACAAGGCCTTGGTGAGACCACACCTGGAGTATTGTGTGCAGTTTTGGTCCCCTAATCTGAGGAAAGACATCCTTGCCATAGAGGGAGTACAAAGAAGATTCACCAGATTGATTCCTGGGATGGCAGGACTTTCATATGAAGAAAGACTGGATGAACTGGGCTTGTACTCGTTGGAATTTAGAAGATTGAGGGGGGATCTGATTGAAACGTATAAAATCCTAAAGGGATTGGACTGGCTAGATGCAGGAAGATTGTTCCCGATGTTGGGGAAGTCCAGAACAAGGGGTCAAAGTTTGAGGATAGAGGGGAAGCCTTTTAGGACCGAGATTAGGAAAAACTTCTCCACTCAGAGCGTGGTGAATCTGTGGAATTCTCTGCCACAGGAAACAGTTGAGGCCAGTTCATTGGCTATATTTAAGAGGGAGTTAGATATGGCCCTTGTGGCTACGGGGGTCAGGGGGTATGGAAGGAAGGCTGGGGCGGGGTTCTGAGTTGGATGATCAGCCATGATCATAATAAATGGCGGTGCAGGCTCGAAGGGCCGAATGGCCTACTCCAGCACCTATTTTCTATGTTTCTATGTTTCAGGATGAGAGAGGGACAAGAGCCAGCCCCGGGAGGTGTAGTACCAGGTAGGAGGTCTATGGCGCAATGTTATGTCCGGTGTGGGGGCAGGGTGGTGGTCTTTCTTTTACTGAAAACCTTAAGGAGATTCGCATTCAAGGAGAGGAGAATATGGCGGCGCGACGCAGCTCGCAGCGGCCACTCCGGTGGTGATGTCTGTTATTTGTCAAGTAGGGTGCCGTGCATAATTCTGATTTGATGGAGACGAACATCTGGTGAAACTTCTGAAATGTCTGCTTTGCTGCAGCTACTACCGTGTGCTCTGAAATCTCCGGAGGGGAAGGCCTCGATTCCTCGGCTTTGTTTGGTGCTCGGTGGCTGGGGAGAGGTCGAAGCGCTCGGCAGCGAATGGTGTTTGGTGCTCGGTGTCGAAGGGCTGATCGGAGGCTCGAAGTTTTCGGATGGACTCAGAGTCCGCTGCGGTCGGGAGCATCTAATGGTGCTGCATCGGCAAGTTTGCGGCGCTTAATGATTCATGACAGGGAGAGTTTTTCTTTTCTACCGTCTGCGTGAGATGAGGCTATCGGGACTTTGAGACCTTTTTACAGTGCCCATGGTCTGCTCTTTATCAAATTATGGTATTGCTTTGCACTGTTGTAACTATATGTTATCATTATGTGGTTTTGTCAGTTTTAGTCTTGGTTTGTCCTGTGTTTCCTGTGATATCATTCTGGATGAACGTTGTATCATTTTTTAATGCATGCATTTCTAAATGACAATAAACGAGGACTGAGTGTCCTCATAATCTAATCTAATCTAATATTGATCCGGAATCACAGACAGGTCCAGATCCTTAGCTGACACAGGAGAGGATTCATGGAACGGCTGTTGAGCTGGACTCAGACAGGTAGACAGGCATGCCCGACTCCACGCTTGGAGTCCTGTCAGAGACCAATCAATGCACAGGTTATGTGAGGATAACCAGGGGGGACCAAGCACCAGTGGTAGTTCAGGTGAATTATCCAGATAGAAAAATATTTCTTCATGGTGCTTCCCTTCCAGCAGCAGTTGGAGGGGTCGGGTGGAAAGGTGGATCTGGCCGTCTCCCAGAAGTCGACGTCCAGCACCTTGACGTTGAACTTTTCTCTTAATTCCTGAGTTGGAACTCCCCATCTTTGAGAGAGGGTGATGTCCATAAAATACCCAGCTGCACCAGAGTCTATAAACGCCTGAAGTTCATGGGTCTGTGACCTCAATGGCAAGGAAGCTGCGAGCTTTACAGAATTAAGAGAAGCTGACTGAAGGGAGCACCAACCCGACAGGATTCTCCTAAATCCCCTCCTTGCTGACCAGGATTCTCTTTTACTGGAGGCTTGGAACATGCCGCCCAGAAGTGTTTTGGATCACCACAACAGGGGCCTGAACCTGTTTTCCTGCACCGCTCTCGTTCCTCCTGAGACAGGCTGACATGTGCATATTCACAAGCGCAATTGCCATATCTAATGCGCTGCCGAATCCGTGGATGTGACAATATGCTTCTCAACCTGTCTTTTGCAAATCGAATTTCCCCCTTCACGATAGCTCTCATATTTTCATATGCCCTATGGTTAACATAACTACTATTTTTTTCTGTATTCCTTACTTAACTACTTTTTCATCAATAATATATATCTTCATTCATCCATTTAGTTGATCAATTTTTATATTGTTTCTTCCAAACTTGGGAATTAACATTTTCCATACTGTGTGATTTACCTCTTTAAATCGACCACATTGTTACTCAATTGACTGAACGTCAAGCAGTTCTTTTCAGTTTACCTTTTGAAGTCTTTGCCGCATCCACACAAATATTGCCTTTCTGAAATTCAATTCAATGACTTTTGTTTTTACTCATATACTCCCCCAAAATGCTGTAAGGCTAGCAATGTTATGATCATTTGTTCCTAAAGTCTCAACAACTTCCGTCCTGAAAATTCTATCCTGTTTGTTACAGGTGGTCAGATCTAGACAGGCCTCCCCTCATGTTGGTGTATTAAAATACTGGGTCAAAAACAATATGGTGCATTTTGGTAGTAGAAGTTGAAACAGTAACACAACGCTGAATGAAGCATAACTGCTGCAGAGAAATGTAAATCATAGGGTGCAAGATCATTAGATGGTGGATTCTGGGACCAATAGTCCATTATTCTGTTCTAGTCAGTGTGATAAATGTTGACCCTAAGCCCCATTGTACATGCTTTCAGGGTGACTTTCTAATTATTCCTGTGTCTTTGCAACTTCTTTCCCTTAAGCGGGATGGGAGACAGAGCTTATTGGTGCCTTGGGTTAAATTAGGTTAAATCAGTTATATGCCTCAGCTCCATGAAAAGTTTTGGTTTGGTCACATAGCAGCTGTATGTAGGGGTAAATGTGGTGTGGTAGAAATTGGTGAGGAATACAGTTACAGTAAGTGTGCAGAAGGCATTAGGCCAGGGATGACAAACCCATTTTAGGTCACGGGCAGGATTGCACAAAATGAGTCTTCATGCGGGCCGGATCAGTTGTGCACGCGCGAACGCACACGCGCGCGCGCTCCCACAGCTTTCACTGATTTCGGTTTGTACAAACAGCTCTCATGTGTCTCAGTCTCTGCTACAACTACAAAGTGCTTCACTTTACGAATGCTGTTTCTTATGAAGAAGATTGCTCAGCAAGAATTATTTTGATGATTGTTATTAAGTTACAGTCGCAGGCTACAAGAAAGTAGTGATGAGAGAGAGAAAGAACGATGCAATATTGGCTAAGATTGTTTTGGGAGCCACACCTTCTCCATTAATAAACCATTCAAAATCGAAGATTAGCAGACACAAATGTAGACCTAACAAAACAAATTGTAACTGTAGGCTACACAACTACACCTAATTTTTAATACCCTGCCTATAAAATTCATTTCCAGCAATCAGACTGAGACAACGAACACAGTTAGCCTCTAATTTTTAAAATAATAAAAGTCAGAAAATGAATGAATCACAATATTATGACACTCAATATTTCATAAGTGCTCTTTTATATCCACCAAAAATGCAAGATCATGAAGCCAGTCTGAGTTATCCAACTCTGCCACAGGCTTCCCTTTCTCGTTCATGAGTAGTCCAATTTCTGCATGTAATTAAAAAGGGTTTGAGCACAACCCCTCTGCTCAACCAGCGGACTTCAGTGTGGTAGGGTAGGCCGTGTCCAATATTACTTTCGGACAAAAGAGTGTCAAATCGCCGATGGTTGAGTCCCTTGGCTGTAATAAAATAAACCGTTTTGATTACTACATCCATGACATTGTCCATTTTCAGGCCGCTGCTGCATACCGCCTCTTGGTGTATAATACAACAAAAATTCCAGAATTCCTGATCTGAATGCCCTGTCTGAACTTTCCCTCTGAGTTTCCCAACAACACCTGCCTTTTTCCCGACCATCAACCGTGCGCCATCTGTTTCCACGCTGACCGACTCTGTCCAAGGCCTCGACGAGGCTGGAGAAAACGTTGTTTGCCATTGAGGTGTTTGTCATGGGCAACATCTCCACAGAATCCTCGGCGACGGTCAAAGATGCATCAAAACCACGAATAACTATTCCCAATTGAGCTTCATCAATCACGTCGGTGCTTTCATCAATTGCAATAGAGAAGGCAATAAATAACTTCACTTTCTCTTTTAGTTGACTGTTCGAATCTCCCGCGAGGTCCCCGATTCTGTCTGCACAGTATTTCTTGAAAAGCTGATATTTCCAAAAGCCTGCCTCTTCTCCGGGCACAGCAGCTCAGCCGCCGTCAGCATGCATGCTTTGATGAACTTGCCCCTCTGTGTATGGTTTCGACGGAGCAGCTATTTTGCTGGCAATAATATAGCTGGCCTTGACAGCTCCAGCATGAATCTCCCGACTTTTGGCGAACACTGATTGCTGTTTATTCAGAGCTGCTTCAAGCTCATTTAACTTTTGCGTTCTGAGTCGTCCTGCGTACTTGTCATATTTTTCTCCGTGTGACGTCTCATAGTGTTGTTTGATATTGTACACATTTGCCACAGCCTCTTGTTGCGAGCATAACAAACACGCAGGTTTGCCTTTGACCTCCCAGAAGCAAAAAACAGAGGTTATCCACTTTGGTGGCAAAAAGAGGAAAACAGATTATCATCTGAATGGTGGCCGATTAGGAAAAGGGGAGGTGCAACGAGACCTGGGTGTCATTATACACCAGTCATTGAAAGTGAGCATGCAGGTACAGCAGGCGGTGAAAAAGGCGAATGGTATGCTGGCATTTATAGCGAGAGGATTTGAGTACAGGAGCAGGGAGGTACTACTGCAGTTGTATAAGGCCTTGGTGAGACCACATCTGGAGTATTGTGTGCAGTTTTGGTCCCCTAATCTGAGGAAAGACATTCTTGCCATAGAGGGAGTACAAAGAAGGTTCACCAGATTGATTCCTGGGATGGCAGGACTTTCATACGAGGAAAGACTGGGTCGACTAGGCTTATACTCGTTGGAATTTAGAAGATCGAGGGGGGATCTTATTGAAACGTATAAAATCCTAAAGGGATTGGACAGGCTAGATGCAGGATGATTATTCCCGATGTTGGGGAAGTCCAGAACGAGGGGTGATAGTTTGAGGATAAAGGGGAAGCCTTTTAGGACCGAGATGAGGAAAAACATCTTCACACACAGAGTGGTGAATCTTTGGAATTCTCTGCCACAGGAAACAGTTGAGGCCAGTTCATTGGCAATATTTAAGAGGTGGTTAGATATGGCCCTTGTGGCTAAAGGGATCGGGGTATGGAGGGAAGGCTGGTACAGGGTTCTGAGTTGGATGATCAGCAGTGATCATACTCAATGGAGGTGCAGGCTCGAAGGGCCGAATGGCCTACTTCTGCTCCTATTGTCTATGTTTGAATGTTTCTATGTTTTTATTAGTAGTCAGCATGGCTTTGTGAAAGGCAAGTCATGCCTTACGAGCCTGATTGAATTTTTTGAGGATGTGACAAACCACATTGATGAAGGAAGAGCAGTAGATGTAGTGTATATGGATTTCAGCAAGGCATTTGATAAGGTACCCCATGCAAGGCTTATTGAGAAAGTAAGGAGGCATGGGATCCAAGGGGACCTTGCTTTGTGGATCTAGAATTGGCTTTCCCACAGAAGACAAAGAGTAGCTGTAAACAGGCCATATTCTGCATGGAGGTCGGTCACCAGTCGGTCACCAGGTCGGCCTCAGGGATCTATTCTGGGACCCCTATTCTTCGTGATTTTTATAAATGACCTGGATGAGGAAGTGGAGGGATGGGTTAGTAAGTTTTCTGATGACACAAAGGTTGGAGGTGTTGTGGATAGTGTGGAGGGCTGTCAGAAATTACAGCGAGACATTGATAGGATGCAAAACTGGGCTGAGCAATGGCAGATAGAGGTCAACACAGATAAGTGGGAGGTGGTTAATTTTGATATGTCAAATATGATGGCAGAATATAGTATTAATGGTAAGACTCTTGGCAGTGCGGAGGATCAGAGGGATTTTGGGGTCCGAGTCAAAAGGGACACTCAAAGCAGCTGCACAGGTTGACTGTGTGGTTAAGAAGGCATACGGTGTATTGGCCTTCATCAATCGTGGAATTAAATTTAGGAGCCGAGGGGTAGTGTTGCAGATATATAGGACCCTGGTCAGACCACACTTCGAGTACTGTGCTCAGTTCTGGTCACCTCTCTACAGGAAGGATGTAGAAACCATAGAAAGGGTGCAGAGGAGATTCACAAGGATGTTGCCTGGATTGGGGCGCATGCCTTATGAGAATAGGTTGAGTGAACTCGGCCTTTACTCACTCGAGTGATGGAGGATGAGAGGTGACCTGATCGAGGTGTATAAGATGATGAGAGGCATTGATCGTGTGGATAGTCAGAGGCTTTTCCCCAGGGCTGAAATGGTTGCCACAAGAGGACACAGGTTTAAGGTGCTTGGAGCTTAGTAAAATGGAGGGCTATATGTAAGCCTAGTAATTTCTAAGGTTGGTACATGTTCGGCACACCTCTGTGGGTCGAAGGGCCTGTATTGTGTTGAAGGTTTTCTATGTTTCTATACCACCAGTATAGAAACATAGCTTACTGAGTTATTAAACTCAGCTTACTGAGTTTAATAAAAAGCCCCTCCCTCCTTGCAATAACATAAGGTTTTCAATGTGCAAAAAATGCTGATTCTTTACTGTAAAAAGCTTTCAGAATATTGTTTCCCAGTGGTACCAGGGCATCACAGATCTCCCTTCACGAAACGCAAATTAGTAGTGACGAAGTAATTCTCTCGTCTCTAAAACAAAGAATGGACAGCACCGCAGAACTTTTCCAGTCTCCTGGAATCATCCCTTGTTTCCAGACCTTCTTATAAATCTCAAACAACCTCTTTCGGGCTGTCTCGGACAGGTGGAGTATATGATAGCTTCCCTTATCCTATCCTGGGCTGTATTAGTTTCCCTATTGACAACAGATTTCAACAAATCCAACTTAAAGTCATCATCCAAGGCACTCTCAATCTTCTTGTTTCCCATAGATCATTGTCCATCAAAATATGCTCTTGTCTCCTAAAATACTCATCCCCTATATAGTCTAGTCTTTCACAAACCGCCCGTAATGCCGACTGTTCTCTTTTCCATAGATGCTGCCTGGCCTGCTGATTTCCTCAAGCATTTTGTGTCTGTTGTTCGTCTTGACTATATATCTTTGTAGATACGTTTCACATTCATTCTGCCTTTTTTTTTGTCTGTTGCCGCCAAGTTTTCATTCCCCACTGATACCGGCTATAACTTCCGACACCATTCATTTTATTTAGCATTGTCCACACCACTGTCAGAACAGATTCCCTCCCAATTGATCAGCAAAATCCCCTCAAGCTGCTCTTTTGTCATTCCTAATAACCCTGCTTGCTATCAGTCTTTTCTTCTGAACATTCAGCAAAGCTTCTTGCGTGACCCTCCCCCCCGTTACAAAACAGCCAAAGCCCCTCTCCGGTCTCTCTCTCCATTCCCGCGCCCCGGCCCGTTGCCAAGGGAACGAGTCTGGCCATCAACGCGCGTTCTCTGTGACGTCACTATTAAACCACTCATTAATCGCTGGGTATCACGTGACAGTTAGTGCCCGCCTCGGAGGGGGGGAGGGGGAGGGGCGGAATAAATTGTCAATCAGAGCAGCCAATGGGAACCCTCCAAATATTACAAATAAATCATGAAAAAGGCTCGACCGGGGCGGGGAGAGGGGGAAGCCTTATCTCCACACTGGGACTAGGGAAAGGAAAATAACAAATGCTTAAAAAGGGAAGTAAAGAGTGAGATATAAAACTAAACAGACATATACAATGGTCTACAGGACTGTCGGTGAGGTAAGAAATAGACGCTGAATTGGGTCGAACCCTCATCAGGACAATGTTAATGCCGAGATTTGGAATATTAGCTGATTTCTCGCTGAAAAATTTTAATTACATCGGGAAAAAACAGTGAGTCCCGTGGGCGTTGTCGCAGTTAATGATAGAAAATAAAGAGATATTAGATTAATAAAGAGGTTTCAGGCATCCGCTTGATACTATTCGGTTTCCCACACTGCTGGAGGACTGTCTGCAGTTCTGGTGGACACACTGTCGGACGAACATGATTGCACTGTAATCTGTGACCTGGAGCTCTGGTCCCCATTCCCCCGCCAGTCCCAGGGAGCAGCAATGAACCTCCCTGACAGTGTAGAGCAGATTCCCCAGGATGTTGTCTGGCATGTGGCCTTTCCGTGATGACTGGATGGGTTGGCTTTGTTTTCCTCAGAAAGGAGGTGAAGCTGAGGAGCTGAGAATGACTCTGACCTCACTGTGTAAGAGCTAGCTCAGGCATGATGATAGCGCTGGGTAACTCGATTGTCGCCGGCTGTCCACAAAATGATGCTGTTCAAAGTTCAAAGTACATTATTGATGACAGTATATATACCATACACAATCTGGAAATTAGTCTCCCTACAGGAAGCCAGGGAACAGAGAACCCGAATGGGATCCATTAAAAAAGGCCATCAAACACCCAGTGTGCAGGAAAATAAAAATAAATCGTGTAAACAACAAAGGCCAGCAGACAACTGAAGTTCACGAGAGTGAGTCAAGGGTTGTCAGGTCAGTTAGCTGCAGCAGCCAGAGCCTCAGTTCATTGGAGAGACGAGTAAACCTCGCTGAGCAGCCAGCCGAACCGGCCTATCCCTTGCTCCGGCCTCGACACGCTGACCTGGCACTTAGATCGATCACTCGGGTGTTTTCCAGCTCCCAGGCCCCGCCACCTCTACTCTGCATTGCGGCCGCTTGTCTCTCCTCAGTTCTGTCACATCCAATAACCTCCAAGTCTGCTCCAGGAGTGGCCAAACATTGTCTCATTCCCCACTCTCCTGCCCGGGTCCCGTCGCCTCCATTCAATCCGTATGCGCCACGCACAACCGTCCTGCATCTTCAAAACTTCAGTTCACACCGCAAAAATTCCAGTTGGTATAGGCGGTTGAAAAGCTCAAATCCGAATGGCAAGCAACAGCCTAATGATTGCAGTGATCGCTTACCTGAAAATGTGTGATTCATAAAGTAGTTAGCGGTTTTGTTTGATAGCGACAAGTGTTCGCTGTGCTTCACCAGCGCCGTTATAAATCGGAGTGTCCCCTCCCTGGTGCTAGGGTCAGAGACGTCTCCGAGCAGCTACAGAAATGTCTCAAGTGGGTCAGTGTTCATTCAGCTGGAGGTGGTGTTTCACGTCGGTACTAATGGACAGGTAGAAAAGATATGATGCCCTGTAGTGTGAATATAGAGAGTCAGGGAAGAAGTTGAAGAGCAGGGCCTAAAGGGCTGTAATATCCCGGTTACTCCCGGTACTGTGTGGTAGTAGAGGTAGGAACAGAATGTCAGAGCAGATGAATGGTGACTGAGGAGTTGGTGCAGAGGCAGGGGTTCAGCATTCTAGATCGTAGATTCAATAGACAATAGACAATAGGTGCAGGAGTCAGCCATTCGGCCCTTCGAGCCAGCACCTCCATTCACTGTGATCATGGCTGATCATTCACAGAGCCACTGAAAAGTTTAGCAGAGAAACAGTCCATTCGGTCCATCTAGTCTGTGCCAAATCATTTAAACTGCCCTCTCCCATCGACATGCACTGGGAACATATCCCTCCATAACCCTACCATCCATGCACCTATCGAAACTTTTCTTAAAAGTTGACATCAAACTTCCATGCTCCACTTGTGTTGGCAGCTCGTTCCAACACCCCCATCTGAGTGAAGAATTTTCCCTTCGTGTTCTCATTAAAGTTTATCACCAACCAGCCTTAACCCATGATCTCCAGTTGGAGTCCCACCCAGATTCCGAGGGAAAAGCATACTTGCAATTACCCTATCACTGGGACTTCTCCTGGTGCAGGAATGACCTGTACAAGAGGGATAGTTTGCACCTTCACTGGAGGGGGGGCAGTATCATAAAGTTCATTACTGCTCCGCGGGAGGGTTGAAACGAGACCGACAGGGGAATGTGAACCAGAACACTAGTCACTGAATGGAGGGATTGAATCTAAGTTAGACGTCCTGCTCAGTAATACTGCAAGGATGGATGGGCAGGAGCTCGGGGATATAGACAACAGGAGAGTTGGATTGAGATATGTTCAGTTGGACCTGAGAAGGATTAAGAGAGAGTCTACAGACTACAACTCAAATTAAGGACAGTGCAACCAATCTGACGGGTTTATGTTATACAGACTCATCTCCATCGGTCACGGAGACGGATTATAGGAAGGAGCATAAACCGGGTTATCATTATGGGTGACTTCAGGATCATCACTGTCAGTGTTGATTTGGAACTGGTTTAAGATGGTGATGGTGAACTTAAGCCATTTCTGGCTGGTGGCTAATGAAACAGGATTTTTTTAAAATTCAGCATCTTCTGGCAAACGATCACTACAAGTAATGATCTATAACTTCCCTTAGGACTTCAAAGTGAATCGACGTGGCAGAACCCAGGCGAACTCGAGGTTGGATCAATTTAAATGCCGTGCTGAAGGCCGAATGGAGGTGGTGAGGTTCGGGCACCAGCGCATACCGAATCGACTGAACTCGATGTTTGGACGGAGACTTAATTGACGTGCCGAATCGAGGACCGGTTACAGGCCGAATCGAGGCGACGAAGTTCAGGCCCTAGAGTCGACGTTTGACCATCGATTTAAGTGCCGGGTCAAACTGAAAATATATGGGTGTCAGGGCCTGAGGCAAGGGATATCACTGTTCCACCAAGTTTACTCGGCTCTGCGTTGAACTCGGCTAGCGGACTTCAGTTCAGAATGTTGTTTGCTTGCGCTTATTTTTCCTCACTCAGCACATTTTGTGTTTGATGTGTTACTTGCTCAAGGAGATCTGTCTTTTGTGTGAGAATGATGTAATGGTCTTTTGGAGGTCACCTGATGTGATTTTCCCGCCGATGTGAGGTCACGTGATGACATGTGCACCGTGGGTATATAAGGGTCGACCCAGGTGACGCAGTTAGTTTTTAGTTTGTAGATTTCCAGGTAGTCCATGCTGTTTCTCCGTTTCTGTTGCGTGTTTGTTTTTGTGACGCAGTTTCATTTTTAAAACGGAGTGTTGCGTTCTATTGCAAGATACCATATTATTGGACTACAAATGTTTAGCTAGATGTGCTGATTTACTCAATTCCAACAGTAGAAGGGAGAGTGAAGACTTTACCGAAGTACACGACCGAAGGATCGAGAGGAGTCAGCATCATTTGGCAGTTTAATCCTTTGATCGACCTTATTGGAGGTCTTCATTGGAGGAGTAGCGACCTGCATCGTAGATAACTCTTGCCAAAAAGAACAAAGACTTCATGCAAAGGTTTGCTCTGTCTCTAAAACAATTTAAGGTCAGTTGGTTTAAACTGTGTATTTACCGCCGCGTGAATTCTGTGGACAGAACCAGCAGGAAAGTCGTGTCCATGAAGAAATCCTTCTCCAGAGAAGTGTTTCCCCAATTGAACGTATAAATCTGTTGGACTTTCGAATTTATCGCTTTAAGAACTATAGTTAACTTTGTCGCTTTAAGAACTGTTTTCGCATTAACGCTATAAGAGGGAGATGCTGGCAGTGTTGGTTGCATTGCAATGGGTGCAGAAAGCCAGACAAGTCAAAGCATTGATATGTTCAGATTCATCCTCCGTTCTAGCAAGTTTAAGGTCTTTTCACACAAACAGTCGGCAAGATGTACTTTATGAAGTCCTTCAGTTAGTTACAAGGATTGCAAATCAGGGAGGTCAGGTAAAATTTCTATGGCTTCCAGCACATGTAGGGGTGAAGGGGAATGAGAGGGTGGATGAGTTGGCAAAGAGGGCGTTAAAGAAAGAAAATGTGGAAATGCACATTAGTATCAGTAAAGCAGAGGTTAAGTGTGTAATCTGGGAAAAAGTCAACCGAAAGTGGCAAGAAAGATGGGACAGGGAGGGGAAAGGGAGGCACTTATATCAAATACAAAAGAGTGTTGCAGTTACTAGGGTAGGTAATGGAAACAGAAGAGAGGAAATTGTGTGGACTAGGTTAAGGCTGGGGCATTGTGCATTAAACAAAACATTGAAAATGATAGGGAAACACCAGAAAGGATTGTGTGAGGAATGTCAGGAAGAGGAGTCAGTAGAACATGTAGTTCTGAGTTGCAGGAAGTATGGGATACAGAGAGAGATGATGAGAAATAAATTAAGGGAGTTGGGGATGCAGGAATTCACATTAAAAGGGTTGCTGGGCATGGGTGAGAGAGCACAAGTCCGGGTATTTTTAGCTTTTTAAAGGGTACAGGGGTTTTTTATAGAATATGAAGAATAAACAGGAATAGGATACTAGGATGGTCAAAGATGGGAGGGTGAAGTGTAGGTGTGTGTGTGTGTGAGATTGGGTGAAGGGATTTAGAATGTATTTCTAGTGCACATTCTGGAGCAGAGGGTGGTGGTAATGCACCATTAAGCTGGATGCCAACCACCGTAAAACAAGATACAGACAGACAGACAGAGTTGTTGAACGGCTGCATATCGGTTAACTTCCGGTTAAAGTTTTCGTTTGTTTTTTTTTCCTTATCGTTTATCCGTGTTTAATAAATGCTTTGTTGTTTTTATATAACCTGACTCGGTTGATATTCATTGTTGCCGGTTACGTAACATAATCTGTGGAAGCTCGTCCGATTTTTTTTTTTTGGTTTGATTGGTGTGTGAGTGTTGTGTTCGGCAACAATGGATATTGACGGGTTTTTGGTCACGCCTAACTCAGGGTCTTTAGAGAATGCAAGAAAACCTGAGGTATTGGGGTTTGCTAGGAAGTTGGATATTAAAGGAATTAGGAGGAATTCCACCAAGGCTTTCATACAAAGAAAAATTGCTGAACATTATATTACTTTGAATTTATTTGATGGGAGGTGTTAGATAAGTTTTCAATGAAATGCAGTTACATTTTGAACAAATAAAGTTAAAGCAATTAGAGCTGATTTGGAAAAGAGTAGGTTAGAAGCTGTAAAGAAACATAAGGAATTCGAGGCTGTGGAGGCTATTAAATTAAGGGAATTTAAAGAAAGAGAAGCTGAAAACCAGATGAAATTTGAGCTAGAGATGCAGAAGTTAAAGTCCAGGAGTCAAACTGCTGGTTCTACGAAACAGTTTATTGCTCGTCGTGAGGTTATTTTGGCTCCTCAATTTAATAAAGCTGAACTGGACAAATATTTCCAGCATTTGGAAACTGTGCTCTGAGTTTAGTGTGGCCGAAAGACCAATGGCCAGTGATGTTACAAAGTGTAATTAAAGGCAGGGCACAACAAGTTTATGCAGCTTTAAATGCTGATCAAGCAATGAGTTATGATATTGTTAAGCAGCACGTATTGAAGGCATATGAGATGGTTCTGGACGCATATAGAGAAAGATTCAGAAATTTGAAGAAATCTATGGAAAAAAACTTATGTGGAATTTACCTATGAGAAATCTGTGTGTTTGGAGAGATGGGTTTCCTCCAAAAATGTGAATGGGGAGTTTAATAAATTAAAAGAGCTGATTTTGCAGGAGGAATTTAAAAGAAGCATTCCTGTTGAAGTGAGAACATACTTAAATAAAAGCTGCATTGCAGGAGATTGCTAAATTAGCTGATGAGCATGTTTTAATTCACAAGAATAAATTTTCTCGAGGTAAAATTTTTAAAAGGAAAACTAGCACAGAGAGTCAAGGTAAACCAGAAATTAAATCTGAAGTTAGTGAGAAAAGTATGAAGGGAGACATGTGAAGGAAAGACATTTTGGTATTATTTGTAATTATTATAAGAAACCTGGACATGTAGTAGCTAACTGCTTCCGATTGAAACAGAAAGAGAAAGAAGTAGTCCCAGATGCTTGTGTGCAGCATATTGAAAAACCTGTAAAACCACAGGGTTTAGAAAATACTAATGAAACGTGTCAGTGTCTGACCAAGTTAAGAAGGGATATGAAACTTTAATAACAGAAGGATTTGTATCCTTGAATGAGGGATCCAATTCAGTACCAATAAGGATACTGAGAGATACTGGAGCTGCTTAATCACTAATATTAGACAGTGTGCTAAGGTTTAGTGATGAGTCTGACATTGGTGAGATAAATTATATAAGAGGAGTAGGGAGTGCCCTTATGCCAGTACGTTTACATAGAGTAAATTTAAGGTCAGGATTAGTTATAGGGGTTGTTAAAGTAGGATTACAATCCAGTTTGCCTGTGAATGATGTTTCTCTTTTGTTAGAGAATGACTTAGCAGGTGGACAAGTTTTTCCTGAAGTGCATTTGACAATAAATTCAAATTCTGAGGAACCACAGAAGGATTCTAACACAGATTTTTCCTGTGTTGTAACAAGAGCTATGGCTAAAAAGACTGATGTAAAGGATGAGGTTGTTACCCATGACAGTTCAAATCAAGATTCAAATTTTGAGGATGCATCAGAAACTTTCTTAACTACCTTATTTGCTCAGCATTTTGGTGGTAAGTCTGACCAGAAAGATTTGTCTTTATCTCGGAAGGAGATGATAGCAGAGCAGGGTAGAGATCCTGAGATAGTTAAATTAAAAGAACAAGCTCTTCCAGATAGTGGAATTGAAAAAAGTACCAGTAGGATATTATTTTGAAAAGGGAGTATTAATGAGAAAGTGGAGATCGCCTGTAATTCCTGCTAGTGAGGAATGGGAAGTTAATCACCAGGTAGTAGTTCCTAAAATTTACCGAAATGAGATTTTAACTGTGGCTCATAGTATTCCTTTGGGTGGTCATTTAGGTGTAAAGAAAAGTATGAACAAAGTTTCTAAACATTTTTATTGGCCTAGTTTAAGACAAGATGTGGTGATATTTTGTAGAACGTGTCATACGTGTCAAATTGTTGGTAAACCTAATCAGGTTACTCTGGTGGCCCCCAATGCAACCAATTCCTGTATTCGGTGAGCCGTTCTCAAAAATCATTGTAGACTGTGTAGGTCCTTTGCCAAAAACTAAAACTGGACATCAATGTTTATTAACTATTACGTGTACAGCGTCTAGGTTTCCAGAGGCAGTACCTCTTATGAATATAACAGCCAAAACTGTGACAAAGGCTCTTATAAAATTCTTCACTTATTTTGGGTTGCCTATGGAAATACAATCAGAGCAAAGTAGTAGTGTTATGTCAGGGTTGTTTCAGCAGATAGTTTATAAACTGGGAGCAAAACAGATTATTTCCTCAGCCTATCATTCAGAATCACAAGGAGTCTTGGAGAGATTTCATTCTGCACTAAAAACTATGATTAGGACATATTGTGTGGAAAATGAAAAGGACTGCGATGAAGGTATACATTTGCAGCAAGGGAGGCAGTACAGGAATCATTAGGTTTTAGTCCTTTTGAACTTGTATTTGGGCATAGAATTCGAGGACCTTTGGCTTTGTTGAAAGAACAGTGGATTAATAAAGAAGTACACACTAATTTGCTAGATTATGTTTTGAAATTTAAAGAAAGATTATATAAAGTTTGTAGCTTGGCCAAAGAAAATTTAAAGTTAGCTCAAGAGAAGATGAAGAGGTAGTATGATAAGGAAGCTAGGATGAGGTCATTTAAGCCTGGAGATAAGGTGTTGATTCTTTTCCCAGTGTAAACGAACCCATTACAAGCCGAATTTCATGGTCCTTACGAGATTAAATCTAAGGTAAATGATGTAGATTACGTGTTAAAACCCCAGATCGGAGAAAGACAACACAGCTGTGTCATATAAACATGATAAAACCATATTATAAGACCATAAGACCGTAAGACAAAGGAGCAGAAGTAGGCCATTCGGCCCATCGAGTCTGCTCCGCCATTTTATCATGAGCTGATCCATTTTATCCTATTTAGTCCCACTGCCTCGTCTTCTCACCATAACCTTTGATGCCCTGGCTACTCAGATACCTATCAATCTCTGCCTTAAATACACCCAATGACTTGGCCTCCACTGCTGCCCGTGGCAACAAATTCCATAGATTCACCACCCTCTGACTAAAAATTTTTTTTCGCATTTCTGTTCTGAAAGGGCGCCCTTCAATCCTGAAGTCATGCCCTCTCGTACTAGACTCCCCCATCATGGGAAACAACTTTGCCACATCCACTCTGTCTATACCTTTTAACATTCAAAATGTTTCTATGAGGTCTCCCCTCATTCTTCTAAACTCCAAGGAATACAGTCCAAGAGCGGACAAACGTTCCTCATATGTTAACCCTCTCATTCCCGGAATCATTGTAGTGAATCTTCTCTGTACCCTCTCCAACATCCTTTCTTAAATAAGGAGACCAAAACTGCCCACAGTACTCCAAGTGAGGTCTCACCAGCGCCTTATAGAGTCTCAACATCACATCCCTGCTCCTATACTCTATTCCTCTAGAAATGAATGCCAACATTGTATTCGCCTTCTTCACTACCGACTCAACCTGGAGGTTAACTTTAAGGGAATCCTGTACGAGGACTCCCAAGTCCCGTTGCATCTCAGAACTTTGAATTCTTTCCCCATTTAAATAATAGTCTGCCTGTTTATTCTTTCTGCCAAAGTGCATAACCGTACACTTTCCAACATTGTACTTCATCTGCCACTTCTGTGCCCATTCTTCCAATCTATCCAAGTCTCTCTGCAGACTCTCCGTTTCCTCAGCACTACTGGCCCCTCCACCTATCTTCGTATCGTCAGCAAACTTAGCCACAAAGCCATCTATTCCATAATCCAAATCGTTGATATACAATGTAAAAAGAAGTGGCCCCAACACTGATCCCTGTGGAACACCACTGGTAACCGGCAGCCAACCAGAATAGAATCCCTTTATTCGCACTCTCTGTTTCCTGCCAATCAGCCAACGCTCTATCCACGTGTGTAACTCTAACAACGCTCTATCCACGTATTATGAGAGAGAAGCTGCTACTATGACTGTAGTGATGAACAATGAGTCTCATCTTGATGAAAACGCAGTCGAGGATTCATCCAAAACTCATTTTAAACCCAACCAGGTTACCAAATTCAAAAATTCTAGCAAATATTGATGAAAAATTAGCTCATTTACAGACAGAGCAGAGAGAGCAGATGAAACAGTTATTTTTTAAATATAGAGATTTGTTTCCAGACGTCCAAAGAACTGCTGTAGCTACACATGATGTAAATGTTGGAGATGCAAAACCTATAAAACAACATCTGTATCATATGAACAGGGAAAAATGTGAACTTGCTGAATAAGAAATTAAGTGTATGTTAGAGAATGTTATTATTAGACATTCTAATTCGAATTGGAGTTTACCATGTGTTATGGTGCCTAAGCCAGAGCATAATATTAGGTTCTGTACGGATTACAGAAAGGTGAATGCTGTGACAAAAACTGTTGCATATCCGATCCCTAGAGTAGACGATTGTCTGGATAAAGGTGGACAGCCCAAATTCCTTACAAAAATTGATTTGTTAAAAGGTTATTGATGTGTTCCATTGATGGATAGAGGTAGAGAGATTTCAGCATTTGTAACCCCATCTGGGTTATATGAATATAAGGTTCTTCCATTTGGGATGGAGAATGCACCAGGTACTTTTCAGAGGATGATTAATAGCATGATTCAGAGATTAAAAGATACAGATGCCTATACTGATGATTCGTTTACAGGGAATAATGTGTGGAAAGCACATATTACGGCGATGGAGAAATTATTTAAGAGACTTTCAAAAGCTAACTTAACTATTAACTTAGCTGAAAGTGAATTTGGTCATGCCACTGTGACTGTTAAGGAAAAGGGTTAAGGAAATTAGATGCCAGTTTCATAACACAGTCCAATGTTATAGGAGTACAATATTTTGATCACTCTTATTAAGGGTAAAGATAATGTGATCGCTGATTGTCTGTCTAGATGTAACAATTTTTTTGTACAAATTGTTAAAATTTTGATTCCTTAAGAGCCCAATTTTTACATTTTGGAAGGAGGCGTTACATGCTCAAGGAGATCTGTTTTTTTGTGAGAATGATGTAATGGTGTTTTGGAGGTCACCTGATGTGATTTTCCCGCTGATGTGAGGTCACGTGATGACATGTGCACCATGGCTATATAAGGGTCGACCCCACGTGACGCAGTTAGTTTTTAGTTTATAGATTTCCAGGTAGAACGTGCTGTGTCTCCGTTTCTGTTGCGTGTTTGTTTTTGTGACGTGTTTCATTTTTAAAATGGAGTGTTGCATTCCATTGCAAAATACAATATTATTGGACTGGAAATGTTTGGCTAGATGTGCTGATTTACTCAATTCCAACAGTAGAAGGGAGAGTGAAGACTTTACCGAAGTACACGACCAAAGGATCGAGAGGAGTCGGCTTCGTTTGGCAGTTTAATGAAGGATCGACCTTATTGAGTCTTCTTTGGAGGAATAGTGACCTGCATCGTAGATAACTCTTGCCAAAAAGCCCAAAGAGTTCATGCAAAGGTTTGCTCTGTCTCTAAAAGAATTTAAGGTCAGCTGGTTTAAACTGTTTATTTACCGCCACGTGAATTCTGTGGACAGAACCAGCAGGAAAGTCGTGTCCATGAAGAAATCCTTCTCCAGAGAAGTTTCTCCCAATTGAACGTTTAAATCTGTTGTACTTTCGAATTTATCGCTTTAAGAACTATAGTTGACTTTGTCGCTTTGAGAACTGTTTTGGCATTTAACGGTTTAAGAACCAGTGCTGAGTGACGATTTGTTGAATGGCTGCATATCGGTTAACTTCCGGTTAAAGTTTTCATTTGCTTTTTTTTTTCCTTATCATTTATCCGTGTTTAATAAATGTTTGGTTGTTTTTATATAACCAGTCTCGGTTGATACTCATTGTTACTGGTTACGTAACAGATGGTCTTTTTTTATATGTTATTTTGGGGGTCCCTTTGCTTCGTAGCTGCTTGTTAGGAGACGAATCTCAAGGTTGTGTAATGTATACATACTTTGATAACACATGTACTTGGAACTCTTGAACTCTGAACCGGTCCAACATTGACTGGGAACGCCAATGGAACAAAGGATTCGATGGGGCAGTATGTATTAGCCATGTCTAAAAGGATTTCATTAAGCAGTTTGTGTGTGGTCCAACTAGAGGGGAGGTTATGCACTGTATCCCGGTCATGGAAATGAACCAGTTGACGGACCTTTGGGTAAGCCAGTGCAAGTTGCAACAAGGCAAGAGTTACGTTGTTGCTCAGGTAAGGATAGTTTACAGGTAGTGTGCAGTCAATCTCCACAAGAAAGGTCTTTGAAAAGCAGAGCTTCCCTTTCACAGAAGCGGACTGGAACCATTTACATACCAAGACAAGATAACGATGCAAATAACAGATTATAGTGTAACAGTTGTTTACTAATTCTGAATTATCATTGGTCATTAATGTGCAGACTCGTTTGGCTATTAGTACTGTATTATTTTAATTTGAATGTTTATTAAACAAGGAAATAGACAATTTGAACAAAAACAGGTTGCATTGCAAACACGAGAAAATCTGAAGATGCTGGAAATCCAAAGTAACGCACACACAATGCTGTAGGAACTCAGCAGGCCAGGTAGCATCTATGGAAAAGAGTAAATAGTTGACATTTTGGGCTGAGACCGTTAATTTAGACTGTAAAGAAAGAGGTCAGATTAAGAAGGTGGGGAGATAAGGAAGAAATACAAGGTGGTAGGTGATAGGTGAAATGGTGGCGGGGGTGAAGTAAAGAGCTGGGAAATTGATTGGTGAAAGAGATAAAGGGATTGAGGAGGGGAAATATGATAGCAATGGATAGAAGACCATGAAAGAAAGAGTGAGAGACGGGTAAGGAGATAAGGTAAGAGACAGAAACAGGAATGGAGAATAGGGAATGGTGATGGAGAGGAGAGGGCAATTACTGGAAGTTCGAGAAATCGGTGTTCATACCATCATGTTGAAGCCTACCCAAGTGGAATATAAGGTGCTGCTCCTCCAACCGGAGTGTGAATTCCTGGTAGTAATAGAGGAGGCGATGGTCTGACATGTCGGAATGGGAATAGAGGGTAAAATTGAAATGAGTGACCACCGGGAGATCCCACTTTTTCTGCCGGATGGAGCGAAGATTCTTGACGAAACCGTATTCCAAACTACATCAGGTTTCTCTGATATACAGGGTACCACACAATGACCACTGGATACTGTAGGCAACACCAACACCCTTGCAGGTGAAAGTGTCGCCTCAGACTGCTTGGGGCAATGAAAGGTAATGAGGGAGGTGGTGTAGGGGCACAAGTGGCACTTGTTCCGTTTGCAAGGATAAACACCAGGAGGGGGATCAGTAGGGAGCAACAAGTGGACAAGGGACTCGCATGGGGAGCAATCGCTGCGGAAAGTGGAGATTGAGGGTGGAGGAGGAGGGAAAATTACCATTTGGTCATTATCAGTCTCCGAATAAACAACTCTGTAAAAAGTGATATTTGTTTTTTCAAACTCCAGAACAGTTTGGTTCCGAGGCCATGTTGTTCTCCTTGTGCCCAGGTAACTGAGGTTTGATTGAAGAACGAGTGTGAGTTTGCAGATTCCAGCTACTGGGTGGTGGTAGATACATGGAGTTTCCTTCGAGATACCGAACCCTTGACTTTGTTGTACAAGATAAAGCAATTCAACCCCAGTTGCCGATCAGTCCTCACACAGAATTCCTCCTGCGTGGAGTATTACATCACCTCTGTCAAATGTAGGAAAGCTGCAACAGTAAAACAGGAGCATTAGATGGACGTGAATTAGGTGAGTGAACAGATGGAAACAGTAGCTGCCTCGGGCCAGGCTGGATCCCATGAGTCGATGGGACAAGAGGTTGCCTCATGCTGCAGTGAATCCCATTGGTGCATGATGGATAGAGAACGCCTCGGGGTGGATTCGATCCCATGATGTATGAAAGAAACGATTGAGTGAGAAAGAGAAAGTGTATGAGTGAGTGCCTGGATTGTGTGTCTGAATAGTCACGTGAGAGTCCCTGTCCTGGACATCAGCAGGACTCCGGTGGCATGTGTGTTGGCTCGTTATGGAGCAGATAGTACGAGATATGTTGAGAAGTGGGTGGAATGGAAGAAGCCAGTGCTTGCAGAAGTAGAAATATAAGGAGAAAAATGGGAGAAAGCTAGCAGATGTCCTGTGATTGTTTACTGGAAGAGTGAAATGCAAAAAAAAAGTTATATGATTCTCACAGTAAGAGCAGAAAATGTGAACTAAAGTTAGAGAATGAAAAGGCACAGAAAGAGCAGTCTACCTGGTTTCTTGTTAAACTGGTTGGAGCCTGAGCAGCAAGTAATGTCTATAACCCGCTGTACCGCTGCCTCCCCCAGGCACGGTTACAACAAAGCCCAACCAAGTAGTTCCCCTGAGTACTCGATGAGGCTGGTGTAAACTACAGTCAGAGTCTCTCAATAGCACCATGTGAGTGTGAGCGATGTGTTGACTTTTACGCGCTGAACTAAAATGGTATGTTGTAATGAAGTGTTCCAGACGTACATGGGTTTACTCTAACGTAATGAATATTACTGTAAATGAGTCACAGCCCAGGTTAAGGGATATGTAGTGTGTTATTTGTTTGAGATGAAAAGAGTTAAGTAAAATCCGGTCTGGTTTACAATAATTCCAGATGAAATCAAGTGACTGAATATGTTAAGGGAATGCATAATATTTGTGTGAGGACTGGAGACTCCCTGGACTGCTCTACCATCATCTCTCATTAACATTGACCGTTGTATAAAAATATTGTGACAGCTGCCCAAAACAATTGGAATGTTATTTTAACCTGCGTTCTATTTTGTATTTAATAAAAAATAACAGTGACCACGTTGTTGCTGATCATTACTAGATTAACTTCTGTTTACAATTTCACTCTAAGCTTAATTTCAACATTACCCACTTTACATGCATTTGACTTGTCAGCCACTTGTGAGTCGTATTATTTTTGTTTTGAACAGCGTATAGCGTTATTTAAAAAAAACCAAAGTATTTGAAATGTATGGATTATGCAGTTCTTTGATTCACTTTAACAAATTTGGGGATGTTGGTGGTGGACCGGTAGGGGTAAAAGATTGGGACGTCAGTGAGAGGTACTGTTTGTTTATGGAAAGCCTGTCCACTGAGCTCAAAGATGCCGTCAGGGCCAAGGCAGGTTTGGTAACAGTCATTTTCAGCCTCTACCACCACCACCACCACTGACTACAAAGTTTACTTTAAATAATCCTTTCCCAAACTGTAGTGTAGAACTTGTACAATTATACAATTCCGCCCATTGCAAAATGCCTCCTGACTCCGCGTGTCAATGTTTGGCATTGACAGCTTCTTCTCCTGATCCGATACTAGGAGAAATGTTAGTGGGTATGTGGTTTGGGCACTTCATGTCACAGATGAGGCGGCACAGCTCCTGTTCCACTCAAACAACATGACCCTTAGTTATGAATGCATGTTGGGACTAAACGGTCGAGTTATTGAGTGTGCTGCAGGGGGCCCAGACATTCGGAAGGTGGGTTAACAGTGCAGTCTCTACCCCTCAATTGTACTGACTGTGATTCTGTTTACCACTGTGATAAGAAGGTTAGAGCTGTGAAGGGAGCACTGGACTGCACTGCCCAGAGAAATCACACTTGCCAATGGAACTGCTTTGAACGATGGCAATAAACTTCTCATCATGGACTGCATGAATCCTCAGCTCCGAAGCTGCTTCATGAGGATGAGGGTGAAGTCTGTTACTGCAACTACAGGGTGATGGGATCAGATTTAGGTAACACTACGTGCAATGTCCATGTCACCAGTGATCCTGCAACTTCTGTTAATGACACTTACAGTATTGGCTGGCAGGCCTACTGCTGTTTGCCAAGGGTATCCCTTTGCCTTTAAATGGTATACTTGGCCCGAACAAGAGCTGCCAAGGGGTTATTGTTCTTTGGCGTATATAGCAGCGAATACTAACACCTGCCAGCATTGACGAATGAGGAGAATGATGAGCGTTACTGGATTGTAGTGTTCCTGTTCTGGAGACCTACCAGACGGACTCGTGAGAGCATCAGCATGACCCCAGTGTTGCAGCAATTGGCTAACGACACTGCTTTAGTGCTACATGATACAAGTCTGGTCACCAATGACGTTTCTAACAAAGTGGCAGCAAGCTGCAATGTGGCCTTTCAAAACTGAACAGAATTAAACTTTATGTTGGCTGGGGAGAGAGGTAGTCATGGCTGGAATGATGCACAAACATCCTTGCTATATCTGAGAACATCACCAACTTTAGCCATGAAGATCCCATTAGAAGCAATTAAGGTTAAGAAGTTTGGGCAGGAGAGACATGCCACTCTATCATCACGTTTGGAAGTCTATTTATTAGCTTCACTCCCTGCTCGGAAGTTTGCGCAACTCGAGTGAACAGTGGGCAAGGGTTATTTTCTTGCTGGTTTTGACATTTGTTCTAATGTCCTGCCTGAGAGCGCTCTGTGGAGTAATGGTGCAAATAACAGCTGCCTCCATTACAGTTCAGCAACCCGCTTCTTCAGATAGTCCATGACAGCATCACTGAAGAGACCCGAATTCTCTGTGCAAATCAACTGAAGCCACAATCTATGTTGTCATTTACGAGGGAGGGAAGTGGGGAGTGTGGAAGTTACAGCAAGTCAAGTAAAGCTGGATCTAACATATAGAGAGGCTTTGAGGAAAGAGAAGCAGAATAAACTGTGTAAAGGTAGTAAGGTAGAAGGGCTGAAGTGTCTGTACCTCAATGCAAGAAGCATCAGGAACAAAGGTGATGAACTGAGAGCTCGGATACATACATGGAATTGAGATGTCGTGGCCATTACAGAGATTGGCTAGCACCAGGGCAGGAATGGATTCTCAATATTCCTGGATTTCAGTGTTTTAAAAGGGATAGAGAGGGGGGAAAGGGGAGGAGGGGTGGCATTACTGTTCAGGGATACTATTACAGCTACAGAAAGGGTGGGTAATGTAGCAGGATCCTCTTTTGAGTTAGTATGGGTGGAAGTCAGGAACAGGAAGGGAGCAGTTACTCTACTGTGGGTAATCTATATGGCCCCAGGTAGCAGCAGAGATACAGAGGAGCAGATTGGGAGGCAGATTTTGGAGAGGTGCAAAAATAACAGGGTTGTTATCATGGGTAACTTTAACTTCCCTAATATTGACTGGCACCTGATTAGTTCCAAGGGTTTAGATGGGGCAGAGTTTGTTAAGTGTGTCGAGGACGGATTCCTGTCACACTATGTGTACAGGCCGACTAGGGGGAATGCCATACTAGATCTAGTACTAGGTAATGAACTGTGTCAGGTCACAGGTCTCTTAGTCGGTGAGCACCTGGGGGGCAGTGACCACCTCTCCCTGGCCTTGAGCATGGAAAAGAACAGAATCAGCGAGGACAGGAAAATTGTTAATTGGGGCAAGAGCAAATTATGAGGCTATAAGGCTATAACTTGCGGGTGTGAATTGGGATAATGTTTTTGCAGGGAAATGTACTCTGGACATGAGGTCGATGTTTAGAAATCTCTTGTGGGATGTTAGGGATAAATTTGTCTCAGTGAGGAAGATAAAGAATGGTAGGGTGAAGGAACCATGGGTGACAAGTGATGTGGAAAATCTAGTCAGGTGGAAGAAGGCTGCATACATGAGGTTTAGGAAGCAAGGATCAGGTGGGTCTATTGAGGAATATAGCGAAGCAAGAAAGGAGCTTAAGAAGGGGCTGAGAAGAGCAAGAAGGGGGCATGAAAAGGCCTTGGCGAGTAGGGTAAAGACAAACCCCAAAGCATTCTTCAATTATGTGAAGAAAAAAAGGATGACAGAAGTGAAGGTAGGACTGATTAGAGATAAAGGGGGAAGATGTGCCTAGAGGCTGTGGAAGTGAGCGAGGTCCTCAATGAATACTTTGGTATTCACCAATGAGAGGGAACTTGATGATGGTGAGGACAATATGAATGAGGTTGATGTTCTGGAGCATGTTGATATTAAGGGAGAGGAGGTGTTGGATTTGTTAAAATACATTAGGACGGATAAGTCTCCAGGCCCTGACGGAATATTCCCCAGGCTGCTCCACGAGGCGAGGGAACATATTGCTGAGCCTCTGGCCAGGATCATTATGTCCTCGTTATCTACGGGAATGGTACCGGAGGATTGGAGGGAGGCGAATGTTGTCCCCTTGTTTAAAAAAGGTAGTAGGGATAGTCCGGGTAATTATAGACCATTGAGCCTTATGTCTGTAGAGGGAAAGCTATTGGAAAAGATTCTTAGAGATAGGTTCCCTGGACATTTAGAGAATCATGGTCTGATCAGGAACAGTCAGTATGGCTTTGTGAAGGGAAGATCGTGTCTAACAAGCCTGATAGAGTTCTTTGAGGAGATGACCAGGCATATAGATGAGGCTAGTGCAGTGGATGTGATCTATATAGATTTTAATAAGGCACTTGACAAGGTTCCACACGGTAGGCTTATTCAGAAAGTCAGAAGGCATGGGATCCAGGGAAATTTGGCCAGGTGGATCCAGAATTGGCTTGCCTGCAGAAGGCAGAGGGTCGTGGTGGAGGGAGCACATTCAGATTGGAGGATTGTGACTAGTGGTGTCCCACAAGGATCTGTTCTGGGACCTCTACTTTTCATGATTTTTGTTAACGACCTGCATGTGGGGGTAGAAGGGTGGGTTGGCAAGTTTGCAGACGACACAAAGGTTAGTGGTGTTGTAGGTAGTGTAGAGGATTGTCGAAGATTGCAGAGAGACTTTGATAGGATGCAGAAGTGGGCTGAGAAGTGGACCTGGAGAAGTGTGAGGTGCACTTTGGAAGGACAAACCCCAAGGTAGAGTACAAAGTAAATGGCAGGATACTTGGTAGTGTGGAGGAGCAGAGGAATTTGGGGGTACCTGTCCACAGATCCCTGAAAGTTGCCTCACAGGTGGATAGGGTAGTTAAGAAAGCTTATGGGGTGTTTGCTTTCATAAGTCGAGGGATAGAGTTTAAGAGTCGTGTTGTAATGATGCAGATCTATAAAACTCTAGTTAGGCTACACTTGGAGTACTCTGTCCAGTTCTGGTCGCTTCACTATAAGAAGGATGTAGAAGCATTGGAAAGGGTACAGAGGAGATTTACCAGAATGCTGCCTGGTTGAGAGAGTATGAATTATGATCAGAGATTAAGGGAGCTAGGGCTTTACTCTTTGGAGAGAAGGAGGATGAGAGGAGACATGATAGAGTTGTACAAGATAAGAGGAATAGATAGAGTAGATAGCCAGCGCCTCCTCCCCAGGGCACCACTGCTCAATACAAGAGGACATGGCTTTAAGGTAAGGGTGGGAAGTTCAAGGGGGATATTAGAGGAAGGTTTTCTTTTACTGAGAGTGGTTGGTGCGTGGAATGCACTGCCTGAGTCAGTGGTGGAGGCAGATACACTAGTAAAATTTAAGAGACTACTAGACAGGTAAATGGAGGAATTTAAGGTGGGGTTTTATATGGGAGACAGGGTTTGAGGGTCGGCAAAACATTGTGGGCCGAAGGGCCTGTACTGTGCTGTACTGTTCTATAAATTGGAAGGAGATGCTGGCAGGGATGGCAGTGTGAGTTTCTGGGGAAAATGAGGAAGGTGTAGGATAAATGTATTCAGAAAACAAATAAGTACTGAAATGGCCAAATAGTACAACCGTGGCTGACAAGAAAGTCAATGCTAATGTAAAACCAAAAGGGAGGGCGTACAACAAGCAAAAATTATTCAGAATACAGAGGATTGTGAAGCTTTAACACCTGGCAGAGAGCAACCTAAAGAGGGAAGAGATGAATCATGCAAGCAAGCTGGCAAACATGATCAAAATGGATAGTTTTAGCTTTTCCAAGAACGTAAAAATAAAAGAGAGGTGAGATTGGATATAGGACTGCTAGAAAATGAGGCCGAGGAATAATAACGGCGGGTGGAGGGGGGGGGGGGAGGTTACAAGGAGATGGCAGATGAACTAAATGAGTATTTTGCATCACTGGAAGATACTAGCAGTGCACCAGATGCTGAAGGGTGTGAGGGAAGAGAAGAGAGTGCAGTTATTATTACAAGGGAAAAGGTGCTCAAAAAGCTGAAAGACCTGAGGGTTCGGAAGTCACCCGATCAAGATGAACAGTACCGCAGGGTTCTGAAAGAGGTAACGCTCCTGACTGAACGTGTGAAGGAAATGGAGCTGGGGATGGACAGACGTAGAGTTTCCAGGATGCTGAGACCAGAGATTCAGTGGGTTGGTCAAACCTGAGGTTAGGCTGCAAATAGTTTGGTGACTACCACGACTGGAAAGGGGAAGAGACAGACAGTGCAATGTCTCCCTGTGGCTGTGACCCTCAGAAACAATTACACTCCTTTGGATACCCCTGGGAGGATGACAAATCAGAGCACAGCAGCCCGTCAGGTTGGTGGTACTGACACCCCGGTCCGATGCTCCGTGGGAGGACAGGACAAGCAGAGCAGTGATGACAGCAGACTCACAGTACAGGGGATGTGCAGGAGATTCTGTGGCCGCAATAGAGATGACACGATGGTGTGTCGCCTCCTGGATCCCAGGGTCAGTCATGTCTCAGATGCGCAGAATTTCCAAAAGATAAACTTGCCGGTTGAGTTGACGGTAAGGAAGCCAAATGCAACGTTAGCATTCATTTCAAGAGGACTATAATACAAAAGCAATAATGCTCAGACTTTATAAGGCAGCGATCTCCAACCACCGGGCCGCAAAGCACGTGCTACCGAGCCGTGAGGAAACGATATGAGTCAGCTGCACCCTTCCTCATTCCTTGTCACACACTGTTGAACTTGAACATAGGGTTGCCAACTGTCCCGTATTTGCCAGGACATCCCGTATATTTAGTTAAATTCATTTGTCCCGTATTTCCCCTGCTAAGGTAGAGCGTTCCTATGAAAACTTTCGTGCCGAAATGTCGTGAAGCAAAGAAGCAATTGCCATTAATTTATATGAGAAAAATTTTTGAGCGTTCCCAGACCCAAAAAAAACCCCTAACCAATCATACCAAATAACACATAAAACCGAAAATAAGTAACACTAAAATATAGTAAAAGCAGGAATGATATGATAAATACACAGCCTATATAAAGTAGAAATAGTTTATGTATAGTCGGGAAGATGAAGGCAAAACCGATTTGTGGGGGAAAAAATCGGCAAGTACACAAATGCGCATGTCAGGCACGCGCACACAGGTGTCCGCGCAAGGCTTCATTGTCATGATAGTCTTTTTGGGGTAAGGTGTCCCGGAATTTGACTGCTACTTTTGTTCTTTATTTGGGAGTGAGAAAGTTTGCAACCCTAACTGTAAAAGACATGTTGAGGTGAGCTTAACCCTACTTGAACACCACCCCCCCCACCCCACCCCACCCTTGGAGTCAGCCGGTCTGCAAGAATATTGTCAATATTAAACCGGTCCGTGGTGCAAAAAAGGTTGGGGACCCCTGTTATAAGGCAGTGGTCCGATCACACTTGGAGTATTGTGAACTGATTTGGGCCCCTTACCTAAAAAGGTACGTGCTCGCATAGGAAAGGGTCCAGAGGAGGTTCACAAGAAAGATCCTGGCAATAAAAGGGTTGATGCATGAGGATTGTTTGATGGCTCTGGGCCGAAACTCAATCTTCTTTAGAAGAATGAGGGAAAATCGTAGAAACTGATCAAATATCAAAAGGCCTGGGATGGAGTGGGGAGGGTGTTTCCGATCATGGGGCAGTCCAGGACCACAGGACACAGCCTCAGAATACTAGGACATCCGGTTAGAACACAGATGAGGAGTAATTTCCTCAGTAAAGGTAGTGAATCTGTGAAGCCTATGTCAGGATGTTGTTTATTGACTATATTTCAGCGTTTAACACCATCATTCCCACAGTCCTGATTACTAAGCTACAGAACCTGGTCCCTCTGCAATTAGATCCTCGACTTCCTAACCGGGAGACCACAATCTGTGCAGCTTGCTGATAATCAGATTGTGTGGATTAATGGAGACAGGTTAACCCCGATTGACATCAATGGATCCGGGGTTAAGAGGGTAAACAGCTTTAAGTTCCTCGGCATCAATATTACTGAGCTCACATGGTCTGTACATAGAGGCTGAGTGGTGAAAAAGACACAACAGCGTCACTTTCACCTCAGACGGCTGAGGAAGTTTGCTATGGGCCCCCAGATCCAAAGAACTTTCTACAGGGACACAATTGAGAGCATCCTGACTGACTGCATCACTGCCTGGTACGGGAACTGTACCTCCCTTAATCGCAGGACTCTGCAGAGAGTGGTTTGGACAGCCCAGCACATCAGTAGTTGTGAACTTCCCATGATTCACGACATTTACAAAGACAGGTGTGAGAAAAGAGCCCGAAGGATCATTGGGGACCTGAGTCACCCCAACCACAATCTATTCCAGCTGCAACCATCCAGGAAATGGTACCACAGCATAAAAGCCAGGACCAGCAGGCTCCGGGACAGCTTCTTCCACCAGGCCATTAGACTGATTAACTCACGCTGATTTGAGGGCATTTCTATGTGGCATTGACTGTTCTATTTCTTATCAATTATCATAAATTACTATGATTGCACGTTGCACATTTAGACCGAGATGTAACGTAAAGATTTTTTACTGCTCATGTACGTGAAGGATGCAAGAAATAAAGTCAATTCAAATTCAACTTAATATCTTCTCCCCGCTGACGATCAACACCGGCCCTGGTGCACCTCAGGGATGTGTGCTTAGCCGACTGCTCAGCTCCCTCTACACCCATTACTGTGTGATTAAGTATAGCTCAAATGCCATCCATAAATATGCTGGATACAAATATTGTTGGCAAAATCTCTGATAGAGATGAGAGGGCATACGTGAGCGAGATATACCAGCTGGTTGAGTGGTGTCGCAGCAACAACTTTGTGCTTAATGTCAGTAAGACAAAAGAGCTGATTGAATGAAGGATACAATTAGGGAACAGGAATCAATCCTCACAGAGGCATCAGAAGTGGAGAGAGTGAACAATTTCAAGTTCCCAGGTGTCAATATCTCTGAGGATCCAACCTGGTCCCAACATATTGATGCTGCTACAGTATAAAGAAGGCAAGAGAGTGGATATATTTCATCAGGATTTTAAAGATATTTGTTCTGTCACTTTAAAATACTCAAAAACTGCTATAGATGTCTTCTATCTACTGTATATTATTTAAACTATATTATTTCTGTTTTTGCACTGTTTTTAATCTACATGATATACATACCGATATACACACATACTGGTTTATTTATTCTTTCTATATTATCTTGAAACTGAGAACAGGTGTCCGGAAGCTTTGCTCATTGCAGCCGGGGACTTTAACCAGGCCAACCTCAGAAAGGCGCTGCCAAAATTATACCAACATGTCTCCTGCCCCACTAGAGGCCCGAATATACTTGACCATTGCTACACAGCAGTCAAGGATGCCTACCGTTCCGTCCCACGACCTCATTTCGGAAAATCGGACCAATAGGCCATACTCCTCCTCCCGGCTTACAAACAGAAACTGAAGCAGGAGGTCACGGTGCCAAAAGTAGTGTCGCGTTGGACGGAGGAAACGGATGAGGTCCTCCGTGACTGCTTTGAATCGGTGGACTGTTAGTATTCAAGGACTCGGCAGCTAACCTCGATGAGTATGCCTCAGCTGTCACGGACTTTATTTGGAAATGCACGGAGGACTGTGTGTCTCACAAGACAATCTGGGTATTCCCTAACCGGAAACCTTGGATGAATTATGAGGTCAAGTCCCTTTTAAAAGCTAGAGCTGCGGCTTTTAGGTCCGGGGATACCAGTCACTACACGGAATGCAGGCGTGAACTCCGGATAGCCATTAAGGGAGCCAAGAGGCAATATCGAGCCACGTTGGAAGCCCAGGCTAACCAGAGGGATGCCAGTGGGCTATGGCAGCGTCTAAATAAGATCACTGGGCGCAAAGAAAAGGCTGGGAATATCAATAACTGTGGCACTTCTCTTCCTGACGAACTTAACGTTTTCTACGCAAGATTTGAACAGAAGAGGAGCTTCCCGCTCCCTCCGGATGCACCGGACCTGGTGGCATCGAGATTCATCGTCACCGAGGAGGACGTTAGAAGGGCCTTCCTGAAGGTAAATCCAAGGATGGCTACGGGCCCAGATGGCGTCCCAGGACGGGTTCTCCGGGCCTGTGCAAGCGAGCTAGCTGGAGTGTTTGCTGACATCTTCAATTGCTCCTTGCTTCAGTAAAGATACCCTCATATTTTAAGTAAGAAACAATAATACCAGTGCCGAAGAAGAGCAAGGTGGCATGCCTGAATGACTATTGACCTGTGGCTCTAACATCAATTGCTATGAAGTGCTTCGAGAGATTGATTATGGCACACATCAACCATAGCCTACCGGTCAACCTCGACGCTTTACAATTCGCCTACCTGAGCAACAGGTCAACGGCGGATGCCATCTCTCTGGCCCTACATTCCTCCTTAGAACACCTGGAGAATAAAGACGCATATGTAAGGCTCTTTTTCGTTGACTACAGCTCTGCCTTTAATACCACCATTCCAAATAAACTGATTGCTAAGCTCCGGAACCTGGGCCTTAGCACTCAGATCTGCAGCTGGATCTTCAACTTCCTCATATATAGGACCCAGGCTGTAAAAATAGGGGAAACGCTCTCCTCTACAAGCACTCTGAGCACCAGTGCCCCACAAGGCTGTGTACTCAGCCCTCTGCAGTACTCACTGTACACCCATGATTGTGTAGCCAAGTTTCCATCAAACTCAATATATAAGTTTGCTGATGACACAACAATTGTAGGTCATATCTCGGGTAATGATGAGTTTGAGTACAGAGAGGAAATTAAGGACCTGGTGGCATGGTGCGAAGACAATATCCTAATCCGTCAACGTCAGCAAGATGAAGGAATTGGTTGTTGACTTCAGAGGGAGTAGCGGACCGCACGACCCAATTTACGTCGGTGGTGCGCAAGTGGAACAGGTCCAAAGCTTTAAGTTCCTCGGGGTCAATATCAGAAATGACCTGACTTAGTCCAACCAAGCAGAGTTCACTGCCAAGAAGGCCCACTAGCGCCTTTACTTCCTGAGAAAACTAAAGAAACTTGGCCTGTCCCCTAAGATCCTCACTAATTTTTATAGATGCACCGTAGAAAGCATTCTTCTAGGGTGCATCACAACCTGGTATAGAAGTTGTCCTGTCCAAGACCGAAAGAAGCTGCAGAAGATCATGAACACGGCTCACACATCACACAAACCAATCTTCCGTCCTTGGACTCACCTTATACCGCATGCTGTCGGAGCAGTGCTGCCAGGATAATCAAGGACACGACCCACCCAGCCAACACACTTTTCGTCCCTCTTCCCTCCGGGAGAAGGCTCAGGAGCTTGAAGACTCGTATGGCCAGATTTGGGAACAGCTTCTTTCCAACTGTGATAAGACTGCTGAACGGATCCTGACCCAGATCTGGGCCGTACCCTCCAAATATCCGGACCTGCCTCTCGGTTTTTTTGCGCTACCTTACTTGCCATTTTTCTATTTTCTATTTACGATTGATAATTTAAATTTTTAATATTTACTATCGATTTCTAATCCAGGGAGCAAGAAGCGCAGAATCAAATATCACTGTGGTGATTGTACGTTCTACTATCAATTGTTTGGCGACAATAAAGTATAAAGCAAAGTATAAAGTATCATGTGCTGCATTGAAAGAAATTTCATGACACATGCCAGTAGTAATAAACCTGATTCTGGTTCTGACTCTGAATTCATCCCCACAGACGGCTGAGGCCAATTCACTGGGTATATTTAATGTGGAGGTTCTCGACTGTGGGGAGGAAAAGAAGGTCTGAGAGGGTTCAGAGGTCTGTCATGATCTTTTACTTCTGGCGGAATGGTGCAGCAGACTGGATGGGGCCAAATGGCCTAATTCTGCTCCTGTGTTTTATGGTCTGATGGTCTCGGAGCAGCTGCAGGACACTTCAAATGGAAGGCTGAGCAGCCAGACATCGTGGTGAACGGTGCATGTTGGTAATAGCAACGTAGGGAGGAGGAGGGATATGTCCTGTGCAGTGAATTTAGAGAAAGAAGAGAGAAACTAAGATTTTGTAAGCTCTATATTACTCCCAGTGACACTTGTTCGTGCAGGGAGATATAGGAAGATACCACTGATAAACGTGTGGCTGAGAAAGTGGTGCAGGGGACACCTTCATGGATGAATGGAATCACCGAGAGATGGGTGGGTAGAAACTCTTCACTCCCCAAGGTCTTCTAGAGAAGGAACAGATTTCTCACTGCCAAAACTGGAAGGAATAGTTTTGGCATGACAGATTGGAGGTTTAAAGGGGATCTGAACGGTGAGTTGATGGAGGTGGATTTAATTATGTGACGCACACAAAGGTTAGAGAGACAGAGATTGTTTTCCAAGGTGTGGCTGTCTAAAACTAAAGGGAATGGATTTAAGGTGAGAGGGAGGAGTTTAAAGGTGATCTGAGGGTAAATATTTCCCATGGGGAATTGAATTGAATTGACTACAGTATTTCTTACATCCTTCACATACATGAGGAGTAATAATCTTTACATCATGTCTCCGTCTAACTATGCAATCACAGAAATTTATGATAAATGGAACAGCCAATGTCACAGAGAATAGCTGGTCTCCCGAATGACCTGCCAGAGGAAGTAGTGGAGGCAGAAACACACAAAGTCTCTGTTCATGAACACTTCTCAGGAACCTGTCATTCACTGTGTACATTCTGCCCTGCTTGAACTTCCCAGTGCTGGGTCCATTGTTGTTTTCCATCTGTATTAACCATCTGGATGAGAATGTGGTAAATTGGATCAGCAAATTTACGTATGACACCAAGGTTAGCTTGCTAATCTTGACATTGGATGTGGACCAGCTGGAAAAATGGCAGATGGAATTTAATGCACACAATTATGAGATGTGTGCATCATATGTTTAACGAGAGAAATGTGTGGTTTAAAGAGGATCTGAGGAAAACTGTCCTCTCTCACTAGGAGGTTACAATCTGGAACACACTGCCTGTGGAGGTGGTGCAGGCTGGTATTTAAGGACCATCTGGATGAGCATTTGAATCACCAAGGCAGGGTAGGAGCCAGACCAAGTGCTGAGTTAATAGAGACAGATTCTTGATGGTCAGTATAGACATGCAGAAACTACTGACTGTGAAAGTGCAGTGGGAACCTGGAACACAGAACTTCAGGATGGACTTACCCAAAACATTCAGTATCTAGTACAATGGATTTTTGTTGGACAAGGGTATTATTGGCCAAATACTGAACCAACCCCCTCAAAAGGCGACCGAAATACTCCCATTCCCTGTGTACGGATAACAGTACTTTTATATGGGAATTTGGTTAAGTACTCTGGGAGATATTAGGAGAGATGGCTGATAGCTTGGTCACAGTGGGAGGGTGCAAATGTCTTCTCAGAGGATAAGGGGTTCAGTGGAACAAGCTCACAGCTGAGAATGAAGGTTACAAACCCCACTGCAGTGGAGGAGTGTTGTGGTCAGGGTAATTCCGCCGTCGACTGGTTCCACATCCCCCCACCCTCAGGGTGAAAATGCTTGTCCTTCATGTTTTAAATCTTTGCCCTCTCACCTTAAATCTATGCCCTCCAGATCTGATTCCTCTTTGCTAAAATATATATTTCACTTTATCCTATCAATGTTTCATCCTATCAATGTTTCCATTCATCCTGATGAATTTATATAACTCAAATTTAAAAAAAACAACAGAAGACTTTGTAAGACATTTGACAGTCCGCAAGGAGTACTGTGAGCAATGGTGGGCCCTTTATCCAAGGAGTGATGTGTCCAGAGCAGGTTCACGAAACCGATCCCGGGAAGGAAAAGGTTAACATATGACGAGCATTTGACGGCTCTGGGCCTGTTCTTGCTGGAGTTTAGAAGAATGAGGAGAGAATCGCATTATAACCTCTTGAGTGAACATGGAAAGGATGTTTCTTGTAGTGGGTTAGTCCAGAACCAGATGGCACATACTCAGAATAGAAGGATGTCCCTTCAGAACAGAGATGCGAAGACATTTCCCAGCTCTTTACTTCACAACCCCCTCTCACAGTTTCACCTTTCGCCTTGTGTTTTTCCCCCTCCCCCACCTTCTAACTCTCACTCCTCATCTTTTTTTCTCCAGTTCTGATGAAGGGTCTCGGCCCGATACGTCGACTGTAATCTTTTGCATAGATGCTGCCTGGCCTGCTGAGTCCCTCCAGCATTTTGTGTGTGTTGTCCGGATACAGGTGATGATCTCAACAGGCTTGCAGGTGAAGTTTTGCTTCTCCTGGACAGACTATTTGTGTTTCTGAATGGTGGTGTAGGGGCAGGTGTAGCTCATGTTCTGATTACAGGGATAAGTGCCAGCAGTGAGATCAGTGGGGAGGGATGAATGGACAAGGGAATCACAGAGAGAGTGATCCCAGCTGAAAGTGGAGAGTGGGGTGGGGGAGGATTGTTTAGTGCTGGAATCCCTTTGAAGATGGTGAACATTATGTAAAATGTTGTGCTGGATAGGGACACACGGGGGTTGGTAGGTAAGGACAAGGGGAACTGTAACCCTGTTATGGCAGTGATGGGGCAAGGGCAAATGTCTGAGAAATTGAGGTGTCTATGGGGATGAGAGCAGCAGCAATGAGACAGAAAGGGAAACCCCGTTCTTTGAAGAAGGCAGACACCGCTGATAATCTGACAAGGAAACCCTCACCCTGGGAACAGATGTGGTGGAGGTGAATAAAAGGGACGGCATTTGTACAGTAGACAGGGTGGGAAGAGGAATAGTCAAGATAGCTGTGAGAGTCAGTAGGTTTATAGGAAGATATCACTAGACAGTCTGTCTCCAGAGATGGAGACAAAACTATTGAGAAATAAGACAGAGGTGTCAAAAATGTGCAAGTGAATTTAAGGGCACGTGAAAGTTGGAGTCAAAGTTGATGAAAATTTTTGAGCTCAGCATGGGTGCATGAAACAGCAGGAATGCAGTACTCAATGTGGCGCAGAAAGAGTCGAGAATGGACACTCAGGAAAGGATGCCAAAGACCTTCACCAGTATGCTCCACCGATTAGAGAATAGGAGGTCTGAGGAAAGTTTAGACAAACTTGTGTTCTCCCTGGGACCTCAGAAGCTGAATGGAAACCCGATGGAGGTGTTTAAAATCATGAGAGGGTAGTCAGAATCATTTCCCCATGGTGGAAATGCCAACAGGAGAGGACCTGTTTTTGATAACAATGGAAGTAGAGAGTTGGTGGAGATGAACATGTGAATATGAAGTGACTGGAGGGATATGGATAATAAACATGAAGAGGACATTTAATATGAATTGGCATCAATGTTAGTACAATATCATGGGCCGAATGGCCGTTCCAATGCTGTACCTGTTTGTTTGTTCCATATTCCAAGAAAAGGAACATGAAATGTCATGAGTGAGATTAATAAAATTCAATGGTATTTTATAGACTGTTAAAACAGGATGCTTGCAATTGAGAACGTAGGAGCTCTCAGAAATAAACGAGGGAATTTCTGCCAGAAGCCAAAATATGTGAGTAAAATACTAAATAATTACTTTGCATCTTTATATCGGTAGATTAAATTTAATGCAGACAATTGTGAGGTGTTGTACATACATTTCGCAACACTGTATTCCACCTGCCACTTTTTTGCCTATTCTTCTAATTTGTATAATTCCTACTACAATCGCATTGCTTCCTCAGCACTATCAAACCCCTGCACCTATCTTCATATCATCCACAAAGAGAGCCATCAACTCCATTATCTAAATCATTGACAAGCAATGTGAAAAGCAGCAGTCTCAATACTGACTTCTGAAGAACACCACTAGTCACCAGCAGCCAACCAGAAACGGTCCGTTCTATTCCTTCCTTGCCTCCTGCCTGTCAGCCATTCCTCTATCCATGCTAGTATCTTTCCTGTAATGCCATAGGACTTTATCTTGTTAAGCAGTTCCATGTGTGGCACCTTATCAAACACCTTCTGAAAATCCAAGTAAATGACATCCACTGCCTTTCGTTTGTCCATCCTGCTCGTTAGCTCCTCAAAGACCTCGAACAGATTTGTTAGGCAAGATTTCCCAATGAAAACTTTGACTTGTTTTATCATTAGTCTCCAAGTACTTGAAACCGCATCCTTAATAATAGACTCCAACACTTTCCCAACTACTGACGTTCGGCTAACTGGCCTATACTTTCCTTTCTTTTCCCTTCTTCCCTTCTAGCCCATTCGATGCACTCACCACTCTCTGCGTTTAAAATAAAGAAAAGAAAACAACAACTTAACCTGACATCTCCTCTGTACCTACTCCCAAGCACCTTAAACCTGTGCCCTCTTGTGGCAGCCATTTCAGCCCTGGGGAAAAAGCCTCTGACTATCCACACAGTCAATGCCTCTCATCATCTTATACACCTCTATCAGGTCACCTCTCATCTTCTGTTGCTCCAAGGAGAAAAGTCCGAGTTCATTCAACCTATTCTCATAAGGCATGCTCCCCAATCCAGGTAACATCCTTGTAATTCTCCTCTGCACCTTTCTGTGGTTTCCACATCCTTCCTGTAGTGAGGCGACCAGAACTGAGCACAGTACACAAGTGGGTCTGACCAAGGTCCTATCGAGCTGCAACATTACCTCAATTCCACGGTTGATGAAGGCCAATGAACCATGTGCCTTCTTTACCACATAGTCAACCTGCGCAGCTGCTTTGAACGCCCTATGGACTCTGACCCCAAGATCCCTCTGGTCCTCTACACTGCCTTGGTCTTACCATTAATACTATATGCTGTCATCATATTTGACCTGCCAAAATGAACCACTTCACACTTATCTGGGTTGAATTCCACCTGCCACTTCTCAGCCCAGTTTTGCATCCTATCAGTGTCCCGCTGTAACCTCTGACAGCCCTCCACACTATCCACAACACCCTCAACCTTTGTGTCATCAGCAAATTTACTAACCCATCCCTCCACTTCCTATCCAGGTCATTTATAAAAATCACAAAAAGTAAGGTTCCCAGAACAGATCCCTGAGGCACACCACTGGTCACCGACCTCCATGAAGAATATGACCCATTTACAACCACTCTTTGCCTTCTGTGGGCAAGCCAGTTCTGGATCCGCAAAACATTGTCCCCTTGGATCCCATGCCTCCTTACTTTCTCAATAAGCCTTGCATGAGGTACCTTATCAAATGGCTTGCTGAAATCCATATGCACTACATCTACTGCTCTATCTTCATCACTGTGTTCGGTCACATCCTCAGAAAATTCAATCAGGCTCTTAAGACATGACCTGCCCTTGACAAAGCCATGCTGACTATTCCTAATCGTATTATACCTCTCCAAATGTTCATAAATCCTGCCTCTCACGATCTTCTTCATCAGCTTACCAACCACTGAAGTAAGACTCACTGTTCTATAATTTCCGGAGCTATCTCTACTCCCTTTCTTGAATGAGGGAACAACATCCGCAATCCTCCGGAACCTCTCCTGTCCCCATTGATGATGCAAAGATCATTGCCAGAGGCTCAGCAATCGCCTCCCTTGCCTCCCGCAGTATCCTGGGGTACATCTCATCCGGTCCCGGCCTCTTATCCAACCTGATGCTTTCCAAAAGCTCCAGCATATCCACTTTCTCAATATCTACATGCTCAAGCTTTTCAATCTGCTGCAAGTCATCACTAAAATCATCAAGATCCTTTTCTGTAGTGAATATTGAAGTAATGTATTCATTAAGTACCCCTGCTATTTCCTCCGGTTCCATACACAGTTTCCCACTGTCACACTTGATAGGTCCTATTCTTTCATGTCTTATCCTCTTGCTCTTCACATACTTGTAGAGTGCCTTGGGGTTTTCCTTAATCCTGCCTGCCAAGGCCTTCTCATCGCCCCTTCTGGCTCTCCTAATTTCCTTCTTAAGCTCCTTCCTGTTAGCCTGACAATCTTCTAGATCTCTAACAGTACCTAGCTCTCTTAACCTTTTGTAAGCTTTTCTTTTCTTCTTGACTAGATTTACTACAGCCTTTGTACACCACGGTTCCTGTACCCTACCATAACTTCCCTGTCTCATTGGAACACACCTATGCAGAACTTCACACGAATATCCCCTGAACATTTGCCACATTTCTTCTGTACCTTTCCCTGAGAACATCTGTTCCCAATTTAAGCTTCCAAGTTTCTGCCTGATAGCCTCATAATTCCCCTTACTCCAATTAAACACTTTTCTAACTTGTCTGTTCCTGTCTCTCCCAATGCTATTGTAAAGGAAATAGAATTATGATCACTATCTCTAAAATGCTCTGCCGCTGACAGAACTGACACCTGACCAGGTTCATTTCCCAATACCAAATCAAGTACAGTCTCTCCTCTTGTAGGCTTATTGTAGGAGCCAGAGGTCGTGGTACATATAGGTACCAATGACATAGGTAGGAAAAGGGATGAGGTCCTGAAAGGAGAATATAGGGAGCTAGGAAGGGAGTTGAGAAAAAGGACCGCAAAGGTAGTAATCTCGGGATTACTGCCTGTGCCACGCGACAGTGAGAGTAGGAATGCGATGAGGTGGAGAATAAATGCGTGGCTGAGGGATTGGAGCAGGGGGCAGGGATTCAAGTTTTTGGATCATTGGGACCTCTGTTGGCGCAGGCGTGACCTGTACAAAAAGGACGGGTTGCACTTGAATCCTAGGGGGACCAATATCCTGGCAGGGAGATTAGCGGGGGCTACTGAGGTGACTTTAAACTAGAATGGTTGGGGGTTGGGAATCAAATTAAAGAGGCTAGGTGTGAGGAGGTTAGTTCACTACAGGGGGATGGGAACCAGTGCAGAGAGGCAGAGGGGTGTAAAGTGAGGGTAGAAACAAAAAGTACTATGGAGAAAAGTAAAAGTGGCAGGCCGACAAATCCAGGGCAAGCATTAAAGAGGGCCACTTTTCAGCATAATTGTATAAGGGCTAAGAGAGTTGTAAAAGAGCGCCTGAAGGCTATCTGTGTCAATGCAAGGAGCATTCGTAATAAGGTGGATGAATTGAAAGTGCAGATTGTTATTAATGATTATGATATAGTTGGGATCACAGAGACATGGCTCCAGGGTGACCAGGGATGGGAGCTCAACGTTCAGGGATATTCAATATTCAGGAGGGATAGACATGAAGGAAGGGGAGGTGGGGTGGCGTTGCTGGTTAAAGAAGAGATTAACGCAACAGAAAGGAAGGACATAAGCCGGGAAGATGTGAAATCGATATGGGTAGAGCTGCGTAACACTAAGGGGCAGAAGACGCTGGTGGGAGTTGTGTACAGGCCACCTAACAGTAGTAGTGAGGTCGGAGATGGTATTAAACAGGAAATTAGAAATGTGTGCAATAAAGGAACAGCGGTTATAATGGGTGACTTCAATCTACATGTAGATTGGGTGAACCAAATTGGTAAAGGTGCTGAGGAAGAGGATTTCTTGGAATGTATGCGGGATGGTTTTTTGAACCAACATGTCGAGGAACCAACTAGAGAGCAGGCTATTCTGGACTGGGTTTTGAGCAATGAGGAAGGGTTAATTAGCAATCTTGTCGTGAGAGGCCCCTTGGGTAAGAGTGACCATAATATGGTGGAATTCTTCATTAAGATGGAGAGTGACATAGTTAATTCAGAAACAAAGGTTCTGAACTTAAAGAGGGGTAACTTTGAAGGTATGAGACGTGAATCAGCTAAGATAGACTGGCAAATGACACTTAAAGGATTAACGGTGGATATGCAATGGCAAGCATTTAAAGGTTGCATGGATGAACTGCAACAAATGTTCATCCCAGTTTGGCAAAAGAATAAATCAAGGAAGGTAGTGCACCCGTAGCTGACAAGAGAAATTAGGGATAGTATCAATTCCAAAGAAGCAGCATACAAATTAGCCAGAGAAAGTGGCTCACCTGAGGACTGGGAGAAATTCAGAGTTCAGCAGAGGAGGACAAAGGGCTTAATTAGGAAGGGGAAAAAAGATTATGAGAGAAAACTGGCAGGCAACATAAAAATGGACTGTAAAAGCTTTTATAGATATGTAAAAAGGAAAAGACTGGTAAAGACAAATGTAGGTCCCCTGCAGACAGAAACGGTGAATTGATTATGGGGAGCAAGGACATGGCAGACCAATTGAATAATTACTTTGGTTCTGTCTTCACTAAGGAGGACATAAATAATCTTCCAGAAATAGTAGGGGACAGAGGGTCCAGTGACATGGAGGAACTGAGCGAAATACATGTTAGTAGGGAAGTGGTGTTAGGTAAATTGAAGGGATTGAAGGCAGATAAATCCCCAGGGCCAGATGGTCTGCATCCCAGGGTGCTTAAGGAAGTACCCCAAGAAATAGTGGATGCATTAGTGATAATTTTTCAAAACTCTTTAGATTCTGGACTAGTTCCTGAGGATTGGAGGGTGGCTAATGTAACTCCACTTTTTAAAAAAGGAGGGAGAGAGAAACCGGGGAATTATAGACCGGTTAGCCTAACATCGGTGGTGGGGAAACTGCTGGAGTCAGTTATCAAGGATGTGATAACAGCACATTTGGAAAGTGGTGAAATGATCGGACAAAGTCAGCATGGATTTGTGAAAGGAAAATCATGTCTGACGAATCTCATAGAATTTTTTGAGGATGTAACTAGTAGAGTGGATAGGGGAGAACCAGTGGATGTGGTATATTTGGGTTTTCAGAAGGCTTTTGACAAGGTCCCACACAGGAGATTAGTGTGCAAACTTAAAGCACACGGTATTGGGGTTAAGGTATTGGTGTGGGTGGAGAGTTGGTTAGCAGACAGGAAGCAAAGAGTGGGAATAAACGGGACCTTTTCAGAATGGCAGGCGGTGACTAGTGGGGTACCGCAAGGCTCAGTGCTGGGACCCCAGTTGTTTACAATATATATTACTGACTTGGATGAGGGAATTAAATGCAGCATCTCCAAGTTTGCGGATGACACGAAGCTGGGTGGCAGTGTTAGCGGTGAGGAGGATGCTAAGAGGATGCAGAGTGACTTGGATAGGTTGGGTGAGTGGGCAAGTTCATGGCAGATGCAATTTAATGTGGATAAATGTGAAGTTATCCACTTTGGTGGCAAAAATAGGAAAACAGATTATTATCTGAATGGTGGCCGATTAGGAAAAGGGGAGGTGCAACGTGACCTGGGTGTCATTATACACCAGTCATTGAAAGTGGGCATGCAGGTACAGCAGGCGGTGAAAAAGGCGAATGGTATGCTGGCATTTATAGCGAGAGGATTCGAGTACAGGAGCAGGGAGGTACTACTGCGGTTGTACAAGGCCTTGGTGAGACCGCACCTGGAGTATTGTGTGCAGTTTTGGTCCCCTAATCTGAGGAAAGACATCCTTGCCATAGAGGGAGTACAGAGAAGGTTCACCAGATTGATTTCTGGGATGGCAGGACTTTCATATGAAGAAAGACTGGATGAACTGGGCTTGTACTCGTTGGAATTTAGAAGATTGAGGGGGGATCTGATTGAAACGTATAAGATCCTAAAGGGATTGGACAGGCTAGATGCAGGAAGATTGTTCCCGATGTTGGGGAAGTCCAGAACAAGGGGTCACAGTTTGAGGATAGAGGGGAAGCCTTTTAGGACTGAGATTAGGAAAAACTTCTTCACACAGAGAGTGGTGAATCTGTGGAATTCTCTGCCACAGGAAACAGTTGAGGCCAGTTCATTGGCTATATTTAAGAGGGAGTTAGATATGGCCCTTGTGGCTACGGGGGTCAGGGGGTATGGAGGGAAGGCTGGGGCGGTGTTCTGAGTTGGATGATCAGCCATGATCATAATAAATGGCGGTGCAGGCTCGAAGGGCCGAATGGCCTACTCCTGCACCTATTTTCTATGTTTCTGTACATTGTGTCAAGAAACCTTCCTGAACACACCTAACAAACTGCACCCTATCTAAACCCCTTGCTCGGGGGAGATGCCAATCGATATTTGGAAAATTAAAATCCCCTACCGCGACAACTCTGTTGTTATTACTCATTTCCAGGATCTGTTTCCCTATCAGCTCCTCGATATCCCTGTTACTATTGGGTGGCCTATGAAAACCACCCAGTAGAGTAATTGACCCCTTCCTGTTCCTAATCTCCACCCATAGAGACTCTATAGACAATCCTCCCATGACATCCTCCTTTTCTGCAGGCACCACACTATCTCTGATCAACAGTGCCACGCCCCATCTCTTTTGCCTTCCTCTCTGTCCTTCCTGAAACATCTAAAACCCGGCACGTGAAGTAACCATTCCTGTCCCTGAGCCATCCAAGTCTCTGTAATGGCAAGTAGTGAGCCATGCTCTAAGCTCATCCGCTTTGTTCACAATACTCCTTGTGTTAAAATAGACACATCTCAAACCGTTGGTCTGAGCACATACCTTCTCTATCACTTGCCTGTCCTCCCTCACACACTGTCTCCAAGCTTTCTCTATTTGTGAGCCAACCGCCTCTTCCCCAGTCTCTTCAGTTCCGTTCCCACTCCCCAACAGTTCCAGTTTAAACTCTCCCCAGTAGCAAACCTCCCCGCCAAGATATTGGTCCCCATGGGATTCAAGTGCAACTCGTCCTTGTTGTACAGGTCACACCTGCCCCAAAAGAGGTCCAAATGATCCAGAAATCTGAATCTCTGCCCGCTGCTTCAATCCCTCAGCCATGCATTTATCCGCCAGCTCATTCTATTCCTATTCTCACTGTCCTGTGGCACAGGCAGTAATCCCGAGATTACTACCTTTGCTCTCCTGCTTCTCAACTTCCTTCCTAACTCCCTGTAGTCTGTTTTCAGGACATCTTCCCTTTTCCTACCTATGTCACTGGTACCAATATGTACCACGACCTCTGGCTGTTCTCCATTCCACTGCAGGATATTTTGGACTTGATCTGAAACTTCCCGGACCCTGGCATCTGGGAGGCAAACTATCATCCGTGTTTCTTTCCTGCATTCACAGAGTGCCTAACTAAAGAGTCCCCCATCACTACGGCCTTTCTCTTCCTTTCCCTACCCTTCTGAGCCACAGGGCCGGGCTCTGTGTCAGAGGCACGGCCACTGTTGCTTCCCCCAGGTAGGCTATATCCCCCCTCCCCCCCAACAGTACTCAAACAGGAGTACTTATTGTTCAGGGGGACAGCCACAGGGGTACTCTCTGGTCCCTGACTCTTCCCCTTCCCTCTCCTGACCGTTAACCACTTGTCTGTTTGCTGTGGTCCCGGTGTGATCACCCTTCTATTACCTCCTCGCTGTCCCTGATCAGACGAAGGTCAACGAGCTGCAACTCCCGTTCCCTAACGCAGTCCCTTAGGAGCCGCAGTTCAACAGACCGGGTGCGGATATTGCCATCCAGGAGGCTGGGAGACTCCAGAACTTTCAACATCTGACACGGAGCACAGAACACCGGGCTCACACACATACTTCCTTTCCACAATTAATGCAGGTAAACCTACCTCGCCTCATTACCACCTAAACCAGTTGAGCCAAAGCCCTCTCACTCTGCTGCCCGCTGGATATGGCGGTCTTCTTTTTAAACCTTTTCCCGCTCTACTGGCTGATGTCACGCGCCTGTGCAGTCTTGCCTCTCTTTACTCCGAGTAGTAAAATGCCTTCGGTCTGGAAATCCTGAGCCATTCCACTCACAGCCTTCTTGCCTTTCCTCATCCTCTTTAAACCACACATTTCTCTCGTTAAACTTTTGTTGCACACACCTCATAATTGTCTGCATTAAATTCCATCTGCCATTTTAACAACTGGACAACGTCCCATGTCAATATTTGCTAGCCTTTCTTGCTGTCCACTGCACCCCTAATCTTGGTGTTATCTGCAAACTTGCTGATCCAGTTTACCACATTCTCATCCAGATGTTAATCCAGATGGAAAACAACAATGGACCCAGCACTGGGAAGTTTTACCAGGGCAGGACGTACACAGTGAATGACAGGTTCCTGAGAAGTGTTGATGAACAGAGACTTGGTGCGTTTCTCCCTCCACCACCTCCTCTGGCAGGTCATTCAGGAGACCATCACTGATCCTTATCCTTCTCAAACCCCTCTCCCACCCCCTCCCATCCCACTCACAATCAAGAACATCCACATTAAATATACTCAGTGAATTGGCCACAGCCGTCTGTGGGGATGAATCAGAGTCAGAACCAGAATCAGGTTTATTATCACCGATGTGTGTCATGAAATTTGTCAATGTAGCAGCAGCAGTTCAATGCTGTACATGATAATATAGAAAGAATAAATAAATTACAGAATGTGTGTGTATGGATATGTTTATGTAGATTGAAAACAGTGCAAGAACAGAAATAACATATATAGAATACATCTATAGCAGTTTTGTCTGTTTTAAATTGAGAAATCAACTATCTCCAAACTCCTGATGAAACATATCCGCTGTCTTGCCCTCTTTATACTGTAGCTGCATCGATATGTTGGGACCAGGTTAGATCCTCGGAGATACTGGTATCCAGGAACTTGAAATTGTTCACTCTCTCCACTTCTGATCCCTCTATGAGGATTGATTCCTGTTCCCTCATCGTACCCTTCCTTCAATCAGCTCTTTTGTCGCACTGACATTAAGCACAAGGTTGTTGCTGCGACACCACTCAACCAGCTGGTATATCTTGCTCCTGTAAGTCCTCTCCTCTCCATCTGAGATTGTGCCAGCAATGGTTGTATCCAGCATATTTAGGTACGGCTTTTGAGCTACGCTTAGTCACACAGTCATGGGTAGAGGGGGAGTGGAGCAGTCGGCTAAGCACAATCCCTGAGGTGAACCAGTGTCAGTGTTGATCGTCAGCGAGGGGGAGATATTAATTTGAATTTGAATTAACTTTATTTCTTGTATCCTTCATGTACATGAGGAGTAAAAATCTTTGTTACATCTCCGTCTAAATGTGCAATTTACAATCATAGTAACTTATATTAATTTATAATAAATAGAACAACCAATGTAACATAGAAATACACTCAAATCAGTGTGAGTTGATCAGTCTGATGGCCTGGTGGAAGAAGCTGAGCCGGAACCTGTGTGTCCTGGCTTTTATGCTGCGGTCCTGTTTCCCGGATGGTTGCAGCTGGAATAGATTGTGGTTGGGGTGACTCAGGTCCCCAGTGATCCTTCAGGCCCTTTTCTCACACCTTTTGTTGTAAATGTCCTCAGTCATGGGAAGTTCACAACTACAGATGCGCTGGGCTGTCTGCACCACTCTCTGTAGAGTCCTGCGATTAACGGAGATGCAGTTCCCATACCAGGCAGTGATGCAGCCATTCAGGATGTTCTCAATTTTGCCCCTGTAGAAAGTTCTTAGGATTTGGGGGCCCATAGCAAACTTCCTCGACCGCCTGAGGTGAAAGCGGTGCTGTTGTGCCTTTTTCACCACTCAGCTGGTGTGTGCAGACTGCGTGAGATCCTCAGGTATGCTAATGCTGAGGAACTTAAAGCTGTTTACTGTCTACACCCCAGATCCAATAGGGGTTAGCTCATCTGCATTAATCCGCACAGATTGTGGTCTCCTGGTTAGGAAGTCGAGGATCGAGTTGCAGAGAGACCAGGTTCTGCAGCTTATTAATCAGGACTGTGGGATTGATGGTGTTAAACACTGAGCTATAGTCAATGAACTACATCCTGACACAGGCTGTGCAGATGCACTACCCTTTGGTAGGGAAATTATTCCTGATCTTTGTTCTAACAGGATGTCCTGTGTTCTGAGGCTGTGCCCTGTGATCCCAGACTGCCCCGCTATCGGAAACATCCTCCCCACTCCATTGTAGGCCTTTCTATTTTTGATAGGTTTCAATGAGATTCCCTCATTCTTCTAAAGTCTAGTGAGTACAGGCCGAGAGCCAGCAAACAATCCTCGTGCATTAACCCTTTTATTGCCAGGATCATTCTTGTGAACCTCCTCTTGACTCTCTCCTATGCGAGCACGTACCTTTTTAGATAAGGGGCCCAAAACAGTTCACAATACTCCAAGCGTGATCAGACCAATGCCTTATAAAGTCTGAGCATTACATCCCTGCTTTTGTGTTGTAGTCTTCTTGAAATGAATGCTGACGTTGCATTTGATTTCCTTACCACCAAATCAACTGGCAAGTTTATCATTAGGAAATCCTGCACATCGGAGACGTGCCTGACCCCAGCACCCAGGAGGGGATACCCCACCGTGGCATCTCTCTTGCTGCCACAGAATCTCCTGCACATCCCCTGTACTGTGAGTCTGTTGTCATCACTGCTGTGATTGACCTTTCCTCCCGCGGAGTATCGGACCGGGGTGTCAGTATCACTGACCTGACAGGCTGCTGTTCTCTGGTTTGTCACCCTCCCAGGTGTATCCAAAGGAGTGTACTTGTTGCTGAGGGTCACAGCCACAGGGAGACATTGTACTGTCTGTCTCTTCCTCTTTCCAGTCACGGTAGTCACCAAACTATTTGCATCCCAACCTCAGGTTTGACCAACCCACTGAATCTCTGGTCTCAGCATCCTGGAAGCTCCAAGTCTGTCCATCTCCAGCACCATTCCCATTTCTAGTGGTCACCCTCGTGCATTAATCCTTTTATTGCCAGGATCATTTGTGGCACCTTGTCAAAGAAAGCCTTTTGAAAGTCCAAATATATGACATCAGTGCATCCCGTTTATCCATCCTGCGTGTAATCTCCTCAACGTATTCCAACAGGTTCATCAGGCAAGACTTTCCCTTAAGGAAACCGTGCTGACTTTGTCCTTTCTTGTCCTGTGTTTCCAATACTCCTTAATAATTGACTCCAGTATCTTCCCAACCACTGAGGTCCAGTTAACTGGTCTGTAATTCCCTTTCTGCTGCCTTGCTTTGTTATATGCCTTCCCTTTTGGTTTTACATTAGCTTTGATTTCCTTGTCAGCCACGGTTGTACTATTTTGCTACTTGAATATTTATTTGTTTTTTGGAATACATTCATCCTGCACCTCCCTCATTCTCCCCAGAAACTGTTGCTGCTCTGCTGCCATCCCTGCCAGCATCTCCTTCCAATTTACTTCAGCCAACTCCTCTCTTAAACCACTGTAACTACCTTAACTCCACTGAAACACTGCTGTGTCAGACTTTACATTCTCCCTATCCAATTTCAGGTTGAACTCAATGATACTGGCTCCTAAGGGTTCTTTTACCTTAAGCTCCCTAATCACCTCCAGTTTATTCAATAACACATAATCCAGTATAGCTGTTCCCCTAGTAGGCTCAATGACAAACTGCTCCAAAAAGCCATCTGTTCGGCATTCAGCAAACTCTCTTGAGATCTATTTCCAACCTGATTTTCCCAATCGACCTGCATGTTAAAATCTCCCCTGACTCCCATGAAATCTTGAATAACATTCCCCTTTTGATATGTCTTTTCTATTTCCTGTTGTAATCTGTGGCCTACATCCCAGCAACTGTTGGAAGGCCTCTATATAACTACCATCAACGTCTCTTACCCTTGCAGGTTTTTAACTCAATTCACAAGTATTCAACATCTTTCGATCCTATGTCACATCTTTCTACTGATTTGTTACCATTCTTTACCAGCAGAGCCATGCCATCCCCATTGTCTACCTTCCTATCCCTCTGATACGTGTAACCTTGGGCATTGAGCTCTGAACTAGAAACATCCTTCAGCCGTGGTTCAGTGATGGTCACGACAATCCGTAATAGGGCAATAAGATTATCCACCTTATTTCTTATACTCCGTAAGTTGAGATATAACAGTTTCAGTACTGTATTTGCTGTCCTAATTGATTCTGCATCCCTCATGCACTGATACTCACCCTGCTGGCTGCAGTTATGTCCTATCATCTGCCTGCCCTTCCTGACCGTGTGACTGCATGCGATCTTTGCTTTCTTTACCATCCGTCCTACCCTGAGTCTTTTCACACCTGTTCCCACACCCCTGCCAAATTAGTTTAAACCCTCCCCAGCTGCTCTAACAAACCAGCAGTATGCCCACAAGAAAACTAATCTCAGGGTTGTATACGGTGACAGAAATGTATTTTGATAGTACATTTTCTTTCAGCTTTGAACTTTGTAGTAGAGAGCTGTGTGTTGTACTGGTCTGTGTCCTCACTGGCCGGTGCTGTGCTCTGGCAGCTCAGTGTGTTTGGTATACAGTGTCAGTGTTTCGACAGAAGTGTGTCCTTATTACACAATTGATCTTGTCCACCCTGGAGCTTGGTAGATTCACTGGAGATCAGAATGGTTTCTTCAGACTATTATTGGGTAGAGAATCATTCTGTGATCGTCGAGACTATTTGACCCATCAAGTTAATACCACCTCCTGCTACAACATTTCCACAGTCCCATTCCCCACTCTGTCCCCACAGCTCTGCAGGTCATTTCCCCTGAAGGACCTGTCTAATTCCTCTTTGAACACTGGTTGTTCCTGCCACCACTCTGCTGAGTCCCATATTTCCCAAGGTGAAGTCAAGAATGTCCCCCTCCCTGGTGGACCACAGATTGTTTCAGGAAACCTTTCTGAACACAAATAATGCCACATCCAAGCCTCAGTTTGTAAGGGAGTCCCAGTTACTCTGAGGAGATATTCACTCACCGGATCTACTCTGTTGTTTTTACATCATCCCATGACCTGTTAACATATCTGTTTCTGTCTCTTACTGGCTATTGAGAGGCCGGCAGTATAATCCCATCATGGTGATTGCACCTTTCTTATTCCAGATCTCTATCCAGATTGTCTTACTGGATGAGCCTCTGGGGTGACCTTGACCTTGACCTTGTGACGTTCTGCCTGATCAGCAGTACCGCTCCCCAACGTCATTCACCTTCCTCAGGACTGTCTGAATCATCTAAATCCTGGAAGGTTTATCTGTCAGTCCTGCCCTTCTCTCAGCCAGATCTCTGTAATGGATGAGTCACCATGCCATGTACTAATCCAGAATCTAAGTACGTCTGCCTTAACCATTCTACACTGCACTGATATAAACACACTTCAGGCCCTCAGTGCCACTGTGCTCATTAACTTGGCCTAACTTCACAGTGGTGCACTGGGCCAGTGGCATCAACATGGGTGATCCATCAGACTCAATAAACTGATTGGAAAGGCTGGCTCTGTTCTAGGAGTCAAACTGGACACACTGGAGGCCGTGGTAGAACAAAGGACCCGACGGAAAATCCTGGCAATTCTGGACAATGTTTCTCACCCTCTGCAGGCCACCTTGGCTGAACAGAGGAGCACCTTCTGTAACAGACTAAGACAACTCTGCTGCTCGGAAGAACGCTGTATGAAGTCATTCTTACACTGGGCCGTCAGGGTCAATAATGAGTCAACCTATAGCCGGGGAAGTGACCCCCCCCCCCATGTTCGACTGTTGGAGGTAACTTACTTTTCATTCTTTCTCTTGCTTCCCTTCTGATATTTGTATATCTGTGCACTTGTAATGCTACTGAGACATTGTAATTTATCCGTTTGCACTTACTTTCTGTGTTAATCCACATCCATCAATGCCAGTTACTGACCTCTTACTCTTCCCATCACCTGTCCTGAAGGAGAGCCCAATGATCCATGTAACTAAAACCCTCCATCCTGCACCAGCTTGTGCGCCACACATATAAATACCTTTGTATTTCTTCCCTCGCTAGCAGCTGACACTGGGATTACCCCCCCCCCCACCCCCCAACACCCCAGAGTTTCTACTTAACTTTTTCCTGAACTTCCTAAGTTCTCTTTGCAGGACTTTGTCTCTTTTGTTAGAGCCAATATGGACCACGACCTCTGGCTGCTCACCCTGCCCTTTCAGAATTGCCTGTACTTGTTCAATTCCATCCTTGGTCCTGGTACCAGGGAGGTAATGCACCATCCTGCAGTCTCTCTCCTTACCAGATACACCTGTCTGTTACCCCGGCTAAAGACTCCCCTGTCAGGAGGCTCAAGAACACAGAACAGTACAGCACAGGAACAGACCCTCCTTCCCATGATGTCTGCGCGGAACACGATGCCAAATGAAACTAAATCTTTTCTGCCTGCGTATAATTCATGTGCTTCAATTCTCTGAATATTCATGTGGTTATTTAAAACCCTGTTAAATGTCATTATCATATCTGCTTCCAACACTCCCCATAGTAGCCCATACCCGGCCCTCACCACTCTCTGTACGGGAAACAGAAATCTTACCTGTCCTATCGTCCACCTTTAAATTCTCACCGTGTCATCTTAAAACTCTGCCTTCTAATATTTGATATTGTTACCCTGGCAAAATGATCCTGCCTGTTTACCGTGTCTACACCTCTCATAGTTTTATAAACTTCTGTCAGGTCTCCCCTCAGTCTCCTTCACTCCAGGGAAAACAGTCCCAGTCGGTCTGATCTTTCCTTGTAACTCAAGCCCCCAGTCCAGGTAACATTCCTGTGAATCGTTTCTGGACCTTTCCAGCTTAATAACATCCTTCCTCTCATGTGACCAGAACTGCACAGGGTACTCCTGGTGTGGTGCCATTATTCATTTGTACAACTGTAATGTGATGTCCCAATTCCTCTCAGAGCCTTTGCCAATGAAGACAAACATGTTGTGCTCCTTCTTCACCATCTTGTCTACCTGTGTTGGCACTTTCAGGGAATTATGTACCTGTGCCCCAGGTTTCTCTTTCATCAACACTCCTCAGGACCCTCCATTCACTGGGTATGTCCTGACCTGCTTTAACTTCCCAAAATCCATCATTGTGCACTTGTCTGTCACAGTAACAACACTTCTCTGTTTCTCTGCACCAACACCCCAGCAGTAAATGTCAATGAACCATTCAGCTCTGAACCTTGGTCATATATGGTTTTATGAACCACTCACTGCACCCATCTCTATTTTGTTGTGTAGTTCAGCACCTCAACCCCTCTCTATTTCTCTCATTTACAATTTATCTCCATATAAGTCATAGTCTGACCTTTGATTCCTCCTACCATTCTACATGCCATCACACTTCACCACATTAAACTCCACTTACCAAGTATTCTACTCACCAGCTTCTTCTTATCCTATTGGAGAGACCAAATGTCCAATCACAACATGTCCCCCACCACATTCCCTGTCATTGACCTCCCTCCTCTGGGTCATTAATATCAATAATAAATCATTGATGATCCAGAACTGGTCACTGGGAAACTCGACTAGTTATATCATCCCAGTCTGAAACAGACCTGTTATTCTGTCTCAGTATGATAACCAGTCTATAGTCAGTATTAACACACTTCCTTCCCAGTACTGAGCTCTGGTCTTGTGCACCAGCCTTACATGTGGCACCTTGGCAAATGGCTCCTGAAAATCCAAAAACACCACTTTTCCAACTTCCCCTGTAAAGTCTTAAATCTCTGGTGTGTTTGTCAAACATGACTTAACATTCAACAACCCAGGTTACAGGATCCAAGACCAGGTTCCAGATGGACAGGGTGGTGAAGAGGCTTTTGGAACACTGGCCTTCAGTCAGGGCAGCGAATATAGAAGCTGGGATGAGATGTTGCAGTTGTCCAACACGTTGGTTTGGCCGCATTTCACAAATAGTGTTTAGTTTTAGTGACCCTGCAGTATGACAGACATCATTAAGCTGGAAAGAGTGCAGAGGAGATTTACGAGGATGTTACTGGATCTTGAAGGACTGACTTGTGGAAAGCGTTTTGGTCAATTTTCCCTGGAATGTTGAAGAATGAGTAATGATATTGCAGAGGTGTATAAAATTATAAGGGGCCTGGGTTGGGTCAAAGATAACAATCATTTTGCCAGTGTTGGGGAATCTAAATGATTTGCTATTTCTTGATAGATTATTGACTCCAGTACCTGAAGTGAAGTTAACAGGACTACAGTTACCTGCTTTTTATCTTCCACCCTTCTTCAACAATGGTTTTCAACTCCACGGGGACCTTTCTGTAACACAGTGAGTTTTGACAGACTTCAATGCCTCCACTTTCTCTCCAGACTTTAGTGCAGGTCGTTGGGACCTGGTAATGTTTGCTTTTAGTCCAATTAGTTTCTCCCTCGAGATGGCGGTTGTTACACATTATGGCACAATATTGAAATGTCACTATCAGATATCTGTGGGATGTTTTCTGTGTCCCCACTGTGAACACTAATTCCATGTTGGTCTGATGTTCAGTGCAGACTGGCAATCCTGCAACACCGCTGGTGCTTGACTCCATCGGTCTTCATCAGCTCCTGCATGGGCAACTGCTTGCTTTACGTTTCGTACGTCCCTGACTTGCTTTACGTATCGTACTTCCCCGGCTTGCATATCGACTTCCACAGCTAGGGTGCAATATCCATGGTCGACCCTGACCAGCAGAGAGCCATCACCAACATGTTTGCACATGGCCTCCTCTACTGCTACGACGAGGCCAAATACAGGTTAGCCGAACAACACCTCATATTCTGACTCCAATCTTTATAGAATGAACATTGATTTCTACAAATTCCGGATATCACTACACTCTGTTTCCCTCACCCCCACTTCTTTTCTCCCATTCTGATGCCATTTAACCCCTTCACCTCTCCTCACACACCCTCATGACCTGCCCATCAACTCTGTCTGGTTCTCCACCTTCTTCATGTCATCCCATGGTCCAATGTTCTCTCCCATTGGATTCCTTTCTCCTCATCTCTTTGCCCTTTCTGCCTGTCACCCAGCTCCTCAGATCATCATCCCTCCACAAACCACACGTTCCCCACCCCTCACTTGTCCTCCTCCCCCTCCCCCACCACCTTATTCTGGTTTTTGTCCCTTTCTTTCTCAGCCCGAAATTCAACGGTTTGCTGAGTTCCTCCAGCATTTTGTGCGTGTTTGCTTCAGTCTGTGTATTGATTAAACTAATCAAACTGGTACAGTGGAAGAGGAATTTGTGGAATGGTCAGAGACAGTTTCTTACAGCAGTACCTTACCCATGAACGGGCCGTTTCAGATGTAATCTGTGTAATGAGGTGGAATTAAAGAGATCTTGTGGTGAAGGATTCCTGAAGAAGTGATCACAATGTGGGAGATCTCCAGACCACAGACTGAGGGTGAACAGCAGCGTCCAGGTTTGAGATCAGGGTTTTCTTTCCACTAGATGAACTGCCAAGTATGGCTGACAAGCCCCATCTGCCCATAGCAGTTGGTTATATGACGCTAGTAAACCGATTTGCACCTTCCCCTGTCACTAGAAACAGCTCCGTTGGGCTGAGCAGCTAAGCCATATGTAAAAGTCAGGAGCTGTATTTGGTTGACAGAGGCAATTTGAGGTGCACACCATTGGCAGCATTTAGTGGGAAGTGGGAGCTTGTCCCATTACTGCCCCATCACCGGTTAAGACAGCTGTAAGTGACCAATATGTTGGTATATGAATGGGAAGCTCAATTGGAATGGGTTCTCACCAGCAGATCGTGGTTGTTGCAGCTCACAGAGCAAAGATACTTGATGCAGCGCTACCCTAATCTGCTTCTGATTAAATCTCTCATGATAATCACAGTTCCATTCTCATCTCTCTTTGATATTTCCCCTTTTGTGCTTTATCCCATCGGGAGGAACACCTGAGGATCTTGAGACCACTCCTCCCCGGATCTTGAGACCACTCCTCCCCATGTCTTCTTTCCCTCCCCCTTTCACCATCACTGTCCCTACATGTAAAGTGCCGATGAAAAGTATTCATGCCCGTTGGAAGTTTTCATGTTTTACTGTTTTACAATATTGACTCACAGCAGATTAAATTTGGCTTTTTTTTTACTGATCAACAGAAAAAGACTCTTGTGTCAAAGTGAAAACAGATCTCTACAAAGTGCTGTAAATTAATTACAGATATAAACCCAAAATAATTGCCTGTGTAAGTATTCACCCCCTTTAATATGACACACCAAATCATCACTGGTGCAGCCAATTGGTTTTAGGAGTTACATAATCAGTTAAATGGAAATCACAGTGTGCAGTCAAGGTATTTCAATTGATTATAGTAAAAATACACTACTGTTGACAGTCAATATCCTGGCAAAAACTACACCATGAAGACAAAAGGACACGCCAAGCAGCTCTGCAAAAAGCTTATTGAAAGCACAAGTCAGGAGATGGATAGAAGAAAATTTCCAAGTCACTGAATACCCTTGGAATACAGTTTAGTCAATCACCCAGAAATGGAAAGAATATGACACAGCTGTAAATCTACCTCAAGCAGGCAATCTTCAAAAACTGAGCAGCCGTGCAAGAAGGGTACCAGAGAGAGAGGCTACCAAGACACCTTTGATAACTGTAGAGGAGTTACAAGCTTCAGTGGCTGAGATGGGAGAGATTGTGCATACAACAACTGTCACCCAGGTGCTTTACCTGTCACTGCTTTATGGGACAGTGGCAAAGAGAAAGCCACTGTTGAAAAAAGCTCTCATGAAATCTCACCTGGAGTTTGTCAGAAGACGAGCAGGACTCTGCAGTCAGCTGGAAGAAGGTTCTATGGTTTGAAACCAAAATTGCGATCAGACTAAACTCTTAAGGTTGGTGTAAGGCAAACACTGCACATCATCAAAAGCACACCATCCCTACGGTGGAGCATGGTGGAGGCTGCATAGTGCCGTGGGGATGCTTTACTGCAGCAGGCCCTGGAAGGCTTGTGAAGGCAGAGGGTAAAATGAATGCAGCAAAATACAGGGAAATCCTAGGGGAAAACCTAATGCAATCTGCAAGAGAACCGAGACTTCGGAAAAGATTTGTTTTCCAGCAAGACAATGACTGCGAGCTTAATACCAAAGCTGCACAGGAATGCCTTAAGACAACAAAGTTAATGTCCTGGTGTGACCAAGTCAGAGTCCACACCTCAGTGTGTGGCTGGACTTGAAAAGGGCTGTTCACTCATAAACTCCATGCATTCTGACAGATCTTGAGCAGTTTTGTAAGGAAGAATGGGAAAAATTGCAGTGTCCAGATGTGCAAAGCTGATAGTGACCTATCCACACAGACTCATGGTTGTAATTGCTGCCAACGGTCCATCGACTAAATACTGACTTGGAGGAGGTGAATACACCTACCTGCACATGGTCCATTCCCTGTATGTTTTAGTACATTACTCCCTTACTCTTATACTCAACACCCTGACCAGTGGAAACCAGCATTCTGTGCACCTTATCCCGTTGTGTTGCCACATTCAGTGAACGATGTGCCTGGATCCCAAGATCACTCTTTACACCAATGCTGTGAAGGGGTCAGTCATTAACATTATACTTTCTTCTTTCATTTGACCTCCCAAAGTGCAACACCACATTCCCTCCCAGATTAAATTCCTTCTGCAACTACTCTGCATCTGTTTGTGATCTATATCCCACTGTGTGCATTGATCAATATTTACACTGTCCACAACTCCACCTATCTTGCTGTCACCTGTAGACTTGTAAACCGCCCATCAACATTTTCATCCAAACATCGATATATATCAGAAACAACATAATTCCCAGCATCAATCCTTGTGGATCACCACTGCTCACAGACTTCCAGCCCCACTTAGCCTTCTATGAGGAAGCCATTTCTGAATTGAAATTGCAATTTGTATTGAATCCCAGGGGTCTTTTTCAAATGCCTTACGGAGGTCTGTCCAGGTCATGTCCACAGCCTTGCCCTCATCGAGCACCAAGATGTTGGGTCTCATTCTTTTTACGTTATATGTCAATGATTTCGATGATGGAATTGATGGAGTTATTGCAAAATTTGCAGATGATATGAAGAGACAGGTGGAGGCGCAGGTATTTTTGAGGAAATAGGGAAGGACAGACAAATGAGGAGAATGGGCAAAGAAGTGGCAGGTGGAATGCAGAATTGGAAAGTGTATGGTCATGCACTTTGGTTGAAGAAATAGTAGGGTCGATTATTTTCTAAATGGAGAGAAGATACAAAAAATTGAGGTGCAAAGGGATTTGGGAATCATTGTGCAGGATTCTCTAAAGGCTAATTTGCAGGTTGGGTCTGTGCTGAGAAAGGCAAATGTGATGTTAGCATTCATTTCAAGAGGACTAGAATATAAAAGCAAAAATGTAATGTTGAGACTTTATGAAGTACTGGCAAAGTCTCACTTGGAGTATTGGGAGCAGTTTTGGGCCCTTTATGGAAGGATGAGCTGAAACAGGATGGGTTTCAAATAAGATTCTCTGAAATGATTCCAGGATTAAACGGCTTGTCATATGAAGAACATTTGATGGCTCTGGGCCGTTATTCACTGGAATTTAGAACAATGAGGGATGACTAATTAAAACCTATCGCCGTGATAAAGTCAATGTGGAGAGGATGGGAGCGTCTAAGACCAGAGGACACAGCCTCAGAATAGAATGGCGATGAGGAGGAATTTCTTTAGAGACAGTGGTGAATCTGTGGAATTCATTGCCACAGGCGGCAGCTGTGGAAACCAAGGCTTTAGGTATATTTAAGGTGGAGGTTGATAGATACTTGATGGCAGGTGCGACACAGTTATCAAATACAGAATAGCAATGGCGAAAGAAGCTTTCCAAAAATATGAAGACCATATTAACAGACAGAAAGATGAGCACGTACACTAAAAACAGAACACTGCAGTGCTACATTTATTCTATCCTGACTTATGGAAGTGAATGCTGGACCATTTCTTCAGCAATGGAAAAGAGACTAGAAGCAGCTGAATTATGGTTCTGCAGGAGAATGTTAAAAATATCATGGACCACACACACATCAAATGAAGAAGTTCTCAGAAGAGCCCAAACCAAGCAGTTCGATCACTCATACCAACAATAAGAGAAAGACAACTCAGATTCATACTACACATCATGTGGAAAGATGAACTAGAAAAACTCATACTCTCTGGAAAGATTGAGGGGAGCAAACCTAGAGGAAGACCTCGGCTTATGTACATCAAAAGCATAGCCAGGTGGCTACACATCGAGGAAATGGAAGTCATCCAAAAAACGAAGGATAGATCTGTATGGAAAACCATGGTCACCAAAGTCCGCATCGGATACGGTACCGGGACAGACAGACATATCTTATAGTCGATGTCACCACCTCACAAACCTGAAGCAACTTTGTCAAGCGCGATCTGCCCACACAAAACCATGCTGATTGTCCCTAAGCCAGCCATGCCTTTCCAAATGTGCATAAATCCTGTACCTCAATATGTAACTTGGATCTGGTCTTTAAACAAATGCCACATGTCAAATGTGGACTTGTCTGACAGTGGCTGCTCCCAATCAATGCCCCTTGGCTTCTGTCTTGCAACGTCCTAACTTGCCCTCCTGCAATTTAGTACCTGCTTACAAGATCTAATTTTATTCTTACTCATAACTAGGAAAAATATAAGATCCCAAAATATTCACTGACTCTTAGCTGTCGCCTGGCCTGGTTCATTTCCCAAAACAAATTCCCACATGTTCTCAACTCTGGTTGGGCTCTGCATAATGTTTCAAACATTCCTCAGATTCACTGAACAAATCTTGCACATCTTAGTATTAAGCAAGTTCCAGTCAATTCTAGGGAAGATAATGTCCCCCCCCCACTGGTTATTGCGGGGCTAGTGCAAACATCCCAACAGTGTAACAGCAGATTGCCTCTGTAAATGAACCCTCCAGTTTGCTGTGACATTCCCAGTGGGGTAACCTCTGCATTTTTATCCCCCCCCCCCCACTCACATGTAAAACAATCAAACCCAGGAATGTTGAGCTGCCAGACCTGTCCCTCCAACAACATAAAACTAATGTTGAAATAAACTCATTTCAGCCCATCAGTCCACCATGTTTATTAGCCTGACATTGGCTCTTGTTCTCTTCAGACTGTCTTGTCATACGTACATTCTCCAATTTGCTACTCTCGTTCAAATTCTGCCAAGTGACACCATCAAACCTCCTGGTGCAGATGTTGGTTCCCGTCCGGTTCAGAGGCAAATAGTCTTGTTTGTCCCGGTCTCCCACCTGCCTGGATCACCCATTGAGGCTAAGGTCGAAGCGTTCGGATATAGATGGTGCTTGGTACTTGGTGTCGGAGGGCTGAAGGCAGAGAGAGTTTCCTTCCTTCTCTCGTCTGCGTGAGATGTGGGACTTTCAAGAGACTTGAATTTTTTTACTGTGCCATGGCCTGTTCTCCATCAAGTTATGGTATTGTTGCACTGTTGTAACTATATGTTATAATTATGTGGTTTTTGTTAGTTTTTCAGTCTTGGTCTGTCCTGTGTTTCTGTAATATCACACTGGAGGAATATTGCATCATTTCTTAATGCATGCATTACTAAATGACAATAAAAGAGGACTGCGTGTCCTCATAATCTAATCTAATCTAATAAATCTGAAGACTTCCTCCTGCATCAGTTGTTCACCAACACATTAAACCTCACGAAATATCGATTTGTCACCATACCAGCATCCGTGGTTTTGGTTACAATTCCGAGATGACAATCCTGGAAGTCCTGCTTTTTTTTTAACCTAGTTCCCCAAAATCACTGTGCAGGACCTCATCGCTGCCCGTTTAAACCCTTCCGTGTAGCACGAAGAAGGCTCCCCTCCTACTTGGACCCGTCTCTCGTTTCCCTTGAGACCGAATGATCCTTGTACCTGAAGACCCACCCACCCGCCTCCCACCAGCCCCTCAGCCACCCCTTTACCAGGGCTTTAGAAGACGCCAAAAGCGCGGTCTATATATCTGGTTATGTATCCTGTTCCAGTATGTGACCGGTCTTTCATTTCCCGGGCGATCCAGAGGAGCAATTGTTCTACTGAATCAACCCTCTCATCACTGGAAGTGACTGCACCCCCGCCCACCAACTGCTGTGTGTGAGGGCGCTCGCACTGGTCATGGGGCCGGGGAGGGACAGACCGAGATCCTTGGGGATTTGTAGAATGGAAAAGCACTTCCTATAATTTAAAGCAGGAGAATCGGCAAAATCCCAGAAATCCTCCAGTATGTACGTGGTGTGTGAGGGAGTTTTGTTTTCGCTGGAGCGCTTTGTGTCGGATGAATCGTTGGAAATTTGCGGTTGTGGTAAAGTGAAGGCGGAGCTGGACGATGAGAGGCCGCTGTCGGCTCTGTCCGTCACTCTGTCTCCTCTCCTCCCCTCCCCGCCTCTGTCTCTGCGCGTTTCTCGGGCAGGTCGGGGCGCTGTGTATAAAAGGAGACAGCAGCAGGCAGTTTGTCAGTGAGCAGCGACCTGAGTGAAGCAGCATCATGTCTGGCAGAGGGAAAGGAGGCAAAGGACTGGGCAAAGGCGGAGCCAAGCGGCACCGTAAAGTGCTCCGTGATAACATCCAGGGCATCACCAAACCGGCCATCCGCCGTCTGGCTCGCCGTGGCGGCGTCAAGCGGATCTCGGGTCTGATCTACGAGGAGACCCGCGGGGTGCTGAAGGTTTTCCTGGAGAATGTGATCCGGGATGCGGTCACCTACACTGAACACGCCAAGCGCAAGACGGTCACTGCCATGGATGTGGTGTACGCTCTGAAACGCCAGGGCCGCACTCTCTATGGCTTCGGCGGCTGAAAAACTCCCACTTCCTCCCGAGCACAAAACAAAGGCTCTTCTAAGAGCCACCCACCGCCTCACAGACGGAGCCGTATCCACAGACTTTTAGATACTTTTTTTAATTTTATACTCAGCTGAGTTGCATTTGAAACAGATGATTGGTTCCGCTTGAAACATACTGCAATTCTGCCTTTCCAGTCGGTGATTACCGCAAAACCTGCATTAGGATCGATCTTAATCCTCTTATCAGTTTCGAACAAACATCAGTTCACTCGTTCAGATAACGATTCCGTGGCTGTGCATTTAAATCTTAACTGAGGAAATTAGATGTTAAATTTATTAAATTAAACTGAAATTGTATAATCCGTCATACAATTAATTGTAAATAAAATGTAATCAAGCACCGCTGCTGGGGGCTCTGAAATTGGCGGGCGATTTGAAATTAATCCGGCGCCAATCACACTGCATGAATGAAATCCGACCGCCCGGCAAATTTTTATTTGTAGTAAATTTTCATTCGCCGCCAGCCTGCAAGAAATGAATCAACCAATCGCAGTAAGGAACCTTAATAGACACCTGGTTCAGCCAATCAGAGCTGATGGGAAGACCCTTTACAACAGTATAAAATCCTGTCCCGGAGCACGTTTCGTCTATCTCGTTCCTGTATTTCAGCCTGTGTTCTCGGTTCTGGAGGAGAATGGCCCGGACCAAGCAGACAGCGCGTAAATCGACCGGAGGGAAAGCTCCTCGCAAACAGTTGGCGACCAAAGCGGCGCGGAAGAGCGCTCCAGCCACCGGCGGAGTGAAGAAGCCTCATCGCTACCGGCCCGGCACCGTGGCTCTGCGGGAGATCCGGCGCTACCAGAAATCCACCGAGCTGCTCATCCGCAAACTTCCCTTCCAGCGCCTGGTGCGGGAGATCGCTCAGGACTTCAAAACCGATCTGCGCTTCCAGAGCTCGGCCGTCATGGCCCTGCAGGAGGCTAGCGAGGCTTACCTGGTCGGGCTGTTTGAGGACACTAACCTGTGCGCCATCCACGCCAAGCGAGTCACCATCATGCCCAAGGACATCCAGTTGGCCCGCCGCATCCGCGGGGAGCGCGCCTAAACCCGGCCTCCACAACAAACCCAAGAAAAGGCTCTTTTAAGAGCCACTACCACAGCAAAGGAAAGGGTTGTCGCTTGCTGATCATAGTATTATTGTAGTGGCGATCTGCCCTCCTGATGGGGTTGTTCGGTTTGACACTGACTGACCGCGATCATCAGCTGTTCTGGGCCGACAGGTTAATTCAGCGAGAGACAGGAGATGAACGCGCTCCCTCCCCGTCAGGGTCTCACCTGGCCCTTCACTTCTCCCACAAACCTGTCATGTACCGCTGCTGCGGCTGTTACCGTTTCATTTGCTTCGGACATGTCAGGCTGTCCTTGGAGTGGGAGCATGCGGTCGCGATGGGTACAGTGGGGGATTTCCGAGAGCGGTAATTATATATTTTTGATTTTACTCTTGTAAATGTTGTGTAAATAAACTTTTGTAGCTGGTACCTGATTGAAGGTCGGTCGGCAAAGTCGCCGGGTAATTTATCATACATCATCCATCCCCGGAGACAGATCCCTCTCTCAAGACGTCCCCGGTCCCCTCTCACATGGGGTTCAGCAGTTCCCAATCAACTCAGCTGAATCGGGCTTTGGGATGCGAGGTGCGGAATCCCAGTCACGCTCTCCTGGAGCGGGAGAAGGAACTGGGCCTGCAGACCACCCCACCGGTCTCACTCTCTCTCTCTCACACACAGCCCGAGTGAAAACGCTGTGTTTCACTTCAAATCTGGGACGCCACGGCCGCACTGAATGTCAGAGAGGTACCGGGAATATCGGGTTTTATGCGAGAAGTTCTCCCGCAAAACTCATTCGGACCCGCAGCGGGAATCACAATATTCCTGATCAGCTCTTTTCTGAGATGTGGGTGGCTCTGAGAAGAGCCCTTGGGTTCAAACACTTACAAACGGTATATCTGAATTCACTTTTTGACCGCTTTCTTCTTCAGGGCTGCGAGTTTCTTGGGGCTCTTTGGCTTCGGCGCCGCTGGTTTCTTAGCTACCGCTTTTTTAGCCGCTGGTTTCTTGGCGCCAGACTTCTTGCTGGGAGATTTCTTGATGGCAGATTTCTTCGCTGCCGCTTTTTTAATCGCTGGTTTCTTCGCTGCCGCTTTCTTAGCCGCTGGTTTCTTGGCGCCAGACTTCTTGCTGGGAGATTTCTTGATGGCAGATTTCTTTACCGATGGCTTGTTCGCTTTCTTCACCACTTTCACGGCACTTTTTCCTTGACCGGATTTAAAGGATCCCGAAAGACCCGCGCCCTTGGTCTGAACCAAGGAGCCGCTTTCCACTCTCTTCTTGATGCACATCCTGATCTGGGCGCGACGTTTCCCCACATCGACACCGCTGCTGGTCAGAGCCTTCATGATGGCCACAGCGGACATACCTTTCCTATCGCGACAACCCGCCACAATCTTATCGATTTGTTCGCCCAGCTTGGGACCGGCTGGTTTGCTCCGGGCGGACGCCTTCTTCTTGGGAGTCTTCTTTGCGGCGGCGGGTGCGGCTGGAGGAGCCGTTTCGGCGGGTGCTGTCTCGGTCATGTCGGCGACGCTGGAAAATCCTTCTCACAATCAGACTGAATGAGAAATGAAGCGAAAGGCGGCGGCACAGAGCAATTTAAAGGCAGCTAGCGGACGGGGCGGAGACATCCCGCTGTCAGCTCCCGTAGGACTTCATTTTTCTGTGTTTTTCTGTCCTCAAAAACTCTCCGATTCCAATTAAAATCGGACACTCCGGGGACTCGGACTGGTCCCTGTCCGTCACTGAGGCCGGAAAGTTCGCTGGAAAGAGAGTTTAATCGGGATTAAAGGCAGCACTTTCTATTTTAACCCGTTTCATTACTGCACTGCTCGCGATCTCTCTCCATATTGTTGATCTGTTCTCTGCTTTTCGGCTGAAAGTTTGAAACTAACTAAAACTTTGCGGTTAATTCCCGCTTCAGGACTGAGCTGGGGAGTGGGGCCATCCCGTAACAGAGAAATCTTTTCTATTTGTACAGGAGGCGCTGGGAAATCCGGCGATGTGTTCGGACCCACAAACACAGTGATACTTGTCTGAGCCGCCCGCCGCTTTAAAACACTCTCTCTGAATCAGCAAGTCAGGCAGCATCAATGGTGGGAATGAACAGTCGACATTTCTGGCCGAGACCCTTCATCAGGACTCTGGTGGGAGATGCTGCCTGACTTGCTGGGTTCCTCCAGCATCTTGTCCGCGTTGTTCGCCATTCCCAGAATTTCTTGGCGTTATGCTGACACAATGTTCACATCTGCACCTTCAGAGGCCTGTACTGCTGTCAGAATAAAACGACAGGTTCCTCGTCGTATAACACAGTGATAAATCTGATTCTGATTCCAAGGAACAGAGGACAATGGACATTGTCTGGCCAAACTCTCTGTGTAACTGAGAACCTCGGGTCCGGGAAACATCCTTGGAAATCCTTTCTACACTCTCCCCAGTTTAACACGTTTCCTATAACGGTGACAAGAGCTGTACACAAAGTGAGGCCTCCAGTCACTTACACAACTGTATCATAATGTCACAACTGATATACTCTATCCCCTGACTAATGAAGACCAGCATGTTAAACCCGTTCTTCACTACCCTGTCTACAAGTGACACAACTTTCAAATGAACTGTGTGTGCACTTTACCCCTAAATCTCTCCGGCCCATTACACTCCCCAAGGACCAATCATTCATAGTGTAACTTCTACACTGGTTTGACTTTCCAATATGCACCGCCTCACACTATATTGAAATGCATTTGCCACACTTGACCCTCTTCCCTAAATGATCATGGTCCCCCTGTAATCTGCGACAACCTTCCAAGTAAAGTTGAGGGAAGTTATTCCAACTAATTAATAAACCTTTTGTGCACCGACATTGAACAGTGAAGATGATTAGTATCAAAATCAAAATCATGTTCATTATCACGGACATATGTCATTAACTTCGTTGTTTTGCTACAGCTGTACAGAGCAATTTCTAAAAAAAAATAGTTAAAATAAGAAATACAGAATAACCTAAATAGTGTAAAAAGGGAATCAGGGAGGGGTGTGAGTCCGAACATGAGAATAGAAAACTGAAAACCTTGTCCATTCTTGCCTCTTTTACTCTTCATATATCTGAAAATAAATCTTTTTGTATCTTGTTTCTATTATGGGCCAGTTACTTTCATAATTCATCTGACTTCTGCATATTGTTATTATAGTTGCGCTCTATTTTTAAAGTTTCATAATCCTTTAGCTTCCCATTAAATTTGGTGATATTCTTTGCCCTCTCATGTTCTTTTATGCTGCCCTTGTCTTCTGTTGTTAGCGATGGTTGCCTCACCCTCCCTTTTAAATACTGTTTCTGCTGAGGGATGAACCGATCCTGTGTCTGCCAAATTTCTCCTGGAGACTGAAACTTTTCATACAAAGGTAATCTGAGGAAGTTGAAATGCCCAACTGCTGTAAACTTGTTCCCATTACCCCTCTGTTTGATTTACTAATATGTCTGCTGCACAATATCTGAGCCTATTGGGAGGCCGGCAGTATAATCCCATCAAAATCATCATTCATCATTTCATTTAAAACCTCTACTTACAAGACCTCATCAAAACCCCTCTTATTACTGAAGTGTTGGTCTCCTTAATCAAAGATGCAACATCCCCCACCCATAAGGTAGCTTTTAAATGTTTCCGCTTCACCTTAAACAATTACCCTGTAAATTTAGGCTTCCCTACCCTACAAAAAGAGTGCTCACCTACTGATTTTGTAAACCTCTGGACGGTCACCAGACAGCTTCTTACTCTCTCAGTAGAGAGAGAGAGACTCCCAGTCTGTCCAAGCTTCTGCTGATAATTAAAGTCCTCCAATGTCAGTAACATCCTCATCAAACTTCCCTCCACACTTTCCAGCTTCATGACATCCTTCCTGCAACTGGATGACCAGAACTGTGCAAAATACAGTGTGGTCTCACTTTGACTTTTACAGCTGTCATATGGCACCCCGAATCCTCTACTCAGTTCCCTGATCAATGAAGACAAATAGGCCAAACACCACCTTCACCATTCTGACTACCTGTGTTGTCACATTCAGTGAATAATGTTTCTGTATTTCATGGTCTCTCTGTTCTGTAATACTCTCCAAGGGACAAGAATTTACTGTGCAGATCCTGAATTCCCCAGTTACTCTTGATCCCAATCTTCACAGTCCACACGACCACCAACATCGCTGTCATCTGCAAACTCACTGTCACTACATTGTCAGGAAACTTGTTAATGTAGATAACAAATGACAGTATCAGCACCGATCCCTGTGGATGTCACTGGTCAGAAGCCTCCAACCTGAATAACAAGCTGCCATGACCACCCTCTGTCTCCTTCCACCAAGACAAGTATCTTCTCTGGCATCCCCTCTGCTCTAAATGTGTAATACAAAAGAAATAAAGATTAAATCAAAATATATCTACCTACGGCCTATATCTCTCAGAAGAGACAAAACCTCAACTCCTCACTCCAATTCTGGCCCACTCATACAATGACCGCTCTGGTTAAATCTAACTTCTTTTAATTGGATCTTGCCATGTTCCGAATTACGGCCAATCAAACGTTTCCTTGGGAACTGAGACATGTAAAATGTGCCAACTGCTCATGTTCACTTCATTCAAACTTCCTTTACATAATCTGATGACTGTGTGGGACTGTGGCACTCAAAACTGTGGACTGCAGGAAACCAAAGTACATGCCTGCGCTGTTCTACCAGGCCAAAAGTGATTTAAAAAACACTGTATAACAAACACTGGAATTTCCTAACTGAGATGAATGGGGAGGCGGGATAACTGAAAAGATTCAAAGAGAAGGAAGATAAATGTTTGTAAAATCAGGGAAGTGGGATTGACATACAAGGAAGGCTGATGGCAGATCAGACTTTATATGGAATTGTGGGTGAGGGACTAAGAGAGGACACACTGAAGGGTTCATCCAGTGAGACAATGTGGATAGAGCTCAGGATAAGAGAGGAGCGTTCACTGATGGGGTTATACCACAGGCCTCCCAAATGCCAGCAGGAGATAAAGGAACAGAAATGTAGCAGATAATGAAAGATGTAAAAGCAACAGGGTAGTTGTAGTGGGTGACGAATTTCCCCAATGTTGACTGGGACTCCCTTAGAGTCAGGGGCTTAGATATCACTGAATATGTTAGAAGAATACTGGGATGTTACTTAACATAGAAGTGGATAGTCTAACTTGGGAAGGGGGTCATAGAAAACATTGTATCGGGAAATGAGCTTGGCCATTGACAGAAGTTTCATTTTGGGAACAGTAAGGACAAGGCTGGACCAGGTGATAATGTGGTCATTTGGGGTACAGTTAATTGCAACTGTCTACATTGAACATGTAAATGATGTTTGAAAGCAATCGGGTCAGAATTCAGACAGAACTGTTTCTATGAGGAGGAAAGACAAGGATGGTAAAGTCTGGCAGAGGGGCATAGTGAGAGATGTTATGAATTCAGATGGGAATAAAATGAAGGATAAGGAATACTTCAGAAGTAGAAATTGGAGAAGGCCTCTGGCAACATGAAGCAAGGAAATGAAGAGAGAAGTTAGAGAGAGAATCAGAAGTGTGAAACGGGAAGAAGAAATAACTTTGGTGAGAAGGAGCATTGTGGAGAGGGTACGACAACACAAGCACAGAGGAGAGGGTTTATGCCTGAAGTGTGCAAGAGACTAAACCAGTACTTCTCATCAGTATTTATCAATGTGGTCATGGAGGATAGTGAGATCAGAGAAGGGAATGCTGATATTCCAGGGCATGTTGTTCCTCAGGCAATAGAGACAAACAGGAAATTATAGATTGGTTAGACTTGGATCAATGCTCGGGAAATTATTTGAGAATATTATTAGAGATAGGATCTCTAATAAAAGTTAGGAGGGTAAAAGGAGGATATCATGATTCAGAAGGCAAAGTGAGCAAAATCCAAGAGATTCTCTTGCTTTATTCACAGGAAAAGGTAAGTTAGACACAGAATCGTTCCCCTTGGAGGTGAACATGGCCATCTGTGTGTGGAGGCAAATGAAATAGGAGAGGCTTTCCATGAATATTTCTGACAATAATTTCACCATTGCAAAAATTCTTTTAGGTTGTTAAATCTCCAGGGCCTTATCAGGTACATTCTCATACTTTGTGGGAAGCTGGAGAATACACTGTGGAGGCCAGGGGAGAGATTATTTTGCTCCATCTCAGGCACCAGTTGAGGTTGCACATGATTGGACAGGGTGAGTAATGTGGAATTGATAGTTTTGAGGCCAAGACCGTGGATGATACAAAGAGGCAAGCAGTGATGAGGAAGCAGGGAGTCTGCAGTAGCACTTGGACAGATTTGGAGAATGGACAAGGAAGTGCCAGATGAAATACAGTATAAGGAAGTGTGTGGTCATGTACTCTGGTAGGAGGAATAACAGCCTAGGCTCTTTCTAATCAGGGAGAGAACAGAAATCATTTGTGCAAAGGGTCTTAGTGCACGATTCCCTAAAGGTTAATGTACACATTGAGTTGGTAGTGAGGAAGGCAAATGCAATATTTGCATGCATTTCAAGAGAACTAGAAAATAAAACCAAGGATCTAATGCTGAGGCTTTGGTCAGACCTTATTTGGAGTATCATGAGCAGGGTTGGGTAACTTTTCTAAGAAAGGACTAGTGTTGAAATTGCGGGGGCCCTGGCAGAAATATTTAAAATGTCGCTGTCTATGGGTGAAGTGCCGGAGGATTGGAGAGTGGCTCATGTTGTTCCGTTGTTTAAAAAAGGATCGAAAAGTAATCCGGGAAATTATAGGCCGGTGAGTTTAACATCAGTAGTAAGTAAGTTATTGGAGGGAGTACTAAGAGACAGAATCTACAAGCATTTGGATAGACAGGGGCTTATTAGGGAGAGTCAACATGGCTTTGTGCGTGGTAGGTCATGTTTGACCAATCTGTTGGAGTTTTTCGAGGAGGTTACCAGGAAAGTGGATGAAGGGAAGGCAGTGGATATTGTCTACATGGACTTCAGTAAAGCCTTTGACAAGGTCCCGCATGGGAGGTTAGTTAGGAAAATTCAGTCGCTAGGTATATATGGAGAGGTGGTAAATTGGATTGGACATTGGCTCGATGGAAGAAGCCAGAGAGTGGTGGTAGTAAATTGCTTCTCTGAGTGGAGGCCTGTGACTCGTGGTGTGCCATAGGGATCAGTGCTGGGTCCATTGTTATTTGTCATCTATATCAATGATCTGGATGATAATGTGGTAAATTGGATCAGCAAGTTTGCTGATGATACAAAGATTGGAAGTGTAGTAGACAGTGAGGAAGGTTATCAGAGCCTGAAGAGGGACTTGGACCATCTGGAAAAATGGGCTGAAAAATGGCAGATGGAGTTTAATACTGACAAGTGTGAGGTATTGCACATTGGAAGGACAAACCAACGTAGAACATACAGGGTTAATGGTAAGGCACTGAGGGGTGCAGTGGAACAGAGGGATCTGGGAATACAGATACAAGATTCCCTAAAAGTGTCGTCACAGGTAGATAGGGTCATAAAGAGAGCTTTTGGTACATTGGCCTTTATTAATCGAAGTATTGAGTATAAGAGCTGGAATGTTATGATGAGGTTGTATAAGGCATTGGTGAGGCCGAATCTAGAGTATTGTGTTCAGTTTTGGTCACCAAATTACAGGAAGGATATAAATAAGGTTGAAAGAGTGCAGAGAAGGTTTACAAGGATGTTGCCGGAACTTAAGAAACTCAGTTACAGAGAAAGGTTGAATAGGTTAGGACTTTATTCCCTGGAGCGTAGAAGAATGAGGGGAGATTTGATAGAGGTATATAAAATTATGATGGGTATAGATAGAGTGAATGCAAGCAGGCTTTTTCCACTGAGGCAAGGGGAGAAAAAAACCAGAGGACATGGGTTAAGGGTGAGGGGGGAAAAGTTTAAAGGGAACATTAGGGGGGGCTTCTTCACACAGAGAGTGGTGGGAGTATGGAATGAGCTGCCAGACAAGGAAGTAAATGCAGGTTCTTTTTTAACATTTAAGAATAAATTGGACAGATACATGGATGGGAGGTGTATGGAGGGATATGGTCCTTTTGCAGGTCAGTGGGACTAGGCAGAAAATGGTTTGGCACAGCCAAGAAGGGCCAAAAGGCCTGTTTCTGTGTTGTAGTTTCTATGGTTCTATGGATGTGCTGGCATTGCAGAGGCTGGAGTGGAAATTCAAGAGAATGATCCCAGGACTGAAAGAGTTAGGATATAATAATCATTTGATGATCTGGGCCTGTAGTCACTGGAGTCTAGAAGAATGAGGGAGAATCTTATAGAAACGTATTGAATATTGAACGGCCTAGATAGTGTTGATGTGAGAGGATGTTTCCAATAATGGAGGAATCTAGAACCAAACCACTCCCTCAATAAAATAAAGTAGAATAGAGATGAGTAATTTCTTTAGTCAGAAGGTGATGAATCAATGGATGTCATTTGCATAGGCAACCATAAAGACAGTCAGTAGGTTTATTTAAAGCAGAGGTTAGTAGATTTTTAATTATTATTAAGGGTATCAAAGTTTATGGGTAGAAGGCAAGAGAATGGGGTTGAGAGGGATATATGATGAACAGAACAGACTGAATGGGCCAAAAGGCCTAATCCTGCTCCTATGACTTCAGGACTGATGGTTTATGCGGTGTCATTGTTTAAAAAGGGTAGTGGAAACTACAGGCCTATCACTCTGTAATTTGTTGGAGTTTCTGAAGTACGGGATCTACCAACATTTGGTTTGAATCAAGACAGTCAGCAGAGTTTTGTGCAAGGGAAATCAAGGCAAATTTCTTGCAGCTCTTTGAGGAGTTTCACAAGGGCGTAGATGAGGTTAGGGCTGTGGATATTGTCTATATGGACATTGGCCAGGCCCTTGACTATAGTCTGGAAGGTTAGATCTATAAAATGGAATCTGGGGAGATAGTTGCCTCCGTGACAGGAGGCAGAGGCTGATGGTTGAGGGTTGTGTCTCAGACTGGAGGTGTCTGTCTAGTGGTGTGCCACTGGGTGACAGGACCTTTGTTGTTTGTAATTTATATAAATAATGTCCATGTGAATGTATAGTTCACTGAAAGTGACGTCTCAGCTAGATACGGTGGTGAAGATGGGGTTTGATCTGCCGGCCTTCATCATTCGTGTCACTGAGTACAAGAGTTGAGAAGAAGTGTTGCAGATACACAAGTCTTTGGTGAGGACTGATCAAAGGAAACCATGCTGACTTTGGCCTATTTTTTCATGTGTTGCCAAGTACCCGAAAATACATCCTTAACAATCGACTCCATTATCTTCCCAACCACTGAGATCGGACTAACTGGCCTATGATTTGCTTACTTCTGCTTCCCCCTTTTCTTTAAGAGTGAATGACCTTTGCAATCTTCCTGTTCTCTGGAACCACACCAGAATCCAGAGATTATGGAAAGATTATTATTAAAACTGCCACAATCTCGTCAGCCACATCTTTCATAGCACTGGTGTAGACAATCTGGTCCAAGTGAATTACCTACCTTCAGACCTTTCAGTTTCCCAAGGACCATCTCCCTAGTAAAGGCAAAATTACTCATTTCTGCCCCCTGATTCTCTTGAATTTCCAGCAGACTGCTAATGTCTTCCCCACTGAAGACTGATGCACAATACTTATTCAGTTTGTCTGCCATTTTCCTCTAACCCATTACTACCTCTCCAGTAACAACTTCCAATGAACCAATATCTACCGTTGCCTCTCTTTTACACTTTGTATATCTGAAGAAACTTTTGGTATCCTCTTTAATACCAGTGGCTAGCTTACCTTCATATTCCAATTTTTTCCTCTCTTTATGACTTTTTTCGTTGCCTTTTGTTGGTTTTAAAAGTTGTAAATACTCTGAGAGTCAGGGACATCTCAGAGCAGATACAGAACAGGGGGACGGTGATCATTCAGCCGGAGATGGTGATTCATGTCAGTACCAATGGACAGGTAGAAAAGGGATGATGTCCCACAGTGAATATAGAGAGTTAGGGAAGAAGTTATGGAGCAGAACCTGAAATGTTGTAATCTCCAGTTTACTCCCAGTGCCCTGTGGTGGTAGGGATACAAACCGAAAGTGAGAGCAGATTAATGTGTGGCTGAGGAGCTGATACAGGGGCAGTGTTTCAGGATTACAGAACATTGGAACCTCTTCTGGTGCTGGGGTGACCTGTACAAGATGGATAGTTTGCACCTTCACTGGAGGAGGGTCAGTATCATGAGGTTCATTGCTGCTCCCGATGAGGGTTGAAACGAGATTGACAGGGAGATGTGAAACAGAACACCAGTCACTGAATGGAGAGATTGAAGCTGAGTTAGATGCCAAGCACGGCAATATGTAATGATGGATTTTGAGGCAAATCCACATCTGACCTGGAGTTTGTTTAAAGACCAGTGCGGTGTTTCAGGGCCAATTTGTTCCAGTTTGTCAAGGATGGCAAGGTTCAGAAACCTTGGATGATGAGACAAGAAGTTAATTTAATCAAGGAGGTGAAGAAGCATTACACATCAAAGTTGCTGGTGAACGCAGCAGGCCAGGCAGCATCTGTAGGAAGAGGTACAGTCGACGTTTCAGGCCGAGACCCTTCGTCAGGACTGGTCAAGAAGCATAAGTAAGGCTTAGGAATCTGTAATCAAACAGGGTGTTTGAGGACTATATTTAAAAAACAGGGGAACTCAAGAACGTTTGGAGAGCTGGAAACAGTGATGAAAAATCTCCGGCAAGTAGGATTGAAGATAATCCCACTGCATTCCATACATTCGTTGTGGTGAAAAGGATACTTCGGGCTGCACTTTGGGAGATCCATGATCAAGGGTGTGTACAGTTAATGGTAGGAACATTAACAGTATTGACAAAGAGAAGGATGTCGAGGTTCAGAGACATCGGTTCCCTAAAACTGGGAGCACAGGTTGACAGGGAGGTAAAGTCGGTGTATGGCATGTTTACCTTCATCAGGCAAGGCATTGAGTTCAAGCCCCAGGACATGATGTTACAGGTTTATAAAATGCTGGTTAGACCACATTGAGAGTATAGTGTTCAGTTCTGATCACCTCATTATAGGAAGCATGTGGAGGGTTTGGAGCAGGATGTCTGGAGGAGGTGTGCGCTGAGGAGAGCCTCGACATGCTGAAACTTTTTCTTCTGAAGTGGCGTCGGCTCAGGAGAGATTTGATAGAAACCTGTGGAATTTGTGTGTCATAGTTGGTGTGGACAGCCAGTAGTATTTTTCACAGAAGGGATGTATTTAAGCTCAGAGGAAGAAAGTGAAGAAAGCAGATTGATGGAATGCACTGTCAGGGGTGGTGGCAGAGGCAGAGAGTACAGGAGTATTTAAGGAAATCTTAGACAGACACAGGAATATGTAGAGATGGGCCAAAGGGCCACTCCTGTACTGTCGTTATTTCTCTGAACAGCAGATGGCCCCTGGGCATGGATCCGTGCATGAGACTGGGATATTATATTGAAAGGTTAAAGTCTGTCCCGAGCCTTGTGGCCCATCAGGCCGGTGCTTATGCGGGTTTCTGTGGCGTGAAGCGACTGAGAGTACGAGACCCCCCCCCCCCCCACCACATAGGACGCCAGTCTATCGCCAGGTTAACCCCCAGCATTTGCCCGTACCCATTTTCAGCTGGGTAGACTGGAGCAGTGTGTGGTTATCCCCAACAGAAAAATAGTTGTCGGAGGGGCGGGACCGGCAACTCAGTTTCACAGTACAAATGCTACAGGTACGATGGAGTGGAGGGGAGAGAAGGGAGAGATGTGTTTGACCAGGGAGAACATCTCAGTGGTACTTAGCGAAGACATCCCTGGGGATTGCCCCATCATGTTGACTGGGACCGCCGCACTGCAAAAGGGTTGGTGGAGCAGAATTTATTCTGTGTCCGGTTTTATCCATCAGTGTTTAGAAGTTCCTACTAGAGACAGACCAGCACTGAACCTCCTTGTCGATCCACCCACCCCCTCCTTTTCTCCCTGGCACAAACAAAAGTCTGTTCTCAGAGCGACCCAGCGGCTCACAGAGGGATCCGTGTCACGGGAGATACGACCAAACTGACCCCTTCTTTGCAAATGTTCATTTATACTTCAGACACCCAGGTGGACGAGATTTTCAGTAAATACTGTCAGTTCCATATGGTAAATGTACTTATGTAGATAAATATAAAGCTGCAAATATTATTGTTCTGTGAGGCGGTGGGAATTGCTCATGAAGCGATCAGCAGGCGGTGTTCCCGTCTGCTGTACACCGGATCGGTCCAGGGTCAACCCGCAATGTGAAACCCAGACAACACGGTTTCAGGTCATGAAGAGCGGAATCGTTCAATGATCGGAGTTTAAATTCACCCTCCGGGGGCTGACTCTGGAAGTTCATTTCCCCACCCGCAAGGGGAGAGAGCTCCATTCAGCCAGCAGAGAGGGGAAATGAGTCAGGGTGAAGCGGACCGCGTACTGTGCAGATTTATACCGATTTAATTCGCGGAATAAACACGACAGGAGGAGAGAAAACGTTACCAGGGGTGGCTCCGGTCGGGGCCGTGACAGATACACAGCCCAGTTACTCTGAACGGAAATCACTCGCTGTTCAGCCCTTCCACAGACACCGTGAGTGGCTCTGAAAAGAGCCTTTGGGTAAATAGGTTCAGCTTACGTCGCTTCACTTACTGGCACTGCCGGTTTTCTTGGGCAACAGCACAGCCTGGATATTGGGTAACACACCGCCCTGAGCGATAGTCACCCCTCCCAGCAGCTTGTTGAGCTCCTCGTCGTTGCGGACGGCCAGCTGCAGGTGTCGGGGGATGATGCGGGTTTTCTTATTGTCCCGGGCTGCGTTACCGGCCAATTCGAGGATTTCGGCTGTCAGATACTCGAGCACAGCAGCCAGATAGACCGGGGCTCCGGCACCCACCCGCTCAGCATAGTTGCCCTTTCTTAGGAGTCGATGAACCCGGCCGACGGGGAACTGCAGTCCAGCCCGAGATGAGCGAGATTTGGCCTTGGAACGAACTTTGCCGGCGCCGCCTTTTCCACGTCCAGACATTTTCACAGCCACAGTAACTGCTCCAACGACAGTGAGGGAATGTTCACCCCGCCCCAACTCGCATTTTTATAGCTTCTTTGAGAATGCAAAGTAATGCTTGTGATTGGTTTAATGCTGCTTGTTTTCATTGGTGAAAAGAAATGGCCCAATCGACGAACTGCCTTAATCACCAATCAAGAGCCGGTAAAGGTAGAAGCGCGGAAAGTAACCTTCTCCTCCCCAAAGTGCGCTGAAAAATGGAAAAATCCCGCCAAAAAAAACTATTGTTCACATTGAATCTGAAATTAAATCATTGCTGATCTGTTTGACGACTGGGTCTTTGTAATTCCCCCGTTACTGAAATCAGACACATTTAATGCAAGTATGGTTGATATTGGAGTGTCTGGGAACTCTATTCTCTAATACTGTATCTTTGAATTCGTAAAGGAACCGAGTAAAACTGACACTCAGCTTCTGCCCGGTGCCGGTCATTGTGTAAACGTTATCAGGTTATGGACAAACGGCTCTTCTCAAACTGTCCCCAGCGTCTACTCTGCAACTTAAAAAAAAAGTTGTTCTATGAAAGAACCGTGTAGTCGTTCCGGCCTCGCATTGAAATGAGATTCAGAGAAGTTACCTAACTGTAACCAATAAACTCCTGAACCTACAGCTAAAACAGCAACGGCAGCAATCCTCCGCTCGACATGAAAACCGGCAGGGACGGACTGATGGGAGGTAACAATTCCGTTTTAGGAATGTTAAACACCGGGATTATACGGGGGAAATGAACCGGATATTCCAACCGCTCTTTAGCTCTTGTAAAAGTCACCACACATAAAATATGCGCCATGTATTGCCTAAATGCTAGTACAACTCTCTCAGTGAAATCGTGAGTGGCTCTCAAAAGAGCCGTTGTGTTTTCGATCATCGCCCTGGGGAGCTTTACTTGGAGCTGGTGTACTTGGTCACCGCCTTTGTCCCTTCGGACACGGCGTGCTTGGCCAGCTCCCCGGGCAGCAGCATTGCTATTATCGCTACATTGTTTAGTCTCTCCACCTGTTCTGATTATGAATTGCAGCAAATGACCGAGCCAGAACTCAACCGTCTCTCTTTCAGGAACAATTGTATCACCTCCTTTAATCAATATTCGGAACCCTAATAATCCTACACCCCCATTTTCTTAGTCATTCCCCAAACATCTTCAAGTTTAATAGTCCTTCCAATACTTTCACAATATGACCTCCAGTACATGTTTTTCACAAGCTTCATTACTTTCCTCACCACGGCCTGTGACCTGTTACACTTAATATGATCAGGCGGGGAGTGATACTTCGTAACTTTCGGAAATGCCACGTTTCTCTCAGTAACTGCCTCTGCACACTCCTCCGTCCACCACGGTACAGCTTTTCTCCCACTAATGTACTTTTTAAATTGAATCTCTGCCACCACTATTTGATGAATAATGTGACAACGTTTCTTTGCAGGAATCCACATCATCCTCACCATTCAGCCCAGACAGACGCTCAGCACATAAAACATTCGAACTTCTCCCAATACGCTTTACCAGAGTTCCACCTCCTAAAAGTGGCCTCATGCCCCTATATAAATCCAAACCCAAGCTTATAAACATAGGAAAATGATCACTCCCCAATGCTTCATCTCCCATGACATCCCACTACTCACTGCAATGTTCAAAACCAAAGTTAAGTTTACAGCATTTTCAGAACTATTATGAACATTAAATCTCGTACCTCTCCGACCATAAAGACTAACAGGATATGAAATATCTGATACTCTTCTATAAACAAAACATCACCAATCTGAGAACAACCCCACAGTGAACTAACTATGTGTTAAAATCCCCACACCATACAACCCCTAGTGAGCTAGAGCTACATATACTCTCCAGCAAATCAATCGGAAGCTTTCCACAATGGTTATAATAACACACAAACACGAGGAAATCTACAGATGCTGGAATTTCAAGCAACACGCGTAAAAGTTGCTGGTGAACGCAGCAGGCCAGGCAGCATCTCCAGGAAGAGGTACAGTCGACGTTACAATAATATACCACTTTATTGCCCCTACTTGTGGAATCAAATGTCTTCAAATGCCTCATACATTTGAATTTGCATCCACAACTCTATGCCCTCTCCCTCTCATTAAAAAACTTGCAACACCACCTCCTCTACCAACTAAGCTATCTTAATTACAATATAACACTGGAAGGAAGAACTTAAATGCGATAACAATCAGATTTCCAGATACATATAACATCACATAGATTTGATAAATCAGAAATAAACTTGAAGTCTTGACCATTAGAAATCAGGCTTCTGGAAATCGCCCGACTGATACAGGCGGGGGATGCGGAATGTAGTGGGGCGTTTATGATTGGTGAAACAGTGCCTGCTCTGATTGGAAAGAGCAAATATTCCAATCACAGAGCTGCCTTATTCACCAATCAAGAGACAGCAACTGTAGAAGCGCGGAAAATACCGTCTAACCGCCGAAATAAACTGAAATTTGCAAAACACCGCCAAAAAAGCCTTTGTTGCTGAAATTAAACCACAACAAGTTTGTTTGTCGGCTCTTTACCCCCGTTACTGGAGTCCGACACACTTAAACAAAGTGTAGTTAATATTGCGATGGTGTCTGGGACATTAGTTCACCGATATCTTTCAATTGATAAACGATTGGAATAAAACCGATTCTCAGCCACTGTTCGCGGTCGGTCATTGTGTAAACTCAAGTCAGTTTAGCAACGGGTCGCCCGTCAGAAAGTGGAGCTTTAACAAATACTCTGAACGACCCGTGACAGTGTTCAGCTCTCGCGTTGGAATGGGGTTAAGAGAAGTAACCAAAATAGGACAAAGCTTAATGAACCCACGGTAATTAAACCAGAAACAACAATTAGCGTCCACATCAGAGAAATGTGATAACCGAGAGGAAGCGACGGGGAAAGGGGTGTGTAACGATTCCGTGTCTGTGCAGTTGGCAGGAATTAACAGAGAAATTGGGATTATACTGAGCAGCGGACAGCAAATCCTGATTAACGGGGATAAGATTCTGAATGAGCTCATCAACAAAAATAATCCAAATCTACCTCAATTCCATGTCTCAACATTGTGTAACTCTTTTAATGAAACCGTGAGTGGCTCTTAAAAGAGCCTTTGATTTTCCGGTTTGTTTTGTCAGTAAACTTGTCTTCACTTGGAGCTGGTGTACTTGGTCACCGCCTTTGTCCCTTCGGACACGGCGTGCTTGGCCAGCTCCCCGGGCAGCAGCAGCCGCACGGCGGTCTGGATCTCCCGGGAGCTGATGGTGGACCGCTTGTTGTAATGGGCCAGGCGGGAAGCCTCGCCCGCGATGCGCTCGAAAATATCGTTGACGAATGAATTCATGATACTCATGGCCTTGGAGGAGATGCCGGTGTCGGGGTGAACCTGCTTCATCACTTTGTAGATGTAGATGGCGTAAGTCTCCTTCCTCGACCTCTTGCGCTTCTTGCCAGACTTGCTCGCTGGTTTGGACAAAGCTTTCTTGGCGCCCTTCTTGGGAGCGGGTTTCGCTGGATCAGGCATTTCCTGGTCGGTTTCAAACACGATAATGAGCAGAAGTTGTTCGGAGCGCGGATTAAATAGGCAGCGCCCAAAGCGGTATGTTAATGAGGATGGGAATTCTGAGCATTTCCATTGGCTGTTTGGAGAAATGAATCACCAATCGAAACGCTGGGGGATGGGAAGCGGCGCCAATGGGCGGGGTTACCGCTGTCGTTTAATGCGGGAGGAAGTACTGAAGGGCAGAGACAGGCCGGGGTGCGGGCTGAAATTGAAAAGGGAAACGCAAATTTCAAAAGCAGAATGAAAATAAAATCAGATGAAATATTGTAAAAATTAAACACTAAGACGTTTAGTTCAGGGCAGCAGGAGAAGGAAGGAGAGATTTGGACATTTCAATATAAAGTTCAAATCGAGTTTATTTACGCACAGGTGAAAGAAACAACGTATTTGTAGCAGCATCACAGACAACATTGACAAGAAACACTGAAATTACATATGAATTATACCAAAATATACAAATACGTAGACAGAAGACTATCAGAACAAAATCTAAATAACAAAGAGATTATGCGGGCAGTGGGAGAATCATCCCTCTTGTGCTTCTTCATCTCGTCACTCCAGATTCAGTGTCACACAACGCTGCCACTTTGATCTGGCCCATTTTCAGCTTCTGTTCGCGGTGGGTCATTGGGTAAACTCAAGTCAGTTTACCAACGGGTCGCCCTTCAGAAAGTGGAGCTTTAACAAATATTCTGAACGAACCGTGACAGTGTTCAGCTCTCTCGTGTCCACTGCTCAGTACATTCCCGATGTCTCTGTTACATTCCTGCCCACTGCCCAGACACGGAATCGTTACGCACCCTTTCCCCGTCGTTTCCTCTCGGTGATCAGATTTCCCTGAAGAGGACACTAATTGTTGTTTCTGGTTTAATTACCATGGGGAATGCGGTTCATTAAGCTTTGTCCCATTTTGGTTACTTCCCTTAATCCCATTCCAACGCGAGAGTTGAACGCTCACGGTTCGTTCAGATTATTTGTTAAAGCTCCACTTTCTGAAGGGCGACCCGTTCACAATGAGCGATCGCGAACAGAAGTTGAGAATCGGTTTTATTCCAATCGTTTATCAATTGAAAGAAATCGGTGAACTAAATTCCCAGACACCATCGCAGTATTAACTACCCTTGGTTTAAACGTGTCGGACTTCAGTAACGGGGGTAAAGGGTCGACAAACAAACTTGTTGGTCCTGACGAAGGGTCTCGGCCCGAAACGTCGACTGTACCTCTTCCTAGAGATGCTGCCTAGCCTGCTGCGTTCACCAGCAACTTTGATGTGTGTTGCTTGAATTTCCAGCATCTGCAGAATTCCTGTTGCTTGCATTAAATGTGTCTGATTTCAGTAACGGGGGAATTACAAAGACCCAGTCGTCAAACAGATCAGCAATGATTTAATTTCAGATTAAATGTGAACAATAGTTTTTTTTGGCGGGATTTTTCCATTTTTCAGCGCACTTTGGGGAGGAGAAGGTTACTTTCCGCGCTTCTACCTTTACCGGCTTTTGATTGGTGATTAAGACAGTTCATCGATTGGGCCATTTCTTTTCACCAATGAAAACAAGCAGCATTAAACCAATCACAAGCATTACTTTGCATTCTCAAAGAAGCTATAAAAATGCGAGTTGGGGGCGAGGTGAACATTCCCTCACTGTCGTTGGAGCAGTTGTTGTGACTGTGAAAATGTCTGGACGTGGAAAAGGCGGCGCCGGCAAAGTTCGTTCCAAGGCCAAATCTCGCTCATCTCGGGCTGGACTGCAGTTCCCGGTCGGCCGGGTTCACAGACTCCTAAGAAAGGGCAACTATGCTGAGCGGGTGGGTGCTGGAGCCCCGGTCTATCTGGCTGCTGTGCTCGAGTATCTGACAGCCGAAATCCTCGAATTGGCCGGCAACGCGGCCCGGGACAATAAGAAAACCCGCATCATCCCCCGACACCTGCAGCTGGCCGTCCGCAACGACGAGGAGCTCAACAAGCTGCTGGGAGGGGTGACTATCGCTCAGGGCGGTGTGTTACCCAATATCCAGGCTATGCTGTTGCCCAAGAAAACCGGCGGTGCCGGTAAATGAAGCGATGTACGCTGAACCTATTTACCCAAAGGCTCTTTTCAGAGCCACTCACAGTGTCTGTGGAAGGGCTGAGCAGCGGGTAATTTCCGTTCAGAGTAACTGGGCTGTGTATCTGTCACGGCCCCGACCGGAGCCACCCCTGGTAACGTTTTCTCTCCTTCCGTCGTGTTTCTTCCGCGAATTAAATCGGTATAAGTCTGCACAGTACGCGGTCCGCTTCACCCTGACTCATTTCCCCTCTCTGCTGGCTGAATGGCGCTCTCTCCCCTTGCGGGGTGGGGAAATGAACTTACAGAGTCAGCCCGCGGAGGGTGAATTTAATCTCCGATGATTGAACGACTCCGCTCTTCATGACCTGAAACCGCGTTGTCTGGGATTCACATTGCGGGTTGACCCTGGACCGTTCTGGTGTGCAGCAGACGGGAACACCGCCTGCTGATTGCTTCATGAGCAATTCCCACCGCCTCACAGAACAATAATATTTGCCGCTTTACATATATCTACAAAAGTACATTTACCGTATGGAACTGACAGTATTTACTGAAAATCTCGTCCACCTGGGTCTCTGAAGTATAAATGAACATTTGCAAAGAAGAGGTCAGTTTGGTCAGATCTCCCGTGACACGGCTCCCTCTGTGAGAACAGACTTTTGTTTGTGCCAGGGAGAAAAGAAAGGGGGTGGGTGGATCTAGTAGGAACTTCTAAATACTGATTGATAAAACTGGACACAGAATAAATTCTGCTCCACTAACCCTTTAGCAGTGCGGCGGTCCCAGTCAACATGATGGAGCAATCCCCAGGGATGTCTTCTCTAAGTACCACTGAGATGTTCTCTCTGGTCAAACACATCTCTCCGTCTCTCTTCCCTCCACTCCATCGTACCTGTAGCATTTGTACTGCGAAACTGAGTTGCCGGTCCTGCCCCCTCCGACAACCATTTTTCTGTTGGGGATAACCACACACTGCTCCAGTCCACTCAGCTGAAAATGGGTACGGGCAAATGCTGGGGGTTAACCTGGCGATAGACTGGCGTCCTATGTGGTGGGGGGGGGGGTCTCGTACTCTCAGTCGCTTCACGCCACAGAAACCGGCATAAGCACCGGCCTGATGGGCCACAAGGCTCGGGACAGACTTTAACCTTTCAATATAATATCCCAGTCTCATGCACGGATCCATGCCCAAGGGCCATCTGCTGTTCAGAGAACAAAGGACAGTACAGGAGTGGCCCTTTGGCCCATCTCTACATATTCTTGTGACTGTCTAAGATTTCCTTAAATACTCCTGTGCTCTCTGCCTCTGCCACCACCCCTGACAGTGCATTCCATGTCTCCATCAATCTGTTGTCTTCACCTTCTTCCTCTGAGCTTACATACATCCCTTTTGTGAAAAATACTACTGGCTGTCCACACCAACTATGACACACAAAATTCCACAGGTTTCTATCAAATCTCTCCTGAGCCGACGCCACTTCAGAAGAAAAAGTTTCAGCATGTCGAGCCTCTCCTCTGCGCACACCTCCTCCAGACATCCTGCTCCAAACCCTCCACATGCTTCCTATAATGAGGTGATCAGAACTGAATACTATACTCTCAATGTGGCCTAACCATCATTTTATAAACCTGTAACATCATGTCCTGGTGCTTGAACTCAGTGCCTTGCCTGATGAAGATAAACATGCCATACACCGACTTTACCTCCCTGTCAACCTGTGCTCCCAGTTTTGGGGAAACGATGTCTCTGAACCTCGACATCCTTCTCTTTGTCAATACTGTTAATGTTCCTACCATTAACTGTACACACCCTTGATCATGGATCTCCCAAAGTGCAGCCCTGAGTATCCTTTTCACCACAACGAATGTATGGAATGCAGTGGGATTATCTTCAATCCTACTTGCCGGAGATTTTTCATCACTGTTTCCAGCTCTCCAAACGTTCTTGAGTTCCCCTGTTTTTTAAATATAGTCCTCAAACACCCTGTTTGATTACAGATTCCTAAGCCTTACTTATGCTTCTTGACCAGTCCTGACGAAGGGTCTCGGCCTGGAACGTCGACTGTACCTCTTCCTACAGATGCTGCCTGGCCTGCTGCGTTCACCAGCAACTTTGATGTGTTATGCTTCTTCACCTCCTTGATTAAATTAACTTCTTGTCTCATCATCCAAGGTTTCTGAACCTTGCCATCCTTGACAAACTGGAACAAACTGGCCCTAAAACACCGCACTGGTCTTTAAACAAACTCCAGGTCAGATGTGGATTTGCCTCAAAATCCATTGTTACATATTGCCGTGCTTGGCATCTAACTCAGCTTCAATCTCTCCATTCAGTGACTGGTGTTTAGTTTCACATCCCCCTGTCAATCTCGTTTCAACCCTCATCGGGAGCAGCAATGAACCTCATGATACTGACCCCCCTCCAGTGAAGGTGCAAACTATCCATCTTGTACAGGTCACCCCAGCACCAGAAGAGGTTCCAATGTTCTGTAATCCTGAAACACTGCCCCTGTATCAGCTCCTCAGCCACACATTCATCTGCTCTCACTTTCGGTTTGTATCCCTACAACCACAGGGCACTGGGAGTAAACTGGAGATTACAACATTTCAGGTTCTACTCCATAACTTCTTCCCTAACTCTCTATATTCACTGTGGGACATCATCCCTTTTCTACCTGTCCATTGGTACCAACGTGAATCACCAACTCTGGCTGAATGATCACCATCCCCCTGTCTGTATCTGCTCTGAGATGACCCTGACTCTCAGAGTATTTACAACTTTTAAAACCAACAAAAGGCAACAAAAAAAGTCATAAAGACGAAAACTTTGGAATACGAAGGTAAGCTAGCCATTGGTATTAAAGAGGATACCAAAAGTTTCTTCAGATATACAAAGTGTAAAAGAGAGACAACAGTAGATATTGGTTCATTGGAAGTTGTTGCTGGAGAGGTAGTAATGGGGTAGAGGAAAATGGCAGACAAACTGAATAAGTATTGTGCATCAGTCTTCAGTGGGGAAGACATTAGCAGTCTGCTGGAAATTCAAGAGAATCAAGGGGCAGAAATGAGTAATTTTGCCTTTACTAGGGAGATGGTCCTTGGGAACTGAAAGGTCTGAAGGTAGATAATTCACCTGGACCAGATTGTCTACACCAGTTCATAGGAAAGATGTGGCTGACGAAATTGTGGCAGTTTTAGTAATGTTCTTTCCATAATCTCTGGATTCTGGTGTGGTTCCACAGAACAGGAAAATTGCAAAGGTCATCCACTTTTGAAGAGGGAAGCAGAAGAAAGCAAATCATAGACCAGTTAGTCTGATCTCAGTGGTTGGGAAGATAATGGAGTCGATTGTCAAGGATGTATTTTCGGGTACTTGGCAACACATGAAAAAATAGGCCAAAGTCAGCATGGTTTCCTTTAATCAGTCCTCACCAAAGACTTGTGTATCTGCAACACTTCTTCTCAACTCTTGTACTCAATGACACAAATGATGAAGGCCAGCAGATCAAACCCCATCTTCACCACCGTATCTAGCTGAGACGTCACTTTCAGTGAACTATACATTCACATGGACATTATTTATATAAATTACAAACAACAAAGGTCCTGTCACCCAGTGGCACACCACTAGACAGACAGCTCCAGTCTGAGACACAACCCTCAACCATCAGCCTCTGCCTCCTGTCACGGAGGCAATTATGGAATCGATCAACTATCTCCCCAGATTCCATTTATAGATCTAACCTTCCAGACTATAGTCAAGGGCCTGGCCAATGTCCGTATAGACAATATCCACAGCCCTAACATCATCAACGCTCTTGTGAAACTCCTCAAAGAGCTGCAAGAAATTTGCCTTGATTTCCCTTGCACAAAACTGTGCTGACTGTCTTGATTCAAACCAAATGTTGGTGGATCCTGTTCTTCAGAAACTCCTCCAACAAGTTACAGAGTGATGGGCCTGTAGTTTCCACTACCCTTCTTAAACAATGCAACGCATAAGCCATCAGTCCTAAAGTCATAGGAGCAGGATTAGGCCTTTTGGCCCGTTCAGTCTGTTCTGCCATTCCATCCCTCTCAACCCCATTCTCCTGCCTTCTACCCATAAATTTTGATACCCTTAATAATAATTAAAAATCTACTAACCTCTGCTTTAAATAAACCTACTGACTGCCTTTATGGCTGCCTGTGGAAATGAAATCCATTGATTCATCACCTTCTGACTAAAGAAATTACTCATCTCTATTCTAGAGGGGCATTTTTATTGAGGGAGTGGTTTGGTTCTAGATTCCTCCATTATTGGAAACACCCTCTCACGTCAATGCTATCTCGGCCGTTCAATATGTTTCTATAAGATTCTCCCTCATTCTTCTAGACTCCAGTGAGTACAGGCCCAGATCATCAAATGATTATTATATCCTAACTCTCTCAGTTCTGGGATCATTCTCGTGAATTTCCACTCCAGCCTCTGCAATGCCAGCACATCCTTTCTTAGAAAAGTTACCCAACCCTGCTCACGATTCTCAAAATAAGGTCTGACCAAAGCCTCAGCATTAGATCCTTGGTTTTATTTTCTAGTTCTCTTGAAATGCATGCAAATATTACATTTGCCTTCCTCACTACCAACTCAATGTGTACATTAACCTTCAGAGAATCGTGCACTAAGACCCTTTGCACAACTGATTTCTGTTCTCTCCCTGATTAGAAAGAGCCTAGGCTGTTATTCCTCCTACCAGAGTACATGACCACACACTTCCTTATACTGTATTTCATCTGGCACTTCCTTGTCCATTCTCCAAATCTGTCCAAGTGCTACTGCAGACTCCCTGCTTCCTCATCACTGCCTGCCTCTTTGTATCATCCACAGTCTTGGCCTCAAAACTATCAATTCCACATTACTCACCCTGTCCAATCATGTGCAACCTCAACTGGTGCCTGAGATGGAGCAAAATAATCTCTCCCCTGGCCTCCACAGTGTATTCTCCAGCTTCCCACCAAGTACGAGAATGTACCTGATAAGGCCCTGGAGATTTACAACCTTAAAGAATTTTTGCAATGGTGAAATAACTGTCAGAAATATTCATGGAAAGCCTCTCCTATTTCATTTGCCTCCACACACAGATGGCCATGTTCACCTCCAAGGGGAACGATTCTGTGTCTAACTTACCTTTTCCTATGAATATACCAAGAGAATCTCTTGGATTTTGCTCATTTTGCCTTCTGAATCATGATATCCTCCTTTTACCCTCCTAACTTATATTAGAGATCCTATCTTTAATAATATTCTTGAATAATTTCCTGAGCATTGATCCAAGTCTAACCAATCTATAATTTCCTGTTTGTCTCTATTGCTTAAGGAACAACATGCCCTGGAATATCAGCATTCCCTTCTCTGATCTCACTATCCTCCATGACCACACTGATAAATACTGATGAGAAGAACTGGTTTAGTTCCTCGCACACTTCAGACATAAACTCTCTCCTCTGTGCTTGTGTTGTCGTACCCTCTCCACAATGCCCCTTCTCACCAAAGTTATTTCTTCTTCCCGTTTCACACTTCTGATTCTCTCTCTAACTTCTCTCTTCCTTTCCTTGCTTCATGTTGCCAGAGGCCTTCTCCGATTTCTACTTCTGAAGTATTCCTTATCCTTCATTTTATTTCTGTCTGAATTCATAACATCTCTAGCTATGCCCCTCTGCCAGACTTTACCAGCCTTGTCTTTTCTCCTCATAGAAACAGTTCTGTCTGAATTCTGACCCGATTGCTTTTAAACATCATTTACATGTTCAATGTAGACAGTTGCAATTAACTGTACCCCAAATGACCACATTAACACCTGGTCCAGTCTTCTCCTTATTCACTGTTCCCAAAATGAAACTTCTATCAATGGCCAGGCTCATTTCCCAATACAATGTCTACTATGACCCCCTTCCCAGGTTAGACTATCCACCTCTATGTTAAGTAACATCCCAGTCTTCTTCTAAAATATTCAGTGATATCTAAGCCCCTGACCCGAAGGGAGTCCCAGTCAACATTGGGGAAATTCATCACCCACTGCAACTACCCTGTTGCTTTTATATCTTTCATTACCTGCTACATTTCTGTTCCTTTATCTCCTGCTGGCATTTGGGAGGCCTGTGGTATAACCCCATCAGTGAATGCTCCTCTCTTATCCTGAGCTCTATCCACATTGTCTCACTGGATGAACCCTTCAGTGTGTCCTCTCTTAGTCCCTCACCCACAATTCCATATAAAGTCTGATCTGCCATCAGCCTTCCTTGTATGTCAATCCCACTTCCCTGATTTTACAAACATTTATCTTCCTTCTCTTTGAATCTTTTCAGTTATCCAGCCTCCCCATTCATCTCAGTTAGGGAATTCCAGTGTTTGTTATACAGTGTTTTTTTAATCATTTTTGGCCTTGTAGAACAGTGCAGGCATGTACTTTGGTTTCCTGCAGTCCACAGTTTTGAGTGCCACAGTCCCACACAGTCATCAGATTATGTAAAGGGAGAGGGAGTTTGAATGAAGTGAACATGAGCAGTTGGCACATTTTGCATGTCTCAGTTCCCAAGGAAACGTTTGATTGCCCATAATTCGGAACGTGGCAAGATCCAATAAAAAGAAGTTAGACTTAACCAGAGCGGTCATTGTATGAGTGGGCCAGAATTGGAGTGGGGAGTTGAGGTTTCGTCTCTTCTGAGAGATGTAGGCCGTAGGTAGATATATTTTGATTTAATCTTTATTTCTTTTGTATTACACATTTAGAACAGAGGGGATGCCAGACAAGATACTTGTCTTGATGGAAGGAGACAGAGGGTGGTCGTGGCAGCTTGTTATTCAGGTTGGAGGCCTCTGACCAGTGACATCCACAGGGATCAGTGCTGATACTGTCATTTGTCATCTACATTAACAATTTCTCTGACAATGTAGTGACAGTGAGTTTGCAGGTGACAGCAATGTTGGTGGTAGTGTGGACTGTGAAGATTGTATGAGAGTACAATAGGATCAAGATGAACTGGGGAAGTCAGCCAAAGAATGGCAGAAGGATATTGATGTGGACAAGTGTGAGGTGTTGCATTATGAGAAGTTCAACCAGGGAAGGATCTGCACAGTAAATTCTTGTCCCTTGGAGAGTATTACAGAAAATTGGGTCCATGAAATACAGAAACATCATTCACTGAAAGTGACAACACAGGTAGTCAGGATGGTGAAGGTGGTGTTTGGCCTATTTGTCTTCATTGATCAGGGAACTGAGTAGAGGATTCGGGGTGCCATATGACAGCTGTAAAAGTCAAAGTGAGACCAGACTGTATTTTGCACAGTTCTGGTCACCCAGTTGCAGGCAGGATGTCATGAAGCTGGCAAGTGTGGAGGGAAGTTTGATGAGGATGTTACTGACACTGGAGGACTTTAATTATCAGCAGAAGCTTGGACAGACTGGGACTCTCTTTCTCTCCACTGAGAGAGTAAGGAGCTGTCTGGTGACCGTCCAGAGGTTTACAAAATCAGTAGGTGAGCACTCTTTTTGTAGGGTAGGGAAGCCTAAATTTACAGGGTAATTGTTTAAGGTGAAGGGGAAACATTTAAAAGCTACCTTATGGGTGGGGGATGTTGCATCTTTGATTAAGGAGACCAACACTGCAGGAATAAGAGGGGTTTTGATGAGGTCTTGTAAGTAGAGGTTCTAAATAAAATGGTGAATGATGATTTTGATGGGATTACACTGCTGGCCTCCCAATAGGCTCAGATATTGTGCAGCAGACATGTTGGTAAATCACACAGAGGGGTAATGGGAACAAGCTTACAGCAGTTGGGCATTTGAACTTCCTCATATTACCCTGTATGAAAAGTTTCAGTCTCCAGGAGAAATTTGGCAGACACAGGATCGGTTCATCCCTCAGCAGAAACAGTATTTAAAAGGGAGGATGAGGCAACCATCGCGAACAACAGAAGACAAAGGCAGCATAAAAGAACATGAGAGGGCAAAGAATATCATCAAATTTAATGGGAAGCTAAAGGATCGTGAAACTTTAAAAAAACAGAGCACAACTGTAATAACAATATACAGAAGTCAGATGAATTGTGAAAGTAACTGGCCCATAATATAAACAAGATACAAAAAGATTTATTTTCAGATATATGAAGAGTAAAAGAGGCAAGAATGGACAAGGTTTTCAGTTTCCTATTCTCATGTTCGGACTCACACCCCTCCCTGATTCTCTTTTTACACGATTTAGTTTATTCTGTATTTCTTAATTTAACTGTTTTTTTTTAGAAATTGCTCTGTACAGCTGTAGCAAAACAACGAAGTTAATGACATATGTCCGTGATAATGAACATGATTTTGATACTAATCATCTTCACTGATCAATGTCGGTGCACAAAAGGTTTATTAATTAGTTGGAATAACTTCCCTCAACTTTACTTGGAAGGTTGTCGCAGATTACAGGGGCATCGTGATCATTTAGGGAAGAGGGTCAAGTGTGGCAAATGAATTTCAATATAGTGTGAGGCGGTGCATATTGGAAAGTCAAACCAGTGTAGAAGTTACACTATGAATGATTGGTCCTTGGGGAGTGTAATGGGCCGGAGAGATTTAGGGGTAAAGTGCACACACAGTTCATTTGAAAGTTGTGTCACTTGTAGACAGGGTAGTGAAGAACGGGTTTAACATGCTGGTCTTCATTAGTCAGGGGATAGAGTATATCAGTTGTGACATTATGTTACAGTTGTGTAAGTGACTGGAGGCCTCACTTGCCGATTTGTGTACAGCTCTTGTCACCGTTATAGGAAACGTGGTTAAACTGGGGAGAGTGTAGAAAGGATTTCCAAGGATGTTTCCCGGACCCGAGGTTCTCAGTTACACAGAGAGTTTGGCCAGACAATGTCTATTGTCCTCTATTCCTTGGAATCAGAATCAGATTTATCACTGTGTTATACGACGAGGCACCTGTCGTTTTATTCTGACAGCAGTACAGGCCTCTGAAGGTGCAGATGTGAACATTGTGCCAGCATAACGCCAAGAGATTCTGGGAATGGCGAACAACGCGGACAAGATGCTGGAGGAACCCAGCAAGTCAGGCAGCATCTCCCACCAGAGTCCTGATGAAGGGTCTCGGCCCGAAATGTCGACTGTTCATTCCCACCATTGATGCTGCCTGACTTGCTGATTCAGAGAGAGTGTTTTAAAGCGGCGGGCGGCTCAGACAAGTATCACTGTGTTTGTGGGTCCGAACACATCGCCGGATTTCCCAGCGCCTCCTGTACAAAAAGAAAAGATTTCTCTGTTACGGGATGGCCCCACTCCCCAGCTCAGTCCTGAAGCGGGAATTAACCGCAAAGTTTTAGTTAGTTTCAAACTTTCAGCCGAAAAGCAGAGAACAGGTCAACAATATGGAGAGAGATCGCGAGCAGTGCAGTAATGAAACGGGTTAAAATAGAAAGTGCTGCCTTTAATCCCGATTAAACTCTCTTTCCAGCGAACTTTCCGGCCTCAGTGACGGACAGGGACCAGTCCGAGTCCCCGGAGTGTCCGATTTTAATTGGAATCGGAGAGTTTTTGAGGACAGAGAAACACAGAAAAATGAAGTCCTACGGGAGCTGACAGCGGGATGTCTCCGCCCCGTCCGCTAGCTGCCTTTAAATTGCTCTGTGCCGCCGCCTTTCGCTTCATTTCTCATTCAGTCTGATTGTGAGAAGGATTTTCCAGCGTCGCCGACATGACCGAGACAGCACCCGCCGAAACGGTTCCTCCAGCCGCACCCGCCGCCGCAAAGAAGACTCCCAAGAAGAAGGCGGCCGGCCGGAGCAAACCAGCCGGTCCCAAGCTGGGCGAACAAATCGATAAGATTGTGGCGGGTTGTCGCGATAGGAAAGGTATGTCCGCTGTGGCCATCATGAAGGCTCTGACGAGCAGCGGTGTCGATGTGGGGAAACGTCGCGCCCAGATCAGGATGTGCATCAAGAAGAGAGTGGAAAGCGGCTCCTTGGTTCAGACCAAGGGCGCGGGTCTTTCGGGATCCTTTAAATCCGGTCAAGGAAAAAGTGCCGTGAAAGTGGTGAAGAAAGCGAACAAGCCATCGGTAAAGAAATCTGCCATCAAGAAATCTCCCAGCAAGAAGTCTGGCGCCAAGAAACCAGCGGCTAAGAAAGCGGCTGCGAAGAAACCAGCGGTTAAAAAAGCGGCAGCGAAGAAATCTGCCATCAAGAAATCTCCCAGCAAGAAGTCTGGCGCCAAGAAACCAGCGGCTAAAAAAGCGGTAGCTAGGAAACCAGCGGCGCCGAAGCCAAAGAGCCCCAAGAAACTCGCAGCCCTGAAGAAGAAAGCGGTCAAAAAGTGAATTGAGATATGCCGTTTGTAAGTGTTTGAACCCAAGGGCTCTTCTCAGAGCCACCCACATCTCAGAAAAGAGCTGATCAGGAATATTGAGATTCCCGCTGCGGGTCCGAATGAGTTTTGCGGGAGAACTTCTCGCATAAAACCCGATATTCCCGGTACCTCTCTGACATTCAGTGCGGCCGTGGCGTCCCAGATTTGAAGTGAAACACAGCGTTTTCACTCGGGCTGTGTGTGAGAGAGAGAGAGTGAGACCGGTGGGGTGGTCTGCAGGCCCAGTTCCTTCTCCCGCTCCAGGAGAGCGTGACTGGGATTCCGCACCTCGCATCCCAAAGCCCGATTCAGCTGAGTTGATTGGGAACTGCTTAACCCCATGTGAGAGGGGACCGGGGACGTCTTGAGAGGGATCTGTCTCCGGGGATGGATGATGTATGATAAACTACCCGGCGACTTTGCCGACCGACCTTCAATCAGGTACCAGCTACAAAAGTTTATTTACACAACATTTACAAGAGTAAAATCAAAAATATATAATTACCGCTCTCGGAAATCCCCCACTGTACCCATCGCGACCGCATGCTCCCACTCCAAGGACAGCCTGACATGTCCGAAGCAAACGAAACGGTAACAGCCGCAGCAGCGGTACATGGCAGGTTTGTGGGAGAAATGAAGGGCCAGGTGAGACCCTGACGGGGAGGGAGCGCGTTCAGCTCCTGTCCCTCGCTAAATCAAACAGACGGCACAGAACAGCTGATGGTCGCGGTCAGTGTAAAACCGAGCCACCCCATCAGGAGAGCAGATCGTCACTACAATAATACTATGATCAGCAAGCGCCAGCCCTTTCCTTTGCCGTGATAGTGGCTCTTAAAAGAGCCTTTTCTTGGGTTTGTTGTGGAGGCCGGGTTTAGGCGCGCTCCCCGCGGATGCGGCGGGCCAACTGGATGTCCTTGGGCATGATGGTGACTCGCTTGGCGTGGATGGCGCACAGGTTAGTGTCCTCAAACAGCCCGACCAGGTAAGCCTCGCTAGCCTCCTGCAGGGCCATGACGGCCGAGCTCTGGAAGCGCAGATCGGTTTTGAAGTCCTGAGCGATCTCCCGCACCAGGCGCTGGAAGGGAAGTTTGCGGATGAGCAGCTCGGTGGATTTCTGGTAGCGCCGGATCTCCCGCAGAGCCACGGTGCCGGGCCGGTAGCGATGAGGCTTCTTCACTCCGCCGGTGGCTGGAGCGCTCTTCCGCGCCGCTTTGGTCGCCAACTGTTTGCGAGGAGCTTTTCCTCCGGTCGATTTACGCGCTGTCTGCTTGGTCCGGGCCATTCTCCTTCAGAACCGAGAACACAGGCTGAAATACAGGAACAAGATAGACAAAACGTGCTCCGGGACAGGATTTTATACTGTTGGAAAGGGTCTCCCATCACCTCTGATTGGCTGAACCAGGTGTCTATTAAGGTTCCTTACTGCGATTGGTTGATTCATTTCCTGCAGGCCTGGGGCGAATAACAATTTACGACAAAATCGGAAACTGTTGACTGGCGGTCGGATTTCATTCCTGCAGTGTGATTGGTGCAGATTTAATTTAAAATCGCCCGCCAATTTCAGAGCACCCAGCAACGGTCCTAATTACATTTTATTTACAATTAATTGTATGACGGATTATACAATTTCAGTTTCATTTAATATCTAATTTCCTCAGTTAAGATTTAAATGCATAACTACGGAATCGTTCTCTGATCGAGTGAACTGATGTTTGTTCGAAACTGATAAGAGGATTAAGATCGATCCTAATGCAGGTTTTGCGTAATCACCGACTGGAAAGGCAGAATTACAGTATGTTTCAAGCGGCACCAATCAATCTGTTTAAAATGCAACTCAGCTGAGTACAAAATAAAAAAAGTATCTAAAAGTCTGTGGATACGGCTCCGTCTGTGAGGCGGTGGGTGGCTCTTAGAAGAGCCTTTGTGTTGTGCTCGGGAGGAAGTGGGAGTTTTTCAGCCGCCGAAGCCATAGAGAGTGCGGCCCTGGCGTTTCAGAGCGTACACCACATCCATGGCAGTGACCGTCTTGCGCTTGGCGTGTTCAGTGAAGGTGACCGCATCCCGGATCACATTCTCCAGGAAAACCTTCAGCACCCCGCGGGTCTCCTCGTAGATCAGACCCGAGATCCGCTTGACGCCGCCACGGCGAGCCAGACGGCGGATAGCCGGTTTGGTGATGCCCTAGATGTTATCACGGAGCACTTTACGGTGCCGCTTGGCTCCGCCTTTGCCCAGTCCTTTGCCTCCTTTCCCTCTGCCAGACATGATGCTGCTTCACTCAGGTCGCTGCTCACTGACAAACTGCCTGCTGCTGTCTCCTTTTATACACAGCGCCTCGACCTGCCCGAGAAACGCGCAGAGACAGAGGCGGGGAGGGGAGGAGACAGAGTCAGAGTGACGGACAGAGCCGACAGCGGCCTCTCATCGTCCAGCTCCGCCTTCACTTTACAACAACCGCCAATTTCCAACGATTTATCCGACACAAAGCGCTCCAGCGAAAACAAAACTCCCTCACACACCAGGTACTTAAGAAATGATGCAATATTCCTCCGGTGTGATATTACAGAAACACAGGACAGACCACGACTGAAAAACTAACAAAAACCAAATAATCATAACATATAATTACAACAGTGCAACAATACCATAACTTGATGAAGAACAGGCCATGGCACAGTAAAAAAAATTCAAGTCTCTTGAAAGTCCCACATCTCACGCAGACGAGAGAAGGAAGGAATCTCTCCGACACCAAGTACCAAGCACCATCTATATCCGAACGCTTCGACCTTAGCCTCAATGGGTGATCCAGGCAGGTGGCAGACCGGGACAAACAAGACTATTTGCCTCTGAACCGGACGGGAACCAACATCTGCACCAGGAGGTTTGATGGTGTCACTTGGCAGAATTTGAACGAGAGTAGCAAATTGGAGAATGTATGTATGACAAGACAGTCTGAAAAGAACAAGAGCCAATGTCAGGCTAATAAATATGGTGGACTGATGGGCTGAAATGAGTTTATTTCAACATTAGTTTTATGTTGTTGGAGGGACAGGTCTGGCAGCTCAACATTCCTGGGTTTGATTGTTTTACATGTGAGTGGGGGGGGGGGATAAAAATGCAGAGGTTACCCCACTGGGAATGTCACAGCAAACTGGAGGGTTCATTTACAGAGGCAATCTGCTGTTACACTGTTGGGATGTTTGCACTAGCCCTGCAATAACCAGTGGGGGGGGGACATTATCTTCCCTAGAATTGACTGGAACTTGCTTAATACTAAGATGTTCAAGATTTGTTCAGTGAATCTGAGGAATGTTTGAAACATTATGCAGAGCCCAACCAGAGTTGAGAACATGTGGGAATTTGTTTTGGGAAATGAACCAGGCCAGGCGACAGCTAAGAGTCAGTGAATATTTTGGGATCTTATATTTTTCCTAGTTATGAGTAAGAATAAAATTAGATCTTGTAAGCAGGTACTAAATTGCAGGAGGGCAAGTTAGGACGTTGCAAGACAGAAGCCAAGGGGCATTGATTGGGAGCAGCCACTGTCAGACAAGTCCACATCTGACATGTGGCATTTGTTTAAAGACCAGATCCAAGTTACATATTGAGGTACAGGATTTATGCACATTTGGAAAGGCATGGCTGGCTTAGGGACAATCAGCATGGTTTTGTGTGGGCAGATCGCGCTTGACAAAGTTGCTTCAGGTTTGTGAGGTGGTGACATCGACTATAAGATATGTCCGTCTGTCCCGGTACCGTATCCGATGCGGACTTTGGTGACCATGGTTTTCCATACAGATCTATCCTTCGTTGTTTGGATGACTTCCATTTCCTCGATGTGTAGCCACCTGGCTATGCTTTTGATGTACATAAGCCGAGGTCTTCCTCTAGGTTTGCTCCCCTCAATCTTTCCAGAGAGTATGAGTTTTTCTAGTTCATCTTTCCACATGATGTGTAGTATGAATCTGAGTTGTCTTTCTCTTATTGTTAGTATGAGTGATCGAACTGCTTGGGCTCTTCTGAGAACTTTTTCATTTGATGTGTGTGTGGTCCATGATATTTTTAACATTCTCCTGCAGAACCATAATTCAGCTGCTTCTGTCTCTTTTCCATTGCTGGAGAAATGGTCCAGCATTCACTTCCATAAGTCAGGATAGAATAAACGTAGCACTGCAGTGTTCTGTTTTTAGTGTACGTGCTCATCTTTCTGTCTGTTAATATGGTCTTCATATTTTTGGAAATCTTCTTTCGCCATTGCTATTCTGTATTTGATATCTGTGTCGCACCTGCCATCAAGTATCTATCAACCTCCACCTTAAATATACCTAAAGCCTTGGTTTCCACAGCTGCCGCCTGTGGCAATGAATTCCACAGATTCACCACTGTCTCTAAAGAAATTCCTCCTCATCTCCATTCTATTCTGAGGCTTTGTCCTCTGGTCTTAGACACTCCCATCCTCTCCACATCGACTTTATCACGGCGATAGGTTTTAATTAGTCATCCCTCATTGTTCTAAATTCCAGTGAATAATGGCCCAGAGCCATCAAATGTTCTTCATATGACAAGCCGTTTAATCCTGGAATCATTTCAGAGAATCTTATTTGAAACCCATCCTGTTTCAGCTCATCCTTCCATAAAGGGCCCAAAACTGCTCCCAATACTCCAAGTGAGACTTTGCCAGTACTTCATAAAGTCTCAACATTACATTTTTGCTTTTATATTCTAGTCCTCTTGAAATGAATGCTAACATCACATTTGCCTTTCTCAGCACAGACCCAACCTGCAAATTAGCCTTTAGAGAATCCTGCACAATGATTCCCAAATCCCTTTGCACCTCAATTTTTTGTATCTTCTCTCCATTTAGAAAATAGTCAACCCCACTATTTCTTCAACCAAAGTGCATGACCATACACTTCCCAATTCTGTATTCCATCTGCCACTTTTTTGCCCATTCTCTTCATCTGTCTGTCCTTCCCTATTTCCTCAAAAGTACCTGCGCCTCCACCTGTCTCTTCATATCATCTGCAAATTTTGCAATAACTCCATCAATTCCATCATCCAAATCATTGACATATAACATAAAAAGAATGAGACCCAACATCTTGGTGCTTGATGAGGGCAAGGCTGTGGACATGACCTGGACAGACCTCCGTAAGGCATTTGAAAAAGACCCCTGGGATTCAATACAAATTGCAATTTCAATTCAGAAATGGCTTCCTCATAGAAGGCTAAGTGGGGCTGGAAGTCTGTGAGCAGTGGTGATCCACAAGGATTGATGCTGGGAATTATGTTGTTTCTGATATATATCGATGTTTGGATGAAAATGTTGATGGGCGGTTTACAAGTCTACAGGTGACAGCAAGATAGGTGGAGTTGTGGACAGTGTAAATATTGATCAATGCACACAGTGGGATATAGATCACAAACAGATGCAGAGTAGTTGCAGAAGGAATTTAATCTGGGAGGGAGTGTGGTGTTGCACTTTGGGAGGTCAAATGAAAGAAGAAAGTATAATGTTAATGACTGACCCCTTCACAGCATTGGTGTAAAGAGTGATCTTGGGATCCAGGCACATAGTTCACTGAATGTGGCTACACAACGGGATAAGGTGTGCAGAATGCTGGTTTCCACTGGTCAGGGTGTTGAGTATAAGAGTAAGGGAGTAATGTACTAAAACATACAGGGAATGGACCATGTGCAGGTAGGTGTATTCACCTCCTCCAAGTCAGTATTTAGTCGATGGACCGTTGGCAGCAATTACAACCATGAGTCTGTGTGGATAGGTCACTATCAGCTTTGCACATCTGGACACTGCAATTTTTCCCATTCTTCCTTACAAAACTGCTCAAGATCTGTCAGAATGCATGGAGTTTATGAGTGAACAGCCCTTTTCAAGTCCAGCCACACACTGAGGTGTGGACTCTGACTTGGCCACACCAGGACATTAACTTTGTTGTCTTAAGGCATTCCTGTGCAGCTTTGGTATTAAGCTCGCAGTCATTGTCTTGCTGGAAAACAAATCTTTTCCGAAGTCTCAGTTCTCAGCAGATTGCATTAGGTTTTCCTCCAGGATTTCCCTGTATTTTGCTGCATTCATTTTACCCTCTACCTTCACAAGCCTTCCAGGGCCTGCTGCAGTGAAGCATCCCCACGGCACTATGCAGCCTCCACCATGCTCCACGGTAGGGATGGTGTGCTTTTGATGATGTGCAGTGTTTGGCTTACACCAAACTTAAGAGTTTAGTCTGATCACAATTTTGGTTTCAAACCATAGAACCTTCTTCCAGCTGACTGCAGAGTCCTGCTTGTCTTCTGACAAACTCCAGGTGAGATTTCATGAGAGCTTTTATCAACAGTGGCTTTCTCTTTGCCACTGTCCCATAAAGCAGTGACAGGTAAAGCACCTGGGTGACAGTTGTTGTATGCACAATCTCTCCCATCTCAGCCACTGAAGCTTGTAACTCCTCTACAGTTATCAAGGGTGTCTTGGTAGTCGCTCTCTCTGGTACCCTTCTTGCACGGCTGCTCAGTTTTTGAAGATTGCCTGCTTGAGGTAGATTTACAGCTGTGTCATATTCTTTCCATTTCTGGGTGATTGACTAAACTGTATTCCAAGGGTATTCAGTGACTTGGAAATTTTCTTCTATCCATCTCCTGACTTGTGCTTTCAATAAGCTTTTTGCAGAGCTGCTTGGAGTGTCCTTTTGTCTTCATGGTGTAGTTTTTGCCAGGATATTGACTGTCAACAGTAGTGTATTTTTACTATAATCAATTGAAACACCTTGACTGCACACTGTGATTTCCATTTAACTGATTATGTAACTCCTAAAACCAATTGGCTGCACCAGTAATGATTTGGTGTGTCATATTAAAGGGGGTGAATATTTACACAGGCAATTATTTTGGGTTTATATCTGTAATTAATTTACAGCATTTTGTAGAGATCTGTTTTCACTTTGACACAAGAGTCTTTTTCTGTTGATCAGTAAAAAAAAAGCCAAATTTAATCTGCTGTGATTCAATATTGTAAAACAATAAAACATGAAAACTTCCAAGGGGCATGAATACTTTTCATCGGCACTTTACATGTAGGGACAGTGATGGTGAAAGGGGGAGGGAAAGAAGACATGGGGAGGAGTGGTCTCAAGATCCTAAGGTGTTCCTCCCGATGGGATAAAGCACAAAAGGGGAAATATCAAAGAGAGATGAGAATGGAACTGTGATTATCATGAGAGATTTAATCAGAAGCAGATTTGGGTAGCGCTGCATCAAGTATCTTTGCTCTGTGAGCTGCAACAACCATGATCTGCTGGTGGCAACCCATTCCAATTGAGCTTCCCATTCATATACCAACATATTGGTCACTTACAGCTGTCTTAACCGGTGATGGGGCAGTAATGGGACAAGCTCCCAATTCTCACTGAATGCTGCCAATGGTGTGCACCTGAAATTGCCTCTATCAACCAAATACAGCTCCTGACTTTTACATATGGCTTAGCTACTCAGCCCAACGGAGCTGTTTCTAGTGACGGGGAAGGTGCAAATCGGTTTACTAGCGTCATATAACCAACTGCTATGGGCAGATGGGGCTTGTCAGCCATACTTGGCAGTTCATCTAGTGGAAAGAAAACCCTGATCTCAAACCTGGACGCTGCTGTTCACCCTCAGTCTGTGGTCTGGAGATCTCCCACATTGTGATCACTTCTTCAGGGATCCTTCACCACAAGATCTCTTTAATTCCACCTCATTACACAGATTATATCTGAAATGACCCGTTCATGGGTAAGGTACTGCTGTAAGAAACTGTCTCTGACCATTCCACAAATTCCTCTTCCACTGTACCAGTTTGATTAGTTTAATCAATACACAGACTGAAGCAAACACGCACAAAATGCTGGAGGAACTCAGCAAACCGTTGACATTTTGGGCTGAGAAAGAAAGGGGCAAAAACCAGAATAAGATGGTGGGGGAGGGGGAGGAGCACAAGTGAGGGGTGGGGAACGTGTGGTTTGTGGAGGGATAATGATGTGAGGAGCTGGGTGACAGGCAGAAAGGGCAAAGAGATGAAGAGAAAGAAATCCAATAGGAGAGAACATTGGACCATGGGATGACATGAAGAAGGTGGAGAACCAGATAGAGTTGATGGGCAGGTCATGAGGGTGTGTGAGGAGAGGTGAAGGGGTTAAATGGCATCAGAATGGGGGAAAAGAAGTGGGGGTGAGGGAAACAGAGTGTAGTGATATCCGGAATTTGTAGAAATCAATGTTCATTCTATCAAGATTGGAGTCAGAATATGAGGTGTTGTTCGGCTAACCTGTATTTGGCCTCGTCATAGCAGTAGGGGAGGCCACGTGCAAACATGTTGGTGATGGCTCTCTGCTGGTCAGGGTCGACCATGGATATTGCACCCTAGCTGTGGAAGTCGATATGCAAGCCGGGGAAGTACGATACTTAAAGCAAGTCAGGGACGTACGAAACGTAAAGCAAGTCAGGGACGTACGAGACGTAAAGCAAGTCAGGGACGTACGAGACGTAAAGCAAGTCAGGGACGTACGAGACGTAAAGCAAGTCAGGGACGTACGAGACGTAAAGCAAGTCAGGGACGTACGAGACGTAAAGCAAGCAGTTGCCCATGCAGGAGCTGATGAAGACCGATGGAGTCAAGCACCAGCGGTGTTGCAGGATTGCCAGTCTGCACTGAACATCAGACCAACATGGAATTAGTCTTCACAGCGGGGACACAGAAAACATCCCACAGATATCTGATGGTGACATTTCAATATTGTGCCATAATGTGTAACAACCGCTATCTCGAGGGAGAAACTAATGGGATGAAAAACAAACATTACCAGGTCCCAACGACCTGCACTAAAGTCTGGAGAGAAAGTGGAGGCATTGAAGTCTGTCAAAACTCACTGTGTTACAGAAAGGTCCCCGTGGAGTTGAAAACCATTGTTGAAGAAGGTTGGAAGATAAAAAGCAGGTAACTGTAGTCCTGTTAACTTCACTTCAGGTACTGGAGTCAATAATCTATCAAGAAATAGCAAATCATTTAGAAAATTTTAATGTCATTGAACTAAGTCAACAGGGTGTACAGTCAGATTCACACAGCGCAGAAACAAGACCTTCAGCTCAAATGGTCCACGATGACCAAAGTTTCCATCTGAGCTCGTGGTCTGTAACCCCCTCACCACCACCAACTGGAAAAGTTGCCCTTCAGGTTCCTATTAAATCTCATCTTAAACCAATGCCCTCCAGTTCTTGATTCCCCAACACTGGCAAAATGATTGTTATCTTTGACTCAACCCAGGCCCCTTATAATTTTATACACCTCTGCAATATCATTACTCATTCTTCAACATTCCAGGGAAAATTGACCAAAACGCTTTCCACAAATCAGTCCTTCAAGATCTAGTAACATCCTCGTAAATCTCCTCTGCACTCTTTCCAGCTTAATGATGTCTGTCATACTGCAGGGTCACTAAAACTAAACACTATTTGTGAAATGCGGCCAAACCAACGTGTTGGACAACTGCAACATCTCATCCCAGCTTCTATATTCGCTGCCCTGACTGAAGGCCAGTGTTCCAAAAGCCTCTTCACCACCCTGTCCATCTGGAACCTGGTCTTGGATCCTGTAACCTGGGTTGTTGAATGTTAAGTCATGTTTGACAAACACACCAGAGATTTAAGACTTTACAGGGGAAGTTGGAAAAGTGGTGTTTTTGGATTTTCAGGAGCCATTTGCCAAGGTGCCACATGTAAGGCTGGTGCACAAGACCAGAGCTCAGTACTGGGAAGGAAGTGTGTTAATACTGACTGAAGACTGGTTATCATACTGAGACAGAATAACAGGTCTGTTTCAGACTGGGATGATATAACTAGTCGAGTTTCCCAGTGACCAGTTCTGGATCATCAATGATTTATTATTGATATTAATGACCCAGAGGAGGGAGGTCAATGACAGGGAATGTGGTGGGGGACATGTTGTGATTGGACATTTGGTCTCTCCAATAGGATAAGAAGAAGCTGGTGAGTAGAATACTTGGTAAATGGAGTTTAATGTGGTGAAGTGTGATGGCATGTAGAATGGTAGGAGGAATCAAAAGTCAGACTATGACTGATGTGGAGATAAATTGTAAATGAGAGAAATAGAGAGGGGTTGAGGTGCTGAACTACACAACAAAATAGAGACAGGAGCAGTGAGTGGTTCATAAAACCATATATGACCAAGGTTCAGCGGTGAATGGTTCATTGACATTTACTGCTGGGGTGTTGGTGCAGAGAAACAGAGAAGTGTTGTTACTGTGACAGACAAGTGCACAATGATGGATTTTGGGAAGTTAAAGCAGGTCAGGACATACCCAGTGAATGGAGGGTCCTCAGGAGTGTTGATGAAAGAGAAACCTGGGGCACAGGTACATAATTCCCTGAAAGTGCCAACACAGGTAGACAAGATGGTGAAGAAGGAGCACAACATGTTTGTTTTCATTGGCAAAGGCTCTGAGAGGAATTGGGACATCACATTACAGTTGTACAAATGAATAATGGCACCACACCAGGAGTACCCTGTGCAGTTCTGGTCACATGAGAGGAAGGACGTTATTAAGCTGGAAAGGTCCAGAAACGATTCACAGGAATGTTACCTGGACTGGGGGCTTGAGTTACGAGGAAAGATCAGACCGACTGGGACTGTTTTCCCTGGAGTGAAGGAGACTGAGGGGAGACCTGACAGAAGTTTATAAAACTATGAGAGGTGTAGACAAGGTAAACAGGCAGGATCATTTTGCCAGGGTAACAATATCAAATATTAGAAGGCAGAGTTTTAAGATGACACGGTGAGAATTTAAAGGTGAACGATAGGACAGGTAAGATTTCTGTTTCCCGTACAGAGAGTGGTGAGGGCCGGGTATGGGCTACTATGGGGAGTGTTGGAAGCAGATATGATAATGACATTTAACAGGGTTTTAAATAACCACATGAATATTCAGAGAATTGAAGCACATGAATTATACGCAGGCAGAAAAGATTTAGTTTCATTTGGCATCGTGTTCCGCGCAGACATCATGGGAAGGAGGGTCTGTTCCTGTGCTGTACTGTTCTGTGTTCTCGGTGAGCCTCATGACAGGGGAGTCTTTAGCTGGGGTCACAGACAGGTGTATCTGTGGTAAGGATAGAGACTGCAGGATGGTGCATTACCTCCCTGGTACCAGGGCCAAGGATGGAATTGAACAAGTACAGGCCATTCTGAAAGGGCAGGGTGAGCAGCCAGAGGTCGTGGTCCATATTGGCTCTAACAAAAGAGACAAAGTCCTGCAAAGAGAACTTAGGAAGTTCAGGAAAAAGTTAAGTAGAAACTCTGGGGTGTTGTGGGGGTGGGGGGGTAATCCCAGTGTCAGCTGCTAGCGAGGGAAGAAATACAAAGGTATTTATATGTGTGGCGCACAAGCTGGTGCAGGATGGAGGGTTTTAGTTACATGGATCATTGGGCCCTCCTTCAGGACAGGTGATGGGAAGAGTAAGAGGTCAGTAACTGGCATTGATGGATGTGGATTAACACAGAAAGTAAGTGCAAACGGATAAATTACAGTGTCTCAGTAGCATTACAAGTGCACAGATATACAAATATCAGAAGGGAAGCAAGAGAAAGAATAAAAAGTAAGTTACCTCCAACAGTCGAACATGGGGGGGGGGGGGGGTCACTTCCCCGGCTATAGGTTGACTCATTATTGACCATGACGGCCCAGTGTAAGAATGACTTCATACAGCGTTCTTCCGAGCAGCAGAGTTGTCTTAGTCTGTTGCAGAAGGTGCTCCTCTGTTCAGCCAAGGTGGCCTGCAGAGGGTGAGAAACATTGTCCAGAATTGCCAGGATTTTCCGTCGGGTCCTTTGTTCTACCACGGCCTCCAGTGTGTCCAGTTTGACTCCTAGAACAGAGCCAGCCTTTCCAATCAGTTTATTGAGTCTGATGGATCACCCATGTTGATGCCACTGGCCCAGTGCACCACTGTGAAGTTAGGCCAAGTTAATGAGCACAGTGGCACTGAGGGCCTGAAGTGTGTTTATATCAGTGCAGTGTAGAATGGTTAAGGCAGACGTACTTAGATTCTGGATTAGTACATGGCATGGTGACTCATCCATTACAGAGATCTGGCTGAGAGAAGGGCAGGACTGACAGATAAACCTTCCAGGATTTAGATGATTCAGACAGTCCTGAGGAAGGTGAATGATGTTGGGGAGCGGTACTGCTGATCAGGCAGAATGTCACAAGGTCATGGTCACCCCAGAGGCTCATCCAGTCAGACAATCTGGATAGAGATCAGGAATAAGAAAGGTGCAATCACCATGATGGGATTATACTGTCGGCCTCCCAATAGCCAGTAAGAGACAGAAACAGATATGTTAACAGGTCATGGGATGATGTAAAAACAACAGAGTAGATCCGGTGAGTGAATATCTCCTCAGAGTAACTGGGACTCCCTTACAAACTGAGGCTTGGATGTGGCATTATGTGTTCAGAAAGGTTTCCTGAAACAATCTGTGGTCCACCAGGGAGGGGGACATTCTTGACTTCACCTTGGGAAATATGGGACTCAGCAGAGTGGTGGCAGGAACAACCAGTGTTCAAAGAGGAATTAGACAGGTCCTTCAGGGGAAATGACCTGCAGAGCTGTGGGGACAGAGTGGGGAATGGGACTGTGGAAATGTTGTAGCAGGAGGTGGTATTAACTTGATGGGTCAAATAGTCTCGACGATCACAGAATGATTCTCTACCCAATAATAGTCTGAAGAAACCATTCTGATCTCCAGTGAATCTACCAAGCTCCAGGGTGGACAAGGTCAATTGTGTAATAAGGACACACTTCTGTCGAAACACTGACACTGTATACCAAGCACACTGAGCTGCCAGAGCACAGCACCGGCCAGTGAGGACACAGACCAGTACAACACACAGCTCTCTACTACAAAGTTCAAAGCTGAAAGAAAATGTACTATCAAAATACATTTCTGTCACCATATACAACCCTGAGATTAGTTTTCTTGTGGGCATACTGCTGGTTTGTTAGAGCGGTAGTGGAGGGTTAAACTAATTTGGCGGCAGGAACCAGAGTGAAGGCAGTCAGGATAGTATCGAGGGTAAAAAGGCAAAGATAGCATGCAATTGGACTGTCAGGAAGGGCAGGCAGATGATAGGACACAACTGCAGCCAGCAGGGTGGGTATCAGTGCATGAGGGATGCAGGATCAAAGGGGAGCAATATTGTACTCAAAGTGTTATATCTCTATCCACAGAGTATAAGAAATAAGGTGGATGATCTTATTGCCCTATTACAGATTGTCCGATATGATGTCATGGCCATCGCTGAGTCATGGCAGAAGGATGCTTGCAGTTGGGAGTTAAATGTCCAAGGTTACATGTTGTACCAGAGATAGATGCGATATAGGATCAGAAGATGTTGAATCATTCTGCATTGAATTAAGAAACTGCAAGGGTAAAAGGACCCTGATGGCAGTTATATACAGGCCTCCAAACAGTAGCTTGGATATGGACCACAGATTACAACAGGAAATAGCGAAGATGTGTCAAAAGGGCAACGTTATGATAGTCATGGGAGGTTTCAACATGCAGATAGATTGGGAAAATCAGGTTGGAAATAGATCTCAAGAGAGTGAGTTTGTTGAATACCTGCAAGATGTTTTTTTAGAACAGGGATGAGCTACATTAGATTGGGTGTTATATAATGAAACCAAGGTAATTAGGGCCCTTAAGGTAAAAGAATCCTTAGGACACACTGATGACAATATGATTGTGTTCAGCTTGAAATTTGATGGAAAGAAAGTGAAGTCTGACGTATCAGTATCTCAGTGAAGTACAAGATATTACAGTGGGATGAGGGAGCAGTTGGCCAAAGTAAATTGGAAGCAGATGCTGGCAGGGATCAAGCAGAGAAGCAATGGTGTGAGTTTGTTGGAAAAGTGAGGAAGATGCAGGATAGATGTATTCCAAAAGAAATACTCAAATGGCAAAATGGGGCTGATAAGGGAAGTCAAAGCTAATGTAAAAGCAAAAGAAAGTGCATCCAACAATGCAAAAATTAGTGGTAAGACAGTGGTAAGCTTTTAAAAGCCTACAGGCAATAATAGGAGGGAAAATATGAAATGTGAAAACAAATAGCAAACAATATCAAAGTGGATAGTAAAAGCTTTTCAAGTATATTAAAAATAAAATAGATGAGAGTGGATATAGGACTGCTGGAATATGAGGGTGGAGAAATAATAACGGGGCCAAGGAGATGGCAAATGAACTAAACGGGTATTTTGCATGACGAAGGGTCTCGGCCTGAAACGTCAACTGCACCTCTTCCTAGAGATGCTGCCTGGCCTGCTGCGTTCACCAGCAACTTTTATGTGTGTTGCTTGAATTTCCAGCATCTGCAAAATTCCTGTTGTTTGGGTATTTTGCATGAGTCTTTGCAGAAGACACTAGCAGTGTGTCACATATTGAAGGGTGTGAGGGAAGAGAAATGAATGCAGTTACTATTACAAGTGAGAAGGTGCTCAAAAAGCTGAAAGGCCTGAGTGTACATGTCACCTGGACCAGATGTACTGCACCCTACAGTTCTGAAAGAGATAGCAATCAAGATTGTGAGGTCATTAGTAATTATGTTTCAAAATCATTGGACTCTAGCATGGTGCCAGATGATTGGAAAACTGCAAATGTCACTCCACTCTTTAAGACTCCAGGAAAACAACAGAAAGGAAATTATAGACCAGTTAGCCTGAACTCAGTGGTTGGGAAGTTGTTGTAGTCAATTGTTAAGGATGAAGTTATGGAGTACTTGGAGACACAGAACAAGATAGGACAAATACTGCATGGTTTCCTTAAGGGAAAATCTTGCCTGATGAACCTGTTAGGATTCTTTGAGAAGATTACATGTAGGATAGATAAAGGGGATGCTGTCCATGTTGTATATTTGGACTTTCAGAAGGCCTTTGACAAGGTGCCACATGTAAAGCTGCTTACCACATTAAGAGCCCACGGTATTACAGGGAAGGTACAAGCATTGACTGATCGGTAGAAGGCAGCGAGTGGTAATAAAAGGATCCTTTTCTGGTTGGTTGCCAGTAAGTAGTGGTGTTCTGCAGGAGTCAGTGTTACGACCGCTTCTTTTTATGCTGGATATCAATGATATAGATGATGAAATAGATGGCTTTGTTGTCAAGTTTACCGATGATATGAAGACTGGTGGAGGGGCAGGTAGTGTTGAGGAAATGGGTCGGCTGCAGAAGGACTTAGACAGATCAGGAGATGGGCAAGAGAGTAGCGAAAGAAATACAATGTCAGAAAACGCATGGTCATGCTCTTTGGCAGTGGAAATAAATGTGCAGACTTTTTCTAAGTGGGCAGAAAATCCAAAAATCTGAGATGCTAAGGAAATTGACAGTCCTCGTGCAGAACAACCTAAAGGTTAACTTGCAGATAGAGTTGGTGATGAGGAAGGCAAATACTATAATTAACATTCATTTCAAGGGGTCTCAAATATAAGAGCAGGGATGTGATGCTGAGGCACTGGTGAGACCTCACCTTGAGCACAGTGAACAATTTTGGGTTCCTCAACTGGGAAAAGATGTAGTGGCATTGGAGAGGGTTCAGAGGAGGTTCATAAGGATGATTCCAGGATTGAGAGTGTTAGCCTCTGAGGAATGTTTGATAGCTCTGGGTCTGTACTCACTGGAATTTAGAAGGATGAGGGGGGATCTCATTGAAACCTTTCAAATGTTGAACGGACTAGACAGAGTAGATGTGGAAAAGATGTTTCCCATTTCCCATGGCAAGGGAGTCTAAGACAAGTGGGCACAGCCTCAGGTAGAGGGGTGCCCATTTAAAACAGAGATGCAGAGAAATTTCTTTAGCCAGAGTGTGGTGAATTTGTGAAATTTATTACCAGAGGTAACTGTGGAGGCCAGGTCATTGGGTGTATTTAAGGCAGAGTTTGATAGTTTCTTGATTGGATGGGGCATCAAAGGCTTCGGGGAAAATGTCGGGGAGTGAGGCTGAGGAGGAGAAACAAGGGTCAGCCATGATTGAATGGTGGAGCAGACTCGATGGGCCAAATGGCCTAATTCTGCTGCTACGTCTTATTGTCTTACTCAGTAAATCCAAGAACCACAACATAATCAATGAAGCACCGCACCCAACACAGTAACCAAATAACCAATGTGTAAGCGACAACGTGGGCAAATACAAGAGAGAAAATAATAATCATAAAGAAATGAGAAATAAATAGAGAACATAAGATACAGAAGTCGTGAAAGAGAGTCCATAGATTGTGGGAAACAGTTCAGTGATGAGTTAAGTGAAGTTAATTGGAGTTATCTCCACTGGTTCTGGTTTAAGCTGACACTGGTGAATCTCTTTTGCTAGTAAATGAATAGCCTGTAACTTCTCTTTGGACTTGGAGTCAATTTGATGTGGCAGAACAGAGGTGAGGCAGCCGGCCCGTCACTGAGAGTGAGGAAGACACAATGATTTAAACGCCGGGCCCAAATGGAAAAGTCAGGTACAGGCCAAATGGAGGCAGCGGGGACCAGGCCCCAGATGGTATCGAAGCAACTGAACCCAGTGTTTGGATGATGATTTAGGTGCCAGGCCAGATTGAAATGGTCAGTGTGTTGGGCCCGAGGCCAGGGACAAGCCGGTTCAGCTCGCTGCTCCATTCTGCACTGAACTAAACATCTGTGGACGGACTCTCTGAGGATTTCAGTTCAAAATGCTACAGTATTTGCTTGCGTTTATTGTTTGCATGATTTATTTTCCTTTCTGCACATTGGGTGTTTGACAGTCTTCTTGCTTTATTAGTGGGTTCTTTCGGCTTTCTTTGTTTTATGGCAGCCTGTTTGGAACGAACCTCAAGTTTGTAGAATATAAACTTACTTTGATAATAAATGTACTTTGAACTTTGGTTGAAAAACCTGATGGTTGAGGGATTAAAAAAAAGTCAAGAATTTAACAAAACTCAAAACTAATGCTCTTTTAATTACCGGCCAGGATGCAGAAGAAAAATATTCTTCCCCTTTTTAAGAACTGCAATAGGGACAAGACAGGAAACTATACCCTGGTGACTCTTACATTAGTGGTAGGGATATTTTTGGAAATGATTTTTAACGATAGGATCAACTTGCATCTGAGAAAGCATAAACACATATATATCAGTTTCTGTACTATTTTTACTATTTAATATATGTATAAATGATTTACTGTGATTTATTCATTCATAGAAAACATAGAAATCTGCAGCACATTACAGGCCGTTCGGCCCACAATGTTGTGCCGAACATGTTACCGACTCCAGAAACTGCCCAGAAATTCCCTAGTGCATAACCCTCTATTTTTCTAAGCTCCATGTACCTACCTAAGATTCTCTTAAAATACACTATTTTATCCGCTTTCACCACCATCGCCAGCAGTGCATTCCATGCACCCACCACTCTGTGTGAAAAACTTCCCACTAACAACCCCTCAGTACCTATTTCCAGGCACCTTAAAACTATGTCCCCTCGTGTTAGCCATTTTAGCCCAGGGAAAGGACCTCTGACTATCCACAGGATCAAAGACCCTCATCATCTTGTACACCTCTATCAGGTCACTTCTCATCCTCCATCGCTCCAAGGAGAAAAGGCCAAGTTCACTCAACCTATTCTCATAAGGCATGCTCTCCAATCCAGGCAGCATCCTTGTAAATCTCCTCTGCACTCCTCTTCACATCCTTCCTGTAGTGAGGTGACCAGAACTGAACACAGAACTCCAAGTGGGGTCTGACCAAGGGCTTTACCTCACAGCTCTTGAACTCAATCCCACAATCTCCTGTCATACACTCACCTCAATAATAAGTAAATGCTTTGAGAGGCTGGTCAAGAACTACATCTGCAGTGTGCTGTCACCCACACGGGTCCCCCAATTCGCCTACTGACACAACCAATCAACGGCTGATGTAATAGTCACAGCTCTGCACATCGTCCTTGGAGAAGAGGGATGCTCATGTCAGAATGCTGTTCTTGGGCTAGGGTTGAGCATTCAACACCATAATTCCCTGCAGCCTCCACAAGAAGCTAAGAGACCTCACCCTTCATCCTGCCTTCTGTAGCTGGCAGGTGGTAAGAGTGGGCTCCCTCACCGCTGTCCCTCTGACCCACAACAGGTGCCCCTCAGGGCTGTGTACTGAGCTCCCTTCTCTACTCTCTGTATTCCCATGACTGTGTCGCCACCCACAGCTCCAATCTGCTTATTAAATTTGCTGACGACACTCCACTGATTGGCCTAATTTCAAATAATTATGAGGCAGCCTACAGAGAAGTCATCACCCTGACACAGTGGTGTCAAGAAAACAACCTCTCCGACAATATCGCAAAAACAAAGCAGCTGGTTGTGAACTACAGGATGCATGGAGACAGGCTAACCCCTATTGACATCAATGGATCTGGGGTTGAGAGGGTGAACAGCTTTAAATTCCTCGGCATAAACATCACCGAGGATCTCACGCAGTCTGTCCATACCGGCTGTGCGGTGGAAAAGGCACAACAGCGCATCTTTCACCTCAGACTGTTGAAGAAATTTGGTGTAGACCCCAAATCGTAAGAAGTTTCTACAGGGGGACTATTGAGAACATCCTGACTGGCTTTTTAAAATTAAATGGAATAGTTTTAAGGTCACAGTGAGAAGGGGATCTGAAGTGTAAATATTTCACACAGAGAATAACTGGTATCCCGAATGAGCTGCCAGAGGTGTGTGGGGGGGGGGGGCAGAAACCCATAAAGTCTCTGTTCAGGAAAACTTCCCCGGAACCTCTCGTTCACTGTGTACATGCTGCCCTGGTTTAACCTCCCAAAATAGAGTCACTGGTCTATACAGAAATGAACCAGTCCCTTCGGTACAACTCATCCACGCCGACCAAGTTGTCGAGCTGAACTCGGCCCATCTGCCTGCATTAGGCCCGTATCCCTCTCAACCTTTCCCATCCATGTGACTGTGCAAATATGTTTTAAGTATTGTACCTGAGGCAGAGAGCCGGTGCAGTGAGGCGCTGACAGACACTCACTGTTCCGCGGGCCGGAAGAGGAGAGGCGGATCCCCAGTGAAGCCGAAACCCCAACAAGTGGAGACCGACTCCACTTCTCTGCAGAGCCGTCCCGTCCATCCGGATTTACCGCGGCCGCCCCGCACCGGGCCGTTTCCCAGGAAACGACGTCGGTGAAGGAGGGCCCTCTGTGACGTCAGCGCGTCAGTGTCGTAATCATATTGTGTCACGTGCCGGAGGGGCAGCGGGAGCTGTCAATCACTGTAGCAACTGGGAAACTTGCGAACATTGTAAATAGAATGGGGACAGTGGAAGATTTCCGGGATCAATGTCCCCACCCCCACGGAAATTGAGTGTGTTATAGACAGTAATATTCATATTTTAATTTGACTCTTGTATTGTATTTTGTATATTTTTGTCTGAATAATCTTTTGTAATTTTGGGGAAAACACGTTGTAACTGAATCACTGAACACTCCGTGAAAAAAGAGCATCACGGAAAAATACTGTCAAAGTCAAAAGTTAAACCCAAGGCAAGTTGTTATTATAGTACTTATATGTCACCATATAGTTCAAAGTACAATTTATTCTCACAGTACATACGTGAAACCATGTACTGTACAACCTACTTGGAAGGAGGTACAGAGGAGATGTCAGGGGTAAGTTTTTTATGCAGAGTGGCGAGTGCATGGAATGGGCTGCTGGCGGCCGTGGTGGAGGCGGACACAATAGAGTCTTTTAAGAGACTCCTGGATATAAACATGGAGCTTAGAAAAATAGAGGACTATCGGTAAGCCAAGGTAGTTCTAAGGTAAGGACATGTTCGGCACAACTTTGTGGGCCGAAGGGGCGGCATTGTGCTGTAGGTTTTCAATGTTTCTATTATGTTTCTGCAACCCTGAGAGTCTTTTTCTGTGGGCAGTCTTAACAAAATCTACAGAACAGTACCTGCGAATTGTAAATATGAGGAAAGATAAACTTTCAGCAAACTGTGCAAATGAAGAAAGGTAAATTGCAATAAATAACGAGTATGAAATAACAATATAACAGAGCTCTTAAATAAGTGTTGCTATCCCCTTTTGTTCAAGACACTGATGGCTGAGGGGTAGTAACTGTTCTTGAACCAGGTGATGCGAGTCCTGAGGTACCTGTACCTTCTACCTGATGGCAGCAGTGAGAAAAGAGCATTGCCTGGGTGGTGAGGATCTTTGACGATGGATGCTGCTTTCCTACGGCAATGTTTCATGTAGATGTGCTCAGTGGTTGTGAGTGTTTTACCTGTGATATACCGGGCCGAATCCACTACCCTTTGTAGGTTTTGCCACCTCCGGGATGGAATCCCATTGGTCATGATGCATATGCCTTGGGGTGGATTTGATCCCATGATGCAGGAAATAAAGGGAATTCTGAAGTATGAGTGAGTGCCCTGATTATGTGTCTGAATGGTCACGTGAGAGTCACTGTCCTGGACATCTAAGAGAACTCTGGTGGCGTGTGTGTTCACACATTATGGAGCAGAAAGAATGAAGTCTGTTGAGAAGTGGGTGGAATGGAAGAAGGGAGCGCTTGCAGAAGTACAGATGTTGTTCGTCCATCATTGACGTCGATGAGGACCTCGACACCATTATGATGGTGTCGAGACTAGCGAGTGATTTGGATTTAAGTGAGGGAGAGCTGCGCAGCGTCAGCCTCACTCTCTTCCTAATTCCCATCTGGATCCAGTGGCAAGACAGAGTCTAGACGGCTGGAGATGGGACTAGGCGCAGTGGATGACCAGGACGTCTTCTGTGTCTTGTCCTGCTCTACACGTTCCACGATGCTTGCAGAGACCGCCTTCTTGACCGTTGGACCTTCCATTGGTCTCATCCGCTCAATCCACTGGAGTCTGTCTTCACATGCTGGGATGTATAGATATAAGGAGAAAAATGTGAGGAAACTTTCAGCTGGCCTGTGGTGTTCACCTGGAGTGAAATGCAAAAATAATTGGTTGCTTCTCACAGTAAGAGCAGAGAAGATGAAATAAAGTTAGAGAAAAAGGACTTAGGAAAAACAGGAAAATGTAATCGAGTCTACCTCAGTGTGTAACAAGACACAACTGGTACCAATGTCTGAGTAGGAAGTAGTAGGAACCTGCTGTACCCCTGCCTCCCACAGGTACAGTTACAACAAAGCCCACCCCAGTCGTGTCTCCTGAGTACTCGATGAGGTAGGTGTAAACCTCTCACTAGCACAACGGGAGAATGAGCAATATGGAGACTTTTATGCACTTTGAACTAAAATGGTGTGTTATATTGAAGTGTTTCCTTCACACTCCATAAGTGACATATGATACACAGTATTGCACAAAAAGCAGATGAGCACGTTAATGAATTTATAAAGTAGACAAGCGAGGTATTTCAGAAGTTCACGGATTTACTCGATCGTAATGAATGTTATTGTAAATGATGAGTAAATTAGCCCAGGTTAAATAAAATGCAGACTGTTACTTGTTTGAGATGAAAAGAGGTAAGTAAAATTCTGAGTAGTTTACAATAATTCCAGATGAAATCAAGTGATTCAAACTGTTAAGGGAATGGATAATATTTGTGTGAGGACTGGAGACTCCCTGGACTGCTCTACCATTATATCAGTAATATTGACCGTTGTATAAAAATATTGTGACAGTTGCCCGTTATTTTATTAATTAATTTGATTAATTATTTAATTTGAACGTTATTTTAACTTGTATTCTGTTTTATATTTAATAAAAATGACAGTAACGCCATTGTTTTTGATCATTGCAAGATTAACTTCTGTTTACAATTTCACTCTAACTTTCAACATTACCTGCTTTACATGCTGTATGGGTTTTGCTTTTCTTTGATTCACTTTAACAAACATGGGGATGTTGGCAGTGGACACAGTAGGGGTCACAGATGGAGACAGCCTGGCCACTGAACTTAAAGATACCCTCAGCGCTAAGGCAACTTCGATAACAGTCAGTTTCAGCCTCTATCGCCATCACCACCACAGACTATGAAGCTTACTTTAAATTATCCTTTCCCAAACTGTACTGTAGAAGCTGTACAATTGTAATTCTGCCCATTGTAAAATAGCACCTGATGAAAGCCCGCATGCTTGGCATTGACAGCTTCTTCTCCTGTTCCGAGACGAGGAGAAATGTTAGTGGGTATGTGGTTTCTGCACCTCATGTCACTGATGAGGCAGCACAGCTCCTGTTCCATTCAAACAACATGACCCTTAGTTATGAATGCATGTTGGGACTAAACGGTCGAGTTGTTGAGTGTGCTGTAGGGGGCCCAGACATTCGGAAGGTGGGTTAACAGTGCAATCTCTAACCCTCAATTGTACTAAGTTTGATTCTGTTTACCACTTTGATAAGAAGATTAGAGCTGTGAAGGGAGCACTGGACCGCACTGCCCAGAGAAATCACACTTGCCAATGGAACTGCTTTGAACGATGGCCATAAACTTCTCATCATGGACTGCATGAATCCTCAGCTCTGAAGCTGCTTCATGAGGATGAGGGTGAAGTCTGTTACTGCAACTACAGGGTGATGGGATCAGATTTAGGTTACACTACGTGCAATGTCCATGTCACCAGTGATCCTATAATTTATGTTAATGGCACTTACAGTATTGGCTGGCAGGCCTACTGCTGTTTGCCAGGAGTATCCTCTTTGCCTTTAAATTGAGCCTTTGGCCTGAACAAAAGCTGTCAAATATTTATTGATATTTGGAGTCTGTAGCAGAAAATCTAACACCTGCCAGCATTGACGGATGAGGAGAATGATGAGCGTTACTGGTTTGTAGTGTTCCTGTTCTGGAGACCTACCAGACGGGATCGTGAGAACATCAGTATGACCCCAGTGTTGCGGTGATCGGCTAACAACACTGCTGTAGTGCTACATGATACAAGTCTGGTCATCAAAGACATATCTAACAAAGTGGCAGCAACCTGCATCATGGCCTTTCAAATCTGAACAGCATTAAACTTCCTGTTGGCCGAGAGGGGAGGCACTTGTGTCATTATTGGACTGAAATAATGCAAAACATCGTCGATTTTATCCGTGCAGATCCCGTTAGAAGCTGTTAAAGTGAAGAAGTTTGGGCAGGAGTTACATACGACTCTATCGTCACCTTTGGAACCCTTCTGATTAGCCTCATTCTCTGCCAGGAAGTTTGTGTAACTCCAGTGTACAGTGGGCAAGGGGGTTTATATTCTTGCTGGTGTTGAAATTTGTTTAGATATCTTACTGAGAGCACTCTGTGGAGAGAGGACCTGAAGGACAGCTGCCTCCTATCGTTCAGCAATCCTACTGTGCAGACAGACGATGACAGGATCACTGGGGAGACTCGAACTTTCTGTGCAATTCAGCTGCATCCACAATTCATGTGGTCGTTTACAGGACGGAAAGGGAAGTGGGGACTGTGGATGTTACAGCAAGTCAAGTTAATGTAGCGTCTTGGCAAGGATAGTTCACAGATCGTGTACAGTCAACCCAGGGAAGAAAGGTCTTTGAAGAGCAGAGTTTCTCTTTGCACAGCAGGGGACTGGAGCCATTTTGCACACCAAAACAAGATGAGGATGCAATCGATGTGTTCCAGGGTGACACTTAATATTGGTCACACACAGGAGAAATCTGCAGATGCTGGAAATCCAAGCAACACACACAAAATGCTGAAGGAACTTAGCAGACCAAGCAAATCAATGGAAAAGAGTAAACAGTCGATGTTTCCGACCGGCACCCTTCGTCTGAACTGATTTTGGTTAGTTACCTTACTACTGTGGCGGGACCATGCGGGAATTCATAGTTGACAACAAAAACCCCGGATTAATATGCTCGGAATGATGGACTCTGTAACAACGAACAAGTAACAAATAACGGTGCTGAGATATAGATTCTCAGGGGATACTTGAGGAAAGAGGTTGACAATAACACCACTTTCTTCTCGGAAGGCTCACAGCAGCCCAAGCAATTCCATCCTTCCCAATGCCCAATGAACTGAATAGCGTAAACACAAATTCTTTGTCCGATTTTATTTGTCTTTTGAAGTCAATATTCCCATTGAATACAGTAATGTAGTAAAACTACATCTCCCCATCGGGGAATTGAACCCCGGTCTCCCACGTGACAGGCGGGGATACTAACCACTATACTAATGAGGACAACGGGAATTCTGCAGATGCTGGAAATTCAAGCAACACACATCAAAGTTGCTGGTGAACGCAGCAGGCCAGGCAGCATCTGTGGGAAGAGGTGCAGTCGACGTTTCAGGCCGAGACCCTTCGTCAGGACTAACTGAAGAAAGAGTGAGTAAGGGATTTGAAAGTTGGAGGGGGAGGGGGAGATCCAAAATGATAGGAGAAGACAGGAGGGGGAGGGATAGAGCCAAGAGCTGGACAGGTGATAGGCAAAAGGGGATACGAGAGGATCATGGGACAGGAGGTCCGGGAAGAAAGACGGTGGGGGGGGACCCAGAGGATGGGCAAGAGGTATATTCAGAGGGACAGAGGGAGAAAAAGGAGAGTGAGAGAAAGAATGTGTGCATAAAAATAAGTAACAGATGGGGTACGAGGGGGAGGTGGGGCCTTAGCGGAAGTTAGAGAAGTCGATGTTCATGCCATCAGGTTGGAGGCTACCCAGACGGAATATAAGGTGTTGTTCTTCCAACCTGAGTGTGGCTTCATCTTTACAGTACAGAAGGCCGTGGATAGACATGTCAGAATGGGAATAGGATGTGGAATTAAAATGTGTGGCCACTGGGAGATCTTGCTTTCTCTGGCGGACAGAGCATAGATGTTCAGCAAAGCGGTCCCCCAGTCCGTGTCGGGTCTCGCCAATATATAAAAGGCCACATCGGGAGCACCGGACGCAGTATATCACCCCAGTCGACTCACAGGTGAAGTTTTGCCTCACCTGGAAGGACTGTTTGGGGCCCTGAATGGTGGTAAGGGAGGAAGTGTAAGGGCATGTGTAGCACTTGTTCCGCTTACAAGGATAAGTGCCAGGAGGGAGATCAGTGGGGAGGGATGGGGGGGACGAATGGACAAGGGAGTCGCGTAGGGAGCGATCCCTGCGGAATGCGGGGGGGGGGGGGAGATGTGCTTAGTGGTGGGATCCCGTTGGAGGTGGCGGAAGTTACGGAGAATAATATGTTGGACCCGGAGGCTGGTGGGGTGGTAGGTGAGGACCAGGGGAACCCTACTCCTAGTGGGGTGGCGGGAGGATGGAGTGAGAGCAGATGTACGTGAAATGGGGGAGATGCGTTTAAGAGCAGAGTTGATAGTGGAGGAAGGGAAGCCCCTTTCTTTAAAAAAGGAAGACATCTCCCTCGTCCTAGAATGAAAAGCCTCATCCTGAGAGCAGATGCTGCGGAGACGGAGGAATTGCGAGAAGGGGATGGCGTTTTTGCAAGAGACAGGGTGAGAAGAGGAATAGTCCAGATAGCTGTGAGAGTCAGTAGGCTTATAGTAGACATCAGTGGATAAGCTGTCTCCAGAGACAGAAACAGAAAGATCTAGAAAGGGGAGGCAGGTGTCGGAAATGGACCAGGTAAACTTGAGAGCAGGGTGAAAGTTGGAGGCAAAGTTAATAAAGTCAACGAGTTCTGCATGCGTGCAGGAAGCAGCGCCAATGCAGTCGTCGATGTAGCGAAGGAAAACTGGGGGACAGATACCAGAATAGGCACGGAACATAGATTGTTCCACAAACCCAACAAAAAGGCAGGCATAGCTAGGACCCATACGGGTGCCCATAGCTACACCTTTAGTTTGGAGGAAGTGGGAGGAGCCAAAGGAGAAATTATTAAGAGTAAGGACTAATTCCGCTAGGCGGAGCAGAGTGGTGGTAGAGGGGAACTAATTAGGTCTTGAATCCAAAAAGAAGCGTAGAGCTTTGAGACCTTCCTGATGGGGGATGGAAGTATATAAGGACTGGACATCCATGGTGAAAATAAAGCGGTGGGGGCCAGGGAACTTAAAATCATCGAAAAGTTTAAGAGCGTGAGAAGTGTCACAAACATAGGTGGGAAGGGATTGAACAAGGGGTGATAAAACCGTGTCGAGGTATGCAGAATCGAGTTCGGTGGGGCAGGAGCAAGCTGAAACAATAGGTCGGCCAGGACAGGCAGGTTTGTGGATCTTGGGTAGGAGGTAGAAACGGGAAGTGCGGGGTGTGGGAACTATAAGGTTGGTAGCAGTGGATGGGAGATCCCCTGAGCGGATAAAGTCGGTGAAGGTGTGGGAGACAATGGCCTGGTGCTCCTTAGTGGGGTCACGATCGAGGGGTAAATAAGAGGAGGTATCCACGAGTTGTCGCTGTGCCTCGGCAAGGCAGAGGTCAGTACGCCAGACTACGACAGCACCCCCCTTATCGGCGGGTTTAATAATAAGGTTAGGATTAGTGCGGAGGGAGTGGAGAGCAGAGCGTTCTGAAGGAGTGAGGTTGGAATGGGGACAAGGTGCGGTGAAGTCGAGACGATTGATGTCCCGTCGGCAGTTAGCGATAAAGAGATCCAGAGCAGGCAGAAGGCCAGAGCGGGGTGTCCATGAAGAAGAGGAGGGTTGAAGACGGGAGAAGGGGTCATCGGTGGGGGTGGAAGAGTCCTTGCCGAAGAAGTAGGCTCGGAGACGGAGACGGCGGAAGAAAAGTTCCGCATCATGGCGAACACGGAACTCGCTGAGGTGTGGGCGAAGGGGGACAAACGTGAGGCCCTTACTGAGAACAGAGCGTTCTGCCTCCGACAGTTGAAGGTTGGAGGGGATGGTAAAGACCCGGCACAGATGAGAGCTGGGATCAGAGGGGGGAGGGGGGAGGCTGGGGGTGTCAGTGGAGAGGGGAAAGTTGGGGTGAGAGGAAGATGGAGCCTCTGAGGGCCCAGGAGCTGACGGTGGGATCTGAGGAAGACGGGGTTGCGGAGTGGTGGTGGGGGAAGGGGAGACGGGAGTCACAACAGCAGCACACAAAGACCTGGCCTGGAGTTCAAGGCTGGAGTTGCAGTTGGTGGTTGCGCAATCGTTGTGAAGGTGTCCATGGTCGTTGCTGGAGTCCGGGTTTCTATCCCTCCCCCTCCTGTCTTCTCCTATCATTTTGGATCTCCCCCTCCAACTTTCAAATCCCCTTACTCACTCTTCCTTCAGTTAGTCCTGACGAAGGGTCTCGGCCTGAAACGTCGACTGCACCTCTTCCTAGAGATGCTGCCTGGCCTGCTGCGTTCACCAGCAACTTTGATGTGTGATACTAACGAGGAATTGTTATTAGTAGCCCATGTCAGGCACATTTAAGAGGACAGGAGGGTGAACAGAATTACCTTGATGTTTCTCAGCTGTAATACTGGAGCCTTTCACTCGTGTCCCTCTCACAGCAGTGTCTCAGTTTGCTCCAGCGATTCAGTCACCTGTTGTGCTCAAGGATTAGCGAAAGGAACTTCCCTCGTTCGAGCCCAAATCCGTGTTGTTGGAATCAACATTTTTAATCACAGTTATATATTTATATTTCTGTTTTTTTAGTGCGACAGGCGGGAAACGATATGTAGCTAATCCAATTCTGAAGCGACCACTCCCACTTCATTGAAACACTGGGTGTTGTGTATCTCCGGTCTGACGGAGGATGGCGACCTCAACCGGACATAACAGGAACTGCACCAGAGTGAGGAATCACAGTGACCACAATTCAGAAAACAGCTCGAACCACAGTCAACAACAACAGGAATTCTGCAGATGCTGGAAATTCAAGCAACACACATAAAAGTTGCTGGTGAACGCAGCAGGCCAGGCAGTATCTCTAGGAAGAGGTGCAGTCGACGTTTCAGGCCGAGACCCTTCGTCAGGACCACAGTCATACACTTCTAGCGTCCGAGTGGTCCAACCCTGACAACTCGCATACGAATTCCAGAAGTCATTTAAATCGACGAGTGAGTGTAAAATTATTATTCACCCTGGGCTGGCCAGTGGATCAAGGATTGAAGTGCTGTCCCTCGCATTTTCCCCCGTGAACCGATCAGTGCAGCTTCCTGCTCTTACTCTAACCCAGATTCCCACAGCCAACGAGGACACATCAAATCATGTATATGATGTGTTCACACTGAGTACCGTCAGTCTACTCACCATCCACTCTATTTATACACAGTGGGATCTCTCTCATCCCCCTCTCCCTTTACCAGAGTAAATAAAACCCTTTATTGTGATTCACAGATGTAATATAGATTCACTGAATCATGCGGCCCGAAAACAGGCCTTTCGGCCCACAATGTCACGCTGACAATCAACTACCGATCACACCAGAAAAGGGCTCGCTTACTAGCTGTTGCCTTCAGTGTCTTAATGATTCAGGTGGTCGCCCAGACAATTCTCCAATGTTGTGAGTGTACCTGCCTCACCAGCCAGTCGGGCATGGGTTCCAGATTCCAAAAACATCGGCATGAAGTACTCCATGTGACGCTCTCTAAGTTTACACACGTCAGGACAGTTTTCTACTATGCTGATAAACCCGGGTTAATTTGATAGGAGCTCCGACACCTCCAGAGCTCTCCATGGAAACAATCGTCAATCTACCGGCCGAATGGACGCCCATGGGCCCAGCACGCTGCCGCTGCGCCTCTCTGCTGTTGTCTGAACGTGGTGACGCGCTGCTCCGTTGTGGACGTCGCTCATTCTTCTCTTCATTTTTATTTGTCGATTCTTTGCTGACGTCACATCGTTTCATAGAAACAGAGGCAGAGTCAATTAGCAACTTAATCAGAATCAGATTTAATATCACTGGCATACATCGTGACATTTGTTAACTTTACAGCAGTGGTACAATGATATCCATAATAAATAAATATAGAGAAAAAACTGAGTTACATTAAGTATTAAATATTTAAGTTAAAGTACGTAGTTAAACATGAATTCAAACATAAATTAAAAGAAAAAGTAGTTAGGTAGTGCTCTTGGGTTCAATGCCCATTGAGAATTCAGAATTTGGGTGTCAGAGGGGAAGAAGCTGTTCCTGAATCAGCGACTGTGTGCCTTCAGCATTCTCTCCCTCCTTCCCGATGGTAACAGTGTGAAAAGGGCACGTCCTGGGTGGTGGCGATCCTCAATGATGATCAGTGCCTTCCTGAGGCACCGCTCCTTGAAGATGTTGTGTACTACCGAGCCTGGACCCATGGTAGAGTTGACTAGTTTTACAAGTTTTTGCTATTTATTTTGATCTCGTTCAGAAGCCCACCCCCCCCATACCAGATGGAGATGCAGCAGTCAGAATGATCTCCACTCTACGTTTGTAGAAGTTTATTTAGTGCTTTAGTTGACAAACCAAATCTCCTCCAACTCCTAATGAAATATAGCCGCTGTCTTGCCTTCTTCATAACTGCATCATATGTTGCATCCAGGTTAGATCCTCAGAGTTGCTGACACCCAGGAACTTGCAATTGTCCACTCTCTCCACTTCTGATCCCTTGATGAGGATTGGTTTGTGTTCCTTCATCTCACCTTTCCTGAAGTCCACAATCAGCGTTTTGATCTTGCTGACGTTGAGTGCAAGATTGTTGCTGCCACAACACTCCACTAACTGGTAGTTCACCCTAATTTAGGATCTATTGTCACCATCTGAAATTCTGCAACAGTGGTTGTATCATCAGCAAATTTATAAATGCTGTTTGAGCTATGCCTAGCCACACAGTTGTGGGTGTAGAGACAGTGGAGCAGTGAGATAAGCACACAGCCCTGTGGAGTATCAGTGTTAATTGTCATTGAGGTGGAAATGTTATTCCAGTCCACACAGATTGTGGTATTCCGGTTAGGAAGTCATGGATCCAGTTGCAGAGGTCTAGGTCCTGTAGCTTGAATGTGGAGTGAGAATTAATTCCTGCGCTGGGATTGGGCCACGGCGAGTGTGGCGGAGTGGGAAGAAGTTGCTGGTGACTATTAATTGCTGCTTCCTCTCCCCTGACCATGGGAAGACAGTTTCCCATTAGCCCATTTCCCAATGCCTGTTGTTGCTGGACAGTGAGTGTTCCGAGTGGTGAATCCCATGGGAAATGAATGTTGTGTCCATCCCTCTGTTCCACTCCCGGATCCGTACCGGGAAGTAGAGGGGTTTGTCTGTCTCTTCCTTGGTTTGGAGCCGCCTCCATCTGCTGCTCAGAAGAAGCTGAGAGCTGCAGCCTGTGAGTGGCCTCACACACTGGCACTGGCTGCACCAGTCGCTTCACACCGTGTCTGCCTTTTACCTCTTTCACGTTCCTTCTCCTACCTGCAGGAAAGACTTCAATGTATGCCAATGTTCCCTCTTGCCAAGGCTCAATGAACAGAGCAGTGGCTCCATCTCTCACACACAAGGTGTGTTACTGAGCACAGAGGCACTGACAGCTCATTCGTTCCACAGTCTCAGACAGCAGAGACATTCAGTCCCACACTGAGCCCAGGACCCAGACACACATTTCCAGTACAACAGTTACAGTGAACCACAGCTGGTCAATATTTCCCTGGTCCCTGGGAAAATATTGAACATTTTCAACAACTTCCTTGAATGCCTTCCATGCATTTTCTCTGGTCCCAATAGTTCTTTGAATTGCCTGTTATTGCTGGCCTGCTTGATTTGTGGACCAGCACAACTGCCTCCCTTAATCTTGGCCGATGATACAAATATAGGTGGAGAAGCGTGTAGTGTTGGGGAAACAGGAAGCCTACAGAGAGACTTAGATAGTGTAGCGGAATGGTCAAAGGAGTGGCAAATGAAATACAATGTTGTAAAGTGTATGGTCATGCGCTTTGGTAGAATAAATAAATGGGCAGACTATTATTTAGATGGGGAGAGAATTCAAAATGCAGAGATGCAAAGAGACTTGGGATGCCTTGTGCAGGATACCCTAAAGGTTAACCTCCAGGTTGAGTCCGTGGTGAAGAAGGCAAATGCAATTTCTAATGTATAGAATATTAGAGCGGGGGTGTGATGTTGATGCTCTATAAGGCACTCGTTAGTCCACACTTGGAGTATTGTGCGCAGTTCTGAGCTCCTCATTTTAGAAAGAATATACTGACATTGGAGAGGGTTCAGAACATATTCACGAGAATGATTCCAGGAATGAAAGGTTTACCATATGAGGAACGTCTGGCAGCTCTTTGGCTGTATTCCCTGGAGTTTAGGAGAATGAGGGGGGATCTCATAGAAACATTCCGAATGCTAAAAGGCCTGAACAGATTAGATATGGAAAACTTATTTCCCATGGTAGGGGGTCCAGGACAAGAGGCATGACTTCAGGATTGACGGATTGTCCATTAAGACCGGAGATGCGGAGAAATTACTTTACTCAGAGGGTGGTAAAGCTGTGGAATTTGGTGCCACGAGCGGCTATGGAGGCCAAGTCTTTGGGTGCATTTAAAGCAGAGGTAGATAGGTTCTTGATTAACCAGGGCATAAAAGGGTATAAGGAGTAGGCAGGGGAGTGGGGATGACTGGTAGAATTGGATCAGCCCATGATTCAATGACAGAGCAGACTCAATGGGCTGAATGGCCTACTTCTGCTCCTATATGTTATGGTCTTACAAGCACATGGAGACAGTACAAACAGAAAACACAAGCCCAGACTCTCGTCGTCAGACAACCAGGCCACTGCCAGTATTGGTCCAGTAAACATTCCTGAACTGATTCCAATACATTGAGATTCTTCCTTGAATAATGTATAAATGGGCTCCCCCACCCTATATATGGTGTATAAGATGATGAGAGGCATTGATCATGTGAATAGTCAGAGGCTTTTCCCCAGAGCTGAAATAGCTAGCACGAGAGGGCACAGTTTTAAGCTGCTTGGAAGTAAGTACAGAGCAGATGTCAGGGGTATGTTTTTTACGCAGAGAGTGGTGAGTGCGTGGAATGGGCCGCCGGCGACGGTGTTGGAGGCGGGTACAATAATGTCTTTAAAAGACTCTTGGATAGGTACATGGAGCTTAGAAAACTAGAGGGATAGTGTAAACCTAGGTAATTTCTAAAGTAAGTACATGCGTGGCACAGCATTGTGCACCAAAGGTCCTGTATTGTTTTCTATGTTTCAATGTTTCTATAAGGGAAGCATAAGCTCCTGACATTTCTATTCAGTTCCCCATCAATAAAATGTCATGTTCTCTATACTGCTTATAGCTGCAAACAGGATTAGGAACAGCCCATTCGGCCCACGATACCTCTGCTGACACTGGTGTCAGGTGAGACTGCACTCTGTGCCGACATGACCATGTAGGGATTTGCACGACGCTGTTACAGCTCGGGGCAGCGGAGTTCAGAATTCAGTCCCTGCACCTTCTTTAAAGAGTCTCTGTATGTTCTTCCTGTGGATTGCGTCAGTTTTCTTCAGGTCCTCCTGTTTCTTCCCACAGTCCAACGATGGAGCGGGAAGGTTAACTCGTGATTGTAAACTATCTTGTGAATAGATTAGGGTTAAATTGGGTTGCCAGAGTTTGCTGGGCGGTGTGGCTCGAAGGGTTTATTTTGCTCTGTATCTATAAATAAAATTTTTAAAAATCCAAGTGTTATCCAACACGTTGGGAAATCTCTTCTGCGCCCTTTCCACAGTCCCCACGTCCTTTCTGTGATGTAGCAAACAGAACTGCACACACGGCTCGAAACGTGACCTAACCAAGGGTTTGTCCAGCTGTAACATGTCATCCTATGGTTTGTACACAACACCATGACTGATGAAGACAAGGTTACCGCACAGCTCCATTTGCTTTCAATACCACTTGCAGGATGATATGGATGAATACATCAAGATCCCTCAGTGCTCCTAAGGCTGCTGCCATTTACTGTGTACTTTCCTCCAACATTGGACCTGTAAAACTCATCACACTTGTCCAGAATAAACTCCATCCCCCATTTCTCCATCCATGATTCCAACTGATCTACATCCAGTTCTGTCCATTTGACAACCTTCCTCACCACCCACAACTGCACCAATATTCATGTCATCAGTGATCTGATCAGCCCATGTGTGTTTTAATCTGATCAGACAGAGTTCCCATCACTGATCACTGTGCAAATCTACAGTCAAAATCAGTCTCAATTCCATCAGTCCAAATGTCACTACAGAGTATACACTACTCAAACCCTCCCACACTGAGACTCGAGGAAAGTTACATATTTATCACAGAATAGTGTTTGATTGAATGGTCCAGTCTTGTTGCTCCAGTTACTCTGCTGCAAAGTACCTGAATATTAGTTCAATGTAACCAGTGGCATTGACCCTGTGGTATCGATCAAAATGAAAAATACAAACCCCATTTCCAGAAAAGTTGGGATATTTTCCAAAATGCAATAAAAACAAAAATCTGTGATATGTTAATTCACGTGAACCTTTATTTAACTGACAAAAGTACAAAGAAAAGATTTTCAATAATTTTACTGACCAACTTAATTGTATTTTGTAAATTTACACAAATTTAGAATTTACGCTCAACAAAAGCTGGGACAGAGGCATGTTTACCATTGTTTACATCACCTTTCCTTTTAATAACATTTTTAATTGTTTTGGAACTGAGGATACTCATTGTAGTAGATTTGCAATTGGAAATTTTGTCCATTCTTGCTTGATATAAGACTTCAGCTGCTCAGCAGTCCGTGGTCTCCGTTGTCTGATTCTCCTCTTCATGATGCGCCATACATTTTCAATAGGAGATAGATCTGGACTGGCAGCAGGCCAGTCAAGCACACACACTCTGTGTCTACAAAGCCACGCTGTTGTAGCCCGTGCAGAATGTGGTCTGGCATTGTCCTGCTGAAATAAGCATGGACGTCCCGGGAAGAGACGTCGCCCTGATGGCAACATATGTCTCTCTAAAATCCTAATATATACCCCAGAGTCAATGGTACCTTCACATACATGCAACTCACCCATGCCGTAGGCACTGATGCACCCCCATACCATCACAGATGCTGGCTTTTGCACCTTTCACTGATAATAATCTGGATGGTCGTTTTCATCTTTGGCACGGAGAACTCAACGCCCGTTTTTTTCCGAAAACGAGCCGAAATGTGGACTCATCTGACCACAGCACACGGTTCCACAGTCTCTCGGTCCATCTGAGATGAGCTCAGGCCCAGAGAACTCGCCGGCGTTTCCGCATAGAGTTGATGTATGGCTTCCTCCTTGCGTAATACAGTTTTAAGTTGCATTTCTGGATGCAGCGACGGACTGTGTTGAGTGACAATGGTTTTCTGAAGTACTCCCGAGCCCAGGTGGCTGTAATTGTCACAGTAGCATGACGGTTTCTTAGGCAGTGCCGCCTGAGGGCTCGAAGATCACGCGCATTCAACAGTGGTTTCTGACCTTGCCCTTTACGCACTGAGATGTCTCTGAATTCTCTGAATCTTTTACAATATTATGTACTGTAGATGTTAAAAGACCTAAATTCTCTGCAATCTTGCATTGAGAAATGTTCCTTTTGAACTGACTAACAATTCTCTCACGAATTTTGGCACAAAGGGGTGAGCCACGACCCATCCTTGCTTGCAAAGACTGAGCCTTTGATGGACGCTACTTTTTTACCCAGTCATGATACCTCATCTGCTTCCAATTAGCCTGTTTAATGTGGAGTCTTCCAAACCGGTGTTACTTGAATATTCTGTGCACTTTTCAATCTTATTTTAACTCTGTCCCAACTTTTGTTGAGTGTGTTGCAGCCGTCAAATTCTAAATTTGTGTATATCTACAAAATACAATTAAGTTGGTCAGTAAAACTATTGAAAATCTTTTCTTTGTACTTTTGTCAGTTAAATAAAGGTTCATGTGAGTTAACATATCACAGATTTTTGTTTTTATTGCATTTTGGAAAATATCTCAACTTTTCTGGAAATGGGGTTTGTAGATTTAATCAAAAAATTCAACTGCAAGAATGAATCTGAAAGAAATTTTGTAATGTTACACTACATGAGAAATTGGAAGATGCAGTGTTAACCACAAATCTCACAATGTACCAGAGACTGACGGGTACAGAATGAACCCCACACTCCCACACGGTACCAGAGACTGACGGGTACAGAATGAACCCCACACTCTCACACTGTACCAGAGACTGACGGGTACAAAATGAACCCCACACTCCCACACGGTACCAGAGACTGACGGGTACAGAATGAACCCCACACTCCCACACGGTACCAGAGACTGACGGGTACAGAATGAACCCCACACTCCCACACGGTACCAGAGACTGACGGGTACAGAATGAACCCCACACTCTCACACTGTACTAGGGACTGTCAGGTGCCAGTAAGTGGTGACTGAAGTTGAAAAGACTGAAATTTACTGAAACGCTCTTTTCAGAGCCACTCCCAAAGTCTGTGGAAGGGAAGAACTGTGAAGTTGGTGATTTCTGTTCAGAGTAACTGGTCTGTGTATCTATCACAGCATGGCATAGTCTGGAAGCATCACTGGTAACATTTTCTCTTCCTCCGTCTTCTTTCTTCTGCAAAATAAACCGTTAGATGGCTGTGCAGAAAGTGCTCTGCTTCAGTCCAGGCTCATTGCCTCTCGCCAGCTGAATTTAACTCTCACCCTTCCGGAGAGTCAATGGCTTCACTCAGCACGGGTGGGGAAACAGAAAGGCTGTCGCTTCCACAGTCAGCCCCCAGAGGGAGAACTTAATCTCTGGTATATTGAACTAACAACTCAATAGGAGTCAGCTGTCAGAGGAAGTGGCTGAGGCAGGTGCAATACCAAGACTGAAAATATATTGGACAGGGAGGTGGATAGACCAGTTTCAGTCTGATATGGGTGCAACCTGGATGAGAGCTTTCCTTGGCCTGGACCAAATGGGCTGAAAGTTCTAATTTCTTGCAGTGTGACGCTACAAATCTGAACCATGTTCACTTGGTTTGATGACATTAAAGTTCTTTAAATGACTTGTAATTTCTTCATAGATCAGGCTCCAGCATCTTGCCATCAATACATGTGAAGTTAACAGGACTACAATTACCTTCTGTTGTGTTCGAACTTTCTTGAACAATGGAGACAGTTGAGGTTTTCTACTCCAATGGGATCTTCGTAGAACACAATGCATTTCAGCAAACAGCAAATTCTACCTCCACTTTCCCTCCAGCCCTCGAGTAAAGCTCTCGAGTGCAGGTCGTTGTGACCTGGTGATGTTTGCTTCGAGTCTCATTAGATTTTTCTGTCATGATGGTGACTGTTGCAAATTATTGCACAGTGTTGAAATGTCAGCCAATATCTCATTTTGAGATGTGTGCCATGTCCCTAGTGTGAACAATGTTCACAGTGTTGAGTTTAATTTATCACAATTTTTTGTTAGCTTTAGCTATTGAGGCTCTTGCCACTAGTTCCAGAATTATTCTCAGTCTGTTAGTCTACCTCTCGGCCTTGTCACTCTCTGTGCTCTAGGCTTTGATTTAATGTTTCCCTTGACCCCGTTGGTCCATCATTCTCCTGGGTCCCTCTGTCTAATTGGGATCTGCATCTGCTGAGCGTTATGAACCAGCTGTTTACACATCTGTGACTGTCCATCCACTGAGCTCTCCTGAGCCTATTTACCCTGTCAACCCCAGACAACCCACCTCCACATCTTTGTAATTGTCCTTAATTAGGCTGAGGACATTGGTTGTGGGTGTGGGTGTTCATCCTCAAATTGTATCTGGAATCCTCCCATGTTGTGTTCACTTCTTCCTCAGGTATCCTTCACCACAGGATCTCTTATTAATCCCACATCATCACATCTGAAATGTCCTGTTCCTGGGTACGTTTTGTAACATTATGCTGTAGGAAACAGTCTCTGGCCACTCCACAAATTTGTTTTCCTGCCAGTTTGATTAGTCTTATCAATGAACAAGGAAGCCCTCCTCATTTCACTTTTGCAGATTCGTGTGGAGCATTGAATATGCTCGAATACTGAGTTCCCAGTCCCAGTCTGCCTGCAACCATGTCCCTGGAATACCCATAACATCAAACACATTTGTCACAATACAATACAATTTTCACACTGTATTTTCACATTTCTGAGAAACATTATCTAACTTTAATTCTTATATTTTGTTTATTTTAATGTACTCTTCTCCCTCAGTTGTAATTTCTAATTCCCTTCCACAGTGAAGACTTTGCATTCAAAGTCAACAACATCTTCTTCACAATCACCATCAGCACTGGTGCACCACAAGGTTGTGCTTGGCCTCTACTCTACTCCCTTTATACCTGTGATTGTGTGGCTAAGTACAACTCCAGTGACAGATTTTAGTTTGCAGATGACACCACTGTTATTGGATGAATCAAAGGTACATTTGCCCCCAGGAGGGAGATGGACGATCTGGTTGAATGGTGCCACAACAACAACCTCTCACTCAATATCAGCAAAACCAAAGAGCTGATCACTGACCACAGGGACAGGAAACCGGAGATCCAAGAGCCAGTCATCATCAGGGGACTGGAGGTGAAGGGAGTTGGTAACTTTAAATTCCTTGTTGTTATCATTTCAGTGGATCTGTCCTGGGAGGAGCAGGAAGTGTCTTTAATATAAGAAGGATCGGCAGAAACTCTACTCAGAAGTTTGATAATAATCGGCATGTCATCGAAATCTTTGACAAACTTATATAGATGCAGAGTGGAGAGCATCCTGACTGGTTGCATCACGGCCTGATATGGAAACACAATGATCAGGAATGGAAATGTGTACAAGAAGTAGTGGATACTTCAAAGTTCATCACAGGCAAAGCCCTCCCCATCATTCAGTACATTTACTTCTACAAGAAAACTGCATCCTTCATCCATCTCATGCTCTCTTCTCACTGCTGCCATCGGGAAGGACATACAGGAAACATAGGTCCCATGCCACCAAATTCTGGAAGAGTCATGCTCCTGAAATGGCATAGGTAACTCCACTGAACTGATTCCATAACCACAGCTACACTATGCCTATCGTTCACTCCCAAGACTGCATTTTGTTAAGTCGGATCATTTGACTGTACTCCTGCTACCTACACACAGACAGAGCCTAAGGAACAAGGCTCCAGAGGTCAAGATACCCAAGGCAAGCCATGGGAGGCACAAGAACGGTTACGATTTTTTTTACACCAATTATATATTACACTGCAAAAAATAGATAGATTAAATTCAAATCTATCTGATAAATGTTTTCGGTGTAATCAAGAAATTGGTACTTTTTTACATTCTACTTGGTCTTGTTTTAAAATTCAACCCTTTTGGATAAATTTAAGAATCTTATTGGAACAAATTACTGGAACTCAACTTCCACATAACCCTGTATTATTTCTATTAGGTGATATTGAAGGGATAAAACCGAAACTTAAATTGAATAAATATCAGAAATAATTTATAAAAATTGCATTGGCAGTAGCTAAGAAGACTATAGCAGTTACTTGGAAATCTGATTCGTATTTAAGTATGGATCGTTGGAATAATGAAATGGCTAGTTCTATTCCACTCGAAAAAATTACTTATAATTTAAGAGACAAATATGTAACATTTTTGAATATTTGGCGCCCTTATTTACAAAAGATAGGATGGCATATTTAAGTGCTCCGATAAAGACTTTGTTCACTTGGGGAAAGTAACGAATAATTATACCAAATTTATTTTGAATCCCATGGAGCATGTGGAAACCTTCCAACACCCAGGCGGCTCTTTTCTTCCTTTCTTTCTTTCTTTTTAGGTAGGACTTTATATGGGGGGTGGGGAGGGTTAAGGGGAGGGGGGAGGGTAGATTCTATTTTCTCATGTATTGCTTTTGAAAATTCAATAAAAATTATATTACCAAAAAAAAAGAATGGTTACAGAATTGCCTTGAGTCAGCGGACTGGAACATGTACAAGAAGTCATCTAAGGATCTGAACAAATACACTGGGGCTATTACAGACTTTATTAAAACAGCAGTGGAGGTGTGTGTTCCCACAAAATCACTCAGGGTTTTCCCAAATCTGCTCTGGAAAAGCAATGAATCTGGAACCTGCTGATCAAGAGATCAGAGGCATTCAAGTCTGGAGATCAAGAATGCTACAAGAGGTGCAGGGTATGGTCTCCAGAGAGACATCTCTCAGGTGAAGTGGAGATTCTGGACTGGACTGGAATAAAAGAGAGATGCTCGACAGCTGTGGCAAGGTGTGAATGCCAGAACCTCCAGCAAAGGTAAAGAGTGACAAAGGGGACAGCAGAGCTTCACCTTCAGACAAGCTCAATGCCTTCTATGCGCATTTTGTCCACCAGAAGAGGGAGGAACCATCGCCCAGCCCTATGTCTCCCGATGGTCATTTGGTCTCAGTATCTGAAGATGACGTGCAGGCTGCCTTCAAGAGAGTAAATCCAAGGAAAGCATCCGGTCTGGATGGAGTACCTGGCCGAGTACTGAAGACCTGTGCTGACCAGCTGGCTGGTGTATTCATGGATATCTTCAACCTCTCGAACTGGCAGTGTGTGGTACCCACCTACTTCAAGAAAACTTCATTCATACCGGTGGTAATCTGTTTAAATGACTATTGCCCAGTGGCACTTACATCCACAGTGATGAAGTGTTTTGAGAGGCTGGTGTTGAAGCATATCAGCTCTTGTCTGAATGGTGACTTGGATCCTCTCCAATTCACCTACCGAAGCAACAGCAGATACTGTCTCGTTGGCTTTTCCCATAACTCTGGAACATCTGGACAGCAAAGATGCAAACATCTGGATGCCCTTTATTGATTACAGTTCAGCATTTAACACTGTCATCCCCTCAAAACTAATCAGTAAACTCCAAGACCTGGGCCTCAATACCCCCTTGTGCAATTGGATCCTGGATTTCCTCAGGTTCAAATCCAAGTCAATTCAGATTGGCAAAAACAGCTTGTCCACAATCCCTACCAGCACAGGAACTCCACAAGGAAGTGTGCTTAGCCCCCAGCTCTACTCACTTTACACCTATGACTGTGTGTCTGAGTACACCTCCAACACCATATACAAGTTTGCTGATGACACCACTGTTGTGGGCTGTATCGAAGGTGGTGATGAATCAGTGTACAGGAGGGAGATAAGAGGTTTTAAATGAATACACTGATGTGTTGAAAGCCAGCTGTAACAATGATAGTATTAGTTATGTAGAGTTTATTTGTGTGAATGTAAGAAAGCTATTAACAGTGCAAGTCAGATGGCTGTAGGAAAGGATGATATATGTTATTGTATGTTTAAACATATAGCTTACAACTCTTGAGATAATATTAACAATTTGGAATCATATTTGGAGTTTAGACCATATTTCCTCCTCATAGAAAATGGTAGTGCCTGTTCTGAAAACTGGAAATCCCCATAGGATCCTTCTAATTATAGACCAATATCAATAACATCCCATCTCATTTCGGTAAACTTATGGAACGTATGGTAATAGAGTTGTTGAATTATATTTTGGAAAAGAGAGGTGATGTAGCATTTTATCAGCGTGGATTTTGAAAGTGTAGAATGACATTGGATTCAGTTTTATGTTTGGAAGATGATATTGGGAAAGCACAGGTAAATAAAGAAGTTGTAATTGCAGTATTTTTGTATTGAAAAGAAACATATATATTATGAAAGGATTAAATTATAGAAATGTGGAGTGAGAAGAAGGCTACATTATTTTTTTCTGAGTTTTTTATTTGTATGCTCCAGGCAGTTAAAGATGCGTAAGGTATATTGGGCTTCTATGTGTTGGAGAATGGGACCCCATAAGACAGTATTTGTAGCCCTTTATTGTTTAATATTATGACCAATGATATTTTTTCTGAGATAGGTACTGGGGTGGGGAAATGACTTTTTGCAGATGGTGCAGATTTATGGATCAGAGGTATAAAATTCAATTCAATTGTATATAGAATGTGATTCGTGATTAATAAGGTCAAACAATGGGAATATCGAGAGGGTTTTAAGCTTTCAGTAGCTAAAATACACTTTGTGTTTTACAAAGATAATCAATAGACCTCTTTATTGATCCATATCATTCTCAATAGCAATTAATTTGAAATTATATGGTCAAACTCTTGAATAAGTGTTAGTGGTAAGATTTTATGGCATGTGGCTGGATTATAAGCCGACATGGAAGCACCATATCAGTAAAATAATTGATAAATGTAAAGGAGCACTGAATATCCCTGGGTGTCTGTGTGGGTATGCTTGGGGAGCTATCGACCCATCACCGTGACTCTGTAAATAATTGATAAATGTAAAGGAGCACTGAATATCCCTGGGTGTCTGTGTGGGTATGCTTGGGGAGCTATCGACCCATCACCGTGACTCTGTAAATAATTGATAAATGTAAAGGAGCACTGAATATCCCTGGGTGTCTGTGTGGGTATGCTTGGGGAGCTATCGACCCATCACCGTGACTCTGTAAATAATTGATAAATGTAAAGGAGCACTGAATATCCATGGGTGTCTGTGTGGGTATGCTTGGGGAGCTATCGACCCATCACCGTGACTCTGAGGAGGAACCAATGCTACTAGAAATCCACCGAGCTGCTCATTTGCAAACTTCCCTTCCAGCATCTGGTGCAGAAGATCAGGCAGAACTTCAAAACCGATCTATGCTTCCAGAGCTCAGCCATCAAAGGCCTGGAGGAGATTAACGAGGTTTACCTGGTCGGGCTCTTTGCACCATCCACACCAAGCGAGTCACCCTTGTGCCCAAAGATATTCACTTGGCTTCCCGCATCCACATGATGCGAGCCTCAGCCTGGCCTCGGCAGCAAACACAACAAAAGGCTCTTTTAAGACTCACGAACCTGGAAGAGGAAAGGGCTGTCGCTTTCTCTTCATTACACTGTTGTGTTGACACACATTATCCCTCTGATCTCCCCCGTGGGAGTTTTGGGGTTGTTTGATGGGAAATCCCAATTCTCACACAAACTGATTTACTTGTTTTGCTCTCAGCTCATTTCATCAACACGTCGATGTCACACTTTAGCCAAAGATGACCATCCACACCAGCAAAAACTCCATCATCCAACAGTCAGTGTGAATTTACTGCTCATGGTTCCTACATCCACTCCCAGATCACTCAGTTGTATCACAAACAGCAAGGGTCACAGAACAGATCCATGTGGAACAACACTTGTCACCAGCATCTGATCACAAAACTACTCTCTGCCATCACTCTGTCTCCTATTGCAAAGCCAGTTCTGGATCCAATTTGCCAAATGGCCTGACTATGGCCTATATTTTTGGTCCCCTAATCTGAGGAAAGACATCCTTGCCATAGAGAGAGTACAAAGAAGGTTCACCAGATTGATTCCTGGGATGGCAGGACTTTCATATGAAGAAAGACTGGATGAACTGGGCTTGTACTCGTTGGAATTTAGAAGATTGAGGGGGGATCTGATTGAAACGTATAAGATCCTAAAGGGATTGGACAGGCTAGATGCAGGAAGATTGTTCCCGATGTTGGGGAAGTCCAGAACGAGAGGCCACAGTTTGAGGATAGAGGGGAAGCCTTTTAAGACCGAGATTAGGAAAAACTTCTTCACACAGAGAGTGGTGAATCTGTGGAATTCTCTGCCACAGGAAACAGTTGAGGCCAGTTCATTGGCTATATTTAAGAGGGAGTTAGATATGGCCCTTGTGGCTACAGGGATCAGGGGGTATGGAGGGAAGGCTGGGGCGGGGTTCTGAGTTGGATGATCAGCCATGATCATAATAAATGGCGGTGTAGGCTTGAAGGGCCGAATGGCCTACTCCTGCACCTATTTTCTATGTTTCTATATGAACCGTATCAATAAACTTCATCAGTGACGGCAGACCTGGGTGAGGATGGTCAGGACCCAAGTGCTGGAATATCGGAGACTAAAATCCAGACAGGATAGGAGACGGAAACAACGACAGGGTTCAAAACCAGTCTGTGTCTGTAGGGAAGACCACTTTGTGTAACTCCTTTGCTCCAAATTGGAGAAAAATAAGTAAATAGAGAAGTAAAAAATTACAATAAAAACTGCAGATTCTGTAGTCTGAAGCAAAAGCAGAAGACAGGAAACTCCAGACCTGAGTGTTCACCACTTGTACCAGGAAAACATTTGGAGCTGTAACAAAGCAGGAAATTATTGCCAGCTTACAAAACCATCAGGCAAAGTCAACAGAGTCTGGTGAAAGTGATTCTATGTTTAACAAACACATTCCAGTGTTTGGAGCAGTAACACCAACTGTGGGTAAAGGGACCCAGGGACGCACTGAACCGAGATGTCCAGGACACGTTTGATATGCCGCTGCATCGCAGGAGGTTGGGGAAAATGAGAGCCAACCGTGATCTCTGAACTTGCTGATCACAAACACTGATGGGAACTGAGTTGTGAAGAGCGGTGAGGAGTCTACAAAGGGGTAGATACAGGTGACGTGATTGGACACAGGTCTGACAGCTGGGATATTGTGGGGGAGGGAGGGTGTGAACTTCTACATCACCCTCTGGCTAAAGAAATGTCTTCTTATCTCTTTTCTGAAGAGACATCCTTCTGTTCTGAGTGTGTGCCATCTGGTGCTGGACTAACCCACTACAGGAAACATCCACTCCACGTTCACTCAAGTGGTTATAATGTCACTCTCTCCTCATTCTTATGAACTCCAGCAAGTACAGGCCCAGAGGCATCAAATGCTCCTAATATGTTAACCTTTTCATTCCCGGGGTCATTCTCGTCAACCTGCTCTGGACTCTCTCTGATGCAAACACATCATTCCTAGGATAAAGGGCCCAGCATTGCTCACAATACTCCTTGTGGACTGACAAATGTCAGCATGGACAAGTGGGCCCCCTGTTTTCACATTTCTGTGAGAAAAGTAACTAATTTTCATTCTTATATTTTGCTGATTTTAATGTAATCTTCTCCCTCAGTTGTAATTTCTATTTCCCTTCACGGTGAAGACTTTGCATTCAAAGTCAACAACATCTCCTCCACAATCACCATCAGCACTGGTGCACCACAAGGTTGTGCTTGGTCCACTACTCTGCGCACTTTATACCTGTGATTGTGTGGCTATGTGCAACTCCAGTGACATATTTAAGTTTGCAGATGACACCACAGTTGTTGGATGAATCAAAGGTGGTGACACATTTGCCCTCGGTAGGGAGATGGACGATCTGGTTGAATGGTGCCACAACGACAACCTCTCACTCAATATCAGCAAAACCAAAGAGCTGATCACTGACCACAGGGACAGGAAACTGGACGTCCTTGAACCAGTCATCATCAGGGACTGGAGGAGGAGAGAGTCAGTAACATTAAATTTCTGAGCATTATCATTTCAGAGGGTCTGTCCTGGGACTAGCAGTAAGTGTCATTATAAAGAAGGTGTGGCATTGACTCTACATGCGTGTAATCAGCGTGACACCTAAAACTGTGACATATATAGATGCAGAGTGGAGAGCAACCTGACTGGTTTCATCACAGCCTGATATGGAAACACAATGATCAGGAATGGAAAGGAAAATGTCTACAAGATCTTTGTGGAGATGTCAGGTGTAAGTTTTTTTTTACACAGAGCATGGTGAGTGCGTGAAATAGGCTACCGGCAAAGGTAGTGGAGGCGGATACAATAGAGTGTTTTCAGAGACTCCTGGATAGGTACATGGAGCTTAGAAAAACAAAGAGCTCTGGGTAATGCCAGGTAATTTCTAAAATAGGTACAGGTTTGGCACGGCATCGTGGGCCGAAGGGCCTGTATTGTGCTGCAGGTTTTCCATGTTTCTAACTGGTGGATGCATCCAGTTTATCACAGGCAAAGCCCTCTCCATCATTCAGTACATTTACAAGCAGCACTTCTACAAGAAAGCTGCATCCATCTTCAACAACATCCTTCAGCCACCTCATGCTCTCTTCGACTGCTGCCATCGGGAAGGACGTACAGGAGCCTTAGGTCCCACACCAACAGGTACAGGAAGAGTTGTTATCCTATCCCAGTCATGCTCTTGAAATGGGGAAGGTATCTTCACTGAACTGATTCCATAACCTGCAGACTCACTTTCAAGTACTCCACAACTGAATTGCACAGTAATATTTATGTTTTAGTAATTGCATGATCTGTCTTCTTTTGCACATTGGTTGTCTGTCAGTCTTTGCTGTTTATAGTTTTCTAAATTCCACTATCTTCATTTCCCTGTAAATACCTGAAAGAAAATGAATCTGAAAGTAGTAACCTGTTGTGCCAGATGTCCCAACACAAGAGACCACTGCTACACTACGATAAGGAATGTCTATCGTTTGCTCCCAAGACCACGATTCGTTAAGTTGGATCATTTGGCTGTACTCGTCCTACCTGCACACAGACAGAGCCAAAGGAACAAGGCTTCAGAGATCCAGATAACCGAGGGGTGGTGTTGGGAGGCAGAGGAACGGTTACAGGATTGCCTTGAGTCAACAGGCTGAGCCATGTTCAAGAACTCATCTCAGGACCTGAAGGACGACACCGGGGTCACTACAGACTTTACTGAAACAGCTGTGGAGGCGTGTGTCCCCACAAAATCATTCCGGGTTTTCCCAAATCAGTAGGCCTGGATGAGCAATGAGATCCGGAACCTGCTGAGCGCCAGGTCAGAGGCATTCACGTCTGGAGATCAGGAATGCTACACGAGGTGCAGGTATGATCTCCGGAAACCATCTCTCAGCAACGTGGAGATTCCGGACTAGACTGGAATAAAAGAGAGATGCTTGACAGCCACCGCAGGGTTTGAATGTCACAACCTCCTGCAAAGGGAAATCTTGTGGTCAAAGGGGACAGCAGAGCTTCGCTTCCAGACGAGCTCAATGCCTTCTATGCTCACTTTGTCCACTAGAAGAGGGAGGAACCATCGTGCACCCCCGTGTCTCCCGATGGTCATTTGGTCTCAGTATCTGAAGATGACGTGCAGGCTGCCTTCAAGAGAGTGAATCCAAGGAAAGCATCCGGTCTGGATGGAGTAGCTGGCCGAGTACTGAAGACCTGTGCTGACCAGCTGGCTGGTGTATTCACGGATATCTTCAACCTCTCGATCTGGCAGTGTGTGGTACCCACCTGCAGCAAGGAAGCTTCAGTGCCCAACAGGAGTGTGGTAACCTGTTTAAATGACTATTGCCCAGTGGCACTTACATCCACAGTGATGAAGTGTTTTGAGAGGCTGGTGTTGAAGCATATCAGCTCTTGTCTGAATGGTGACTTGGATCCTCTCCAATTCACCTACCGAAGCAACAGCAGATACTGTCTCGTTCGCTCTTCACATAACTCTTGAACATCTGGACAGCAAAGATGCAAACATCTGGATTCCCTTTATTGATTACAGCTCAGCATTTAACACTGTCATCCCCTCAAAACTGATCAGTAAGCTCTCAGACCTGGGCCTCAATACCCCCTTGTGCAATTGGATCCTGGATTTCCTCAGATCCAAGTCAGTTCAGATTAGCAAAAACAGCTTCTCCACAATCTCTACCAGCACAGGAGCACCACAAGGAAGTGTGCTTAGCCCCCAGCTCTACTTGCTTTCGACCTATGACTGTGTAGCTGAGTACAGCTCCAACACCATATACAAGTTTGCTGATTACACCACATTCAAAGGTGGTGATGAATCAGCAAACAGGAGGGAGATTGAAAACTTCGCTGAGTGGTGTAATAACAATGACCCCTCACTCAATGTCAGTAAGACCAAGGGACGGATTGTAGACTTTAGGAGGGAGAAGCCAAAGGTCCATGAGCTAGTAATCAAAGGATGATCAGAGGTGGGGAGGGTCAGTAACTTTAAATTCCTGTGTGTCACTCACTCAGAGGATCTGTCCTGGACCCATCATATAAATATAATTGGGAAGGAAGCACAACAGCGTTTCTACTTCCTCAGGACTCTGCAGAGGTTCAGCATGTCATTGAAAACCTTGGCAAACTTATATAAATGTGTGGTGGAAGATGTGCTGACTGGCTGCATTACGGCCTGGTATAGGAACACCAATGCCTTTGAGTGGAAAATCCCACAAAGGGTAGTGGATTCGGCCCAGTATATCACAGGTAAATCCCTCACAACCACTGAGCACATCGACATGAAACATCGCCGTAGGAAAGCAGTGTCCATCAGCAAAGATCCTCACCACCCAGGCAATGCTCTTTTCTCACTGCTGCCATCAGGTAGAAGGTACAGGTACCTCAGGACTCGCATCACCTGGTTCAAGAACAGTTACTACCCCTCAATCCAGCAGTGTCCTGAACAAAACACTCATGTCACCACTGTTATATCGTTATTTCATGCTTGTTATTTATTGCTATTTATTTCTCTGCATTTACACAATTTGTTTACAGTTTATAGTTCCTCATATTTACAGTTCACAGTTACCGTTCTACAGACTTGCTAAGAATGTCCGCAGAAAAAGAACCTCTGGGTTGTCTGTGGTGAGATGTATGTACTGTGAGAATAAACTTTAATTTGAACTTTGAACTATATGGTGATATATGCGCAGAGTGATAACAACTTACTTTGGATTAAAATTTTGGCTTTGGCAATATTTTTCCGTGACGTTCTTTTTTCAGTGATCTAGTTCCAACATATTTTATCCAAAATTATAAAAAGATTATCCACACAAAAATATACAAAATACAAACATTAAATATTTATTAGATCGAACAGCCAAATTATAATATGAACACTACTCCGGGAAATCTCCCACTCTCCCCATTGTTTACAATGGTCGCAAGTTTCTCAGCCGCTCTGCTGATTGACAGCTCCCTCTGCCCCGCCTCCCCGGCCGCCGACTCAATGTCACGTGACAGATGTGATTGTTGACCCGTGACGCGATGACGTCACACAGCCCCACCTTTACCGACGTCGTTTCCTGGGGAACGGGCCGTGGTGGGCGGTAGGTCCGGGATGGTGGAGTCGGTCTCCACTTGTTGGGGTTTCGGCCTCTCCTCTTCCTGCCCGCGGAACAGGAGTGTCCGTCAGCGCCTCACTGCACCGGCTCTCTGCCTCAGGTACAATACTTAAAACATATTTGCACAGTCACATGGATGGGAAAGGTTGAGAGGGATACGGGCCTAATGCAGGCAGATGGGCCGAGTTCAGGTCGACAACTTGGTCGGCGTGGATGAGTTGTACCGAAGGGACTGTTTCATTTCTGTATAGACCAGTGACTCTATTTTGGGAGGTTAAATCATGGCAGGATGCACACAGATTCCTGAGGAGTTTCTGCCCTCCAGCACACCTCTTCTGGTACTGATTTACAATACAGCTTTTCTCTGTGTGAAATATTTACCCTTCAGATCCCCTTTAAATCTGTCTTTAAACAGTTTTGTCCTACTCTAATGAGAGGCAGTTCTTTGACTGTCGAGGCAAGCAGAACACACATCCCTGTCTACCTGTGATGCCACATACAGGGAACTGTGTAACAATATTAGAGGCACATGCACAGGGACTTCAGTGAGCAAGGCCCAGAGGGATATGAAACTAATGCAGGGAAGTGGGATTAGTATAGCTGTGCATGATGGGGACCATAAATGTGATGGGCCAGAGGGTCTGTCTCTATCCTGTACAACCCTGACCACAACACTCCTCCACTGCGAGCTGTGAGCTTGTTCCACTGAACCCCTTATCCTCTGAGAAGATATTTGCACCCTCCCACTGTGACCAAGTTGTCAGCCATCTCTCCTAATATCACCCAGAGTACTTCACCAAATTCCCATAGAAGACTATTGTTACTGGTGCACAGGGAATGGCAGCATTTTGGTAGCCTTTTGAGGGGGTTGGTTCAGTATGTGGCGATTAATACCTTTGTACAACAACAATCCCATCATACTGGGTACTGAATGTTTTAGGTATGACCATCCTGAATTTCAGTGTTTCAGGTTTCCATTGCACTTTCACTGTCAGTGATTTCTGCATGTCCATAGTGACCATTGAGAATCTGTCCCCACTAACTCAGCACTTGGTCTGTCTCCTACCTTGCCTTGGTGATTCAAATGCTCATCCAGATGGTCCTTAAATACCAGCCTGCACCACCCCTTCGGACTGTGTTCCAGATTGTAACCTCCCTCTGGGGAGATGGGAAACATAGAAAACCTACAGCACAATGCAGGCCCTTCGGCCCACAAGTTGTGCCAAACATGTAGGTAAATTTAAAATTACTAGGGTTACCCATAGCCCTCTATGTTTCTAAGCTCCGTGTATCTAGCCAAATGTCTCTTAAAAGACCCTATCGTATCGGCCTCCACCACTATTGCTGGCAGCCCATTCGATGCACTCACCACTCTCTGCGTTTAAAATAAAGAAAAAAAAACAACAACTTAACCTGACATCTCCCAAGCACCTTAAACCTGTGCCCTCTTGTGGCAGCCATTTCAGCCCTGGGGAAAAAGCCTCTGACTACCCACACAGTCAATACCTCTCATCATCTTATACACCTCTATCAGGTCACCTCTCATCCTCTGTCGCTCCAAGGAGAAAAGGCCGAGTTCATTCAACCTATTCTCATAAGACATGCTCCCCAATCCAGGTAACATCCTTGTAATTCTCCTCTGCACCTTTCTGTGGTTTCCACATCCTTCCTGTAGTGATGCGACCAGAACTGAGCACAGTACACAAGTGGGTCTGACCAAGGTCCTATCGAGCTGCAACATTACCTCAATTCCACGGTTGATGAAGGCCAATGAACCGTGTGCCTTCTTTACCACATAGTCAACCTGCGCAGCTGCTTTGAACGCCCTATGGACTCTGACCCCAAGATCCCTCTGGTCCTCTACACTGCCTTGGTCTTACCATTAATACTATATGCTGTCATCATATTTGACCTACCAAAATGAACCACTTCACACTTAGCTGGGTTGAACTCCACCTGCCACTTCTCAGCCCAGTTTTGCATCCTATCAGTGTCCCGCTGTAACCTTTGACAGCCCTCCACACTATCCACAACACCCTCAACCTTTGTGTCATCAGCAAATTTACTAACCCATCCCTCCACTTCCTCATCCAGGTCATTTATAAAAATCACAAAAAGTAGGGGTCCCAGAACAGATCCCTGAGGCACACCACTGGTCACCGACCTCCATGCAGAATATGACCCGTTTACAACCACTCTTTGCCTTCTGTGGGCAAGCCAGTTCTGGATCAGCAAAACATTGTCCCCTTGGATCCCATGCCTCCTTACTTTCTCAATAAGCCTTGCATGGGGTACCTTATCAAATGCCTTGCTGAAATCCATATACACTACATCTACTGCTCTATCTTCATCAATGTGTTCAGTCACATCCGCAAAAAATTCAATCAGGCTCGTAAGGCACGACCTGCCCTTGACAAAGCTATGCTGACTATTCCTAATCATATTATACCTCTCCAAATGTTCATAAATCCTGCCTCTCACGACCTTCTTCATCAGCTTATCAACCACTGAAGTAAGGCTCACTGGTCTATAATTTCCGGAGCTATCTCTACTCCCTTTCTTGAATGAGGGAACAACCTCCGGAACCTCTCCTGTCCCCATTGATGATGCAAAGATCATTGCCAGAGGCTCAGCAATCTCTTCCCTCGCCTCCCGCAGTATCCTGGGGTACATAGCCTCTGGTCCCGGCCTCTTATCCAACCTGATGCTTTCCAAAAGCTCCAGCATATCCACTTTCTTAATATCTACATGCTCAAGCTTTTCAGTCCGCTGCAAGTCATCATTACAATCACCGAGATCCTTTTCTATAGTGAATATTGAAGTAAAGTATTCATTAAGTACCTCTGCTATTTCCTCCGGTTCCATACACACTTTCCCACTGTCACACTTGATAGGTCCTATTCTTTCATGTCTTATCCTCTTGCTCTTCACATACTTGTAGAGTGCCTTGGGGTTTTCCTTAATCCTGCCTGCCAAGGCCTTCTCATGGCCCCTTCTGGCTCTACTAATTTCCTTCTTAAGCTCCTTCCTGTTAGCCTGACAATCTTCTAGATCTCTAACAGTACCTAGCTCTCTTAACCTTCTGTAAGCTTTTCTTTTCTTCTTGACTAGATTTACTACAGCCTTTGTACACCACAGTTCCTGTACCCTACCATAACTTCCCTGTCTCATTGGAACGTACCTATGCAGAACTTCACACGAATATCCCCTGAACATTTGCCACATTTCTTCTGTACCTTTCCCTGAGAACATCTGTTCCCAATTTAAGCTTCCAAGTTTCTGCCTGATAGCCTCATAATTCCCCTTACTCCAATTAAACACTTTTCTAACTTGTCTGTTCCTATCTCTCCCAATGCTATTGTAAAGGAAATAGAATTATGATCACTATCTCTAAAATGCTCTGCCGCTGAGAGAACTGACACCTGACCAGGTTCATTTCCCAGTACCAAATCAAGTACAGTCTCTCCTCTTGTCGGCTTATCTACACATTGTGTCAAGAAACCTTCCTGAACACACCTAACAAACTCCACCCTATCTAAACTCCTTGCTTGGGGGAGATGCCAATCGATATTTAGGAAATTAAAATCTCCTACCATGACAACTCTGTTGTTATTACTCGTTTCCAGGATCTGTTTCCCTATCTGCTCCTCGATATCCCTGTTACTATTGGGTGGCCTATGAAAACCACCCAGTAGAGTAATTGACCCCTTCCTGTTCCTAACCTTCACCCACAGAGACTCTGTAGACAATCCCTGCATGACGTCCTCCTTTTCTGCAGGCATGACACTATCTGTGATCAACATTGCCACGCCCCATCTCTTTTGTCTTCCTCTCTGTCCTTCCTGAAACATCTAAAACCCGGCACTTGAAGTAACCATTCCTGTCCCTGAGCCATCCAAGTCTCTGTAATGGCCACCACATCATAGCTCCAAGTAGTGATACATGCTCTAAGCTCATCCGCTTTGTTCACAATACTCCTTGCGTTAAAATAGACACATCTCAAACCACACATCAAAGTTGCTGGTGAACGCAGCAGGCCAGGCAGCATCTTTAGGAAGAGGTGCAGTCGACGTTTCAGGCCGAGACCCTTCGTCAGGACTAACTGAAGGAAGAGTGAGTAAGGGATTTGAAAGTTGGAGGGGGAGGGGGAGATCCAAAATGATACGAGAAG